>NC_056729.1:1695419573-1695774573 GCF_019279795.1 Protopterus annectens | reverse complement strand
GCTACAAATCCCCCCACTGTGCTCCAAGATTCTCACTGCACCTTCCTAAACATACTGGAAAATATTAAGATACAACCAAACACCCTAATACTGGGAGATTTCAACTACCCTGCCATTAATTGGGAAAACTACTTGGGTACCAACTCCTTTTCCCAACGGTTCTTGGAATTCATAAATTCCAACGCCCTGGATCAACTAATCCATTGTCCTACCAGCGGCTCCAATATCCTAGACCTGGTCATTACCAACATGGGAGATAGAGATTCCACACCAGTGCTCACCCCCTCATTGGTCAGGTCTGACCATAAGCAAATCACCCTTGACATCCACATCCCACCCCCACCCCCCAGTAAGGAAACCTCCTTAAAAACTTCTCCAAAGCCAACTTTATGCTACTGAAGTCAGAAGTGACTAACTTCACAACACCCACGCAGACGGGGTCTGGAAGTTCGACTGCAGAATCCTACACTAAGGCACTGTACGAGCACATCCACTCGTGCATGAATCGTGCCATCCCAAATAGAACCAAGATGCTCTTCTCCAAAAAAAGGAAGCCAATCTAGTGGTCTCCTGCTATAAACAAACTATACAACAGAAGGAAGAAACTGTTGCAGAAAAGAGGAAAATCCCAGGATGCAAAAAACTCCCTCACCAGCCTCAATAAGAAGCTGAGATCCCTCATAAAATCCTCAAAAGCTAGTTACGAAAATAAAATTGCCAAAGATTCCAAAGACAACCATAAGGCATTCTATAGTTATGTCAAGAGTCTAAATGCCAATGCTCAGATCTGCTCTGAGCTACAACAGAATGGCATTAACTGTACTGATCCCAAGGATATTGCCAATATCCTGGCAGATCGATTTAATGCCAACTTCACCCCCCCCTCACCCCCTAAAGAGCCCATCTCAATACCAAAAGATTGCAAAATTCCGATAATCTCAGCCACACAGGTAGAAACCACACTCTCCAAAGCTAAGAATACAGCATCCATGGGACCAGATGACATCCCAGGCTGTGTTCTACATGAACTACAAAATGAACTGGCACCCCACCTAAGTGTCACGTTTAATCATAGCCTCACCTCAAGCTTCGGGCCCACTGAGTGGCGCACAGCTACAGTTATCCCACTCCACAAGGGAGGATCCGCCTTGGATACTGGGAACTACCGTCCCATCAGTCTGACAAGCCTGATCTGCAAGGACATGGAACACATTATCATGGAACTTATAAACAAAGACATTGGCAACTTTCAAACACCACCCAGTTTGGGTTTGTGATGGGCCAATTTTGTCTCCTGAATCTGATTGACTTCTTCGAATCGGTCTCCAGAGCTGTGGACGAGGGTAAGGCAGTCCACACAACCTATCTGGACCTCGCCAAGGCCTTCGACACCATCCCCCATTCTGGAATCATAGTTAAACTTACTAAGCTGGGCATAAATCCCTACGTCACTCGATGGGTTGCCAACTGGCTTACTGACAGAACCCAGATTGTAAAAGTAGCCAACTCCAAATCCAGCTCCAGACAAGTGGAGTACCTCAGGGTTCAGTCCTGGGACCACTCTTATTTGGCATCTACTTCTCTGAAGTACAGGCCAACACTAAGGGACTCAGGCTAACAAAGTTTGCAGATGACTGCAAACTGGGAGCCATTATTGAATCCCCAAATTATTATTCTACAAAAGGGCCTTACAGAAACAGATGCCTGGTGCCAGAGCCATGGGCTCAAGCTTAATGCCAAGAAATGTATAGTCATCCCCTTTGGAAAAAAACATGTACCCATGAACTACCACATAGGTGACAGGACACTAAACATCGAAAGTGTGATGAGAGACTTAGGGACACAAGTGGACAGTGGTCTCACTTTCGATAACCACATCGCCACAACAGTCAGGAAATCCTTCTATGTGGCACACCTCATCACTAAGGGCTTTTCATCCAGAAAAAAAGAGGTCATTGTCCCACTGTACTCATCCCTCATTAGACCCATTATAGAGTATAATGCCCCATTAGGTATGTACCTCACAAGACATCTGCAAAAGCTGGAAAGGCCACAGAAATACCTCACTAAAGGAATCACAGGCCTAAAGCAGATGCCATATGCTGACAGTCAAAAAAAAACTCCAGCTATACTCTGTGGCATATCGTCTACTCAGAGGCGATCTCTCCTTAACATACAAGGCCATGTCAAACCCTGAGCTGTTGGACATGCTCCACTTAAAGAAATCCCTATCCCTTAGAGCCACACACTCAAGGGATCTAAACCTTATCATCACAATGAACAAAACATGCTGGAGGGATAGGTTCATGACCCAGAGACTCCCCATACTCTGGAATAGACTGCCCATACATGTCAAGCAGAGCGCCTCATTGGCCCTCTTCAAAAGGAACCTTGATGGTTGGATGGGAGATAGGAAATTCACCCCGGGGATCATGTCAGTCACCCTGCTAGACAGGTGCCCAGAGAAGTAAATATTGTGGGAAGAAATTTCCAGGGAATTGTTATGGCTAGGCTTGCATAGGCCTTAGGGCCGATAGCCTAATACAAACCTATGAACCTATGAATTTCAATTATCCTACCATCAACTGGGAAAGCTACTCTAACCCTAACTCACTAGCACAAAAGTTCATTGACTTTGTTAACTCAAATGCCTTGGAACAAATTGTTCAAACCCTAACAAGAGGAGCAAACATACTAGACTTGGTCTTCGCTAACATGACAAACAGATGCACCATCGCAACTGTCAGACCATCATTAGTGAAATCTGACCACAAATCAGTTTCCCTCACACTGGCTCTAGCAACAGAACTCACAAAGGACGTCAGCCAAAAACAACTTCACCAAAGCAAACTATATCCTCCCAGGGAAAGGTATAAATGCCTTCCAAGCCCCACCCCAGATGGAAGTGGTAACTACACCAAAGCTTAAACTAAAGACACGTATAAAATCTATAGATTCGGCTGTTCCAGAGAGAATCAAAGCCAGACCCCCAAGTAAAAACAAGCTGCCCTGGTGGACATCCAGCATCAACAAACATTATAACAAAAGCAAAAAGTTGCTGTCTAAGAAAACTAAGGTGAGGCCCCAAGAAAGGAAAAGAACCTTCCTCAGCCTCAACAGGCAAATAAGACAACATGTCAAATCCTCTAAGGGTAACTGAGAAAATTTTAGCAATCACAGCCAAGGATAACCATAAGGCCTTTTACAGCGAACTAATAACTAACGGTATCAAACACACTGATCCTGCAGTGATAGTAAACCTGCTAGTGGACAGATTTGGCAAAAATTTCTTTACCTTAATCACTCCAAACTTATCACAAACCTTGCCTCCAACTCCCTTCCCACCCTACATATCCGAAGAGCAGGTCATTAAAGCCTTGTCAAAGGCAAAAAACACAACCTCTATGGGAAAAGACGGCATCCCAGGCTGTCTTCTAAATGAACTAAAACATGAACTAGCTTCACCATTAAGTTCCCTATTCAATCACAGTCTAACCACAGGTTTTGTTTTAGCGGAATGGAGAACATCAACAGTTATTCCCCTCCAAAAAGGTGACTTAGCAACAGACCCAGGGAACTATAGACCCACAAGTCTGACCAACCTCATCTGTAAAGCCATGGAAAGTACAGTTTTGTACCTACCATAAATGTAGATGTCCGATAGATATGCAACTGCAGTCATAACATATGGGTTGTCCTGCCTCAGGCAGCCCTCGGTCGGCCGAATTCCAAAGTCTGGGTCCGGCGTCAGCTGGTGTCGCCTCCTCTCCGACGTCACAATGGCTGGAGTATAAAGGCATCGGCCGACGCTATCTTCTTCAGTGTTTCTTGCCCCAGATGCCAGGTGCCCTCCTAGGAAGGCTAAATTTGGTGAATGGATAAGAAATTCCAAACATGCACAACAGTAATAAACAGATACACCATAGGAGATACCCCCAGCTAATAGGAATAGGGGTAGTGACCCATAAAAAAGGTTGCAGAGGGGTAGAAGGGTGGGAAAATCCGACTGCAGTTGCATATCTATCGGACATCTACATTTATGGTAGGTACAAAACTGTACTATGTCCTTCAAGAATGCAACTGCAGTCATAACATATGGGTTGAATACCATAGCCAAGCTGGGGGTGGATGGAACTAAGAGAGGGATGGTGTAGCTAAAATCCCCTGCAGGACTGCCAAAGCAAAGCCTGCTCGGGATCTGGAGTATAAGGGCAGGTTGTAGTGTTTGGTAAATGTATGCACAGAGCTCCATGTAGCAGCCTCTAAAATGTCCTTTGTTGCCACTCCTCTTAGGAAAGCTGTGGATGTGGCTATAGCTCTGGTGGAACGTGGCCTAATATTGGCTGGCACACCTTTTCCATGGAAAGAATAGCAGAATCTGATGCAGTGTCCAATCCATTTTGAAATTGTTTGTTTGGAGATTGCTTTTCCTTGTACTCCAGCAGCATAGGCTACAAACAGTTGGTCAGACTTTCTGGTGGCCTTAGTTCTGTCCAAGTAGTAGCGTAGTTGCTTGTGAATGTCCAAAGTATGCAGCAGTTTTCCCCCCTATTTTGAGGATTGAAAACACTGGTGGGTCACAATTGTATTTTGCTGAGATTGCTGAGGCGTGAATCTTTATAGAAGAGTATGAGAGTCCAGTATGAAACATCTCTGCCAAGTATTCTAAAATCTGAGGAATACTCAGTAATGTTGTGTCCTGACCCCTGTTGGCATTCCAGATGCTGAATCTCTTCCACTTGGCTGAATAGGTTTTTCTGGTGGAAGGTCTGCGTGCTTCCAGTAAAATCTCTTGAACTGTTTTGGAAAGAGAGATAGCTGTAGGAGTCGTGGTAACTTCCAGGCTGTCAGATGCAATGTTTTCAGGTCTTGATGGACAGTCCTGTAATTGTGTTGTGATAGTAGTGGGGGTCATATGGTCAGGGGCCACGGTCTTGTCCGGGTTATGCTCAACAGCAATGGGTACCAGTGTTGCTTTGGCCAGTCTGGAGCTATCAGAATGCCTGTTGGTTGTTCTGCTTTGATCTTCAGTATCACCTTGGTCAGCAGAGGTAGAGGAGGGAATGCATACATTTTTAGTGAATTCCAGCTGAAGGAGAGAGCATCCGTTTTCCAGACTAGAGGATGGTGGGTCCTTGTGCAGAACTTTTCCAGGTGATGATTTAAGTGGGAAGCAAAGAGATCCACATCCGGTCTTCCCATGTCTTTGTTAGTTGTGAGAAAATGTGAGGATGCAGCATCCATTCGTGTGGATCCAAGAAATTTCTGCTCAGTTTGTCCACCAGTACATTGTCCTTGCCTGGCACAAACTGGGATTGCAAGTGTATCTTCAGACTCAGGGATTTTTCCCAGAGAAGCATTGTTAGTCTGCAGAGGGGATAAGAATGAGTGCCTCCCTGCTTGTTTATGTACCACATGACAGTGGTGTTGTCTGTCCTTATTAGCAAATGTCCTTGTTGTAGTGATTTTTCGAAGGTCTCGATTGCACGTATCACTGCCAACATCTCTTTTTGGTTTATGTGCAGATGTCTTTCCTTTGATGTCCATAGGCCTTGAATGCATCTGCCCTCCATGTGCGCCCCCCATCCATGATCTAAGGCGTCTGTTGTAATCATTTGACCTGCTTGAGGTCTGTTGAAAGACATGCCTTTGTTTAACCAACTTGCTTGAGCCCACCACAAAAATTCCTTTTGCAGACATGGAATAAGTGGGATTACGTCCTCTAGGCTTTGGCTGTGTTGAGACCATAAGCTTTTTAAATACCATTGCAGCTTTCTCATATGAAGTCTTGCCAAAGGTATCAGAAGAATGCAAGATGCCATGAACCCCAGGGCCTGCAGGATTTTCCTTGCAGTCAGCTGGGAGAGTTTTGCTAGGCCTTTGAAGTACTCTGGTAACTGCTGTTGTTTTTCCTCTGTGAGGTAGGCCATTTCAGTTTGTGTCCAGTTTGGCTCCTAGGAAAATAATCTGTTGGGATGGTACTAGTCTTGACTTCTGAATGTTGACTGTGTATCCCAAGGCCTGCAGTAGTTGAATGACATAGTCCAAGTTTGCTTTTAAGGTTTGTTTGTTGTCTGCTTGTATGAGGCAGTCGTCCAGGTAGGGGTATATTTGAATCCCCTGGATTCTGCAGTGTGCCACTACTGATGCCAGGCATTTCGTGAACACTCTGGGCACAGTTGATAAGCCAAACGGCAATGCTGAGAATTGATAATGCTCTGTCCCTGCAAGAAATCTGAGGTATCTTCTGCAGCTTTGTCTGATTGGGACATGCAGGTATGCCTCCTTGAGGTCCAGAGTGACCAGCCATGACCCCTTGCCCAGCATGGGAAGGAGTTGCTGCAGCATCAGCATTTTGAACTTTGGCACAATGAGAAAAGTATTTAGAGTTGACAAGTCCAGTATAGGCCTCCATTTGTTTTCTTTTCTTGGAACAAGGAACAGTCTTGAATAAAATCCCTGGCCTTGTTCCTGAGGAGGAACCCTTTCTATTGCTTTTATACTTAGCAGCTTTGAAACTTGAGTGAGTGCCTCTGCCCTTTGATGATGTGGCAGGTTTGGCATGCCTTGTCTTATTGGTAAAGTATGGAAGTGGAATCTGTAACCCTTGTCTATTAAATCCAGTATCCAGTTGTCCTTGGTTAAGATATGCCAGTTTTTTGAGAATAAGGACAATTTTCCGCCCAAAGGTGCTTCTCTTTGAGCCTTTGTAGGCGGTATGAAAGTAAAGTCATTGTGATTGTCCTTGTGGTGCAGCCGGGCTGTCTGCGCCACTTCTTTGATTTGGAGGTTGCCATTGGCGGCCCCGGTAGGATCCTCAGTATTGCCCTCTACCTCGGGCACGCCTGCTTTTGCCCCTTTGAAACTTGTCAGAGCCTGGGAAGGATCAATTCTTTGAAGGCCAGTTTCTGCTGAATCTGGGTGGCTGAACCTGAAGGAAATCCTTGACCGTCTGTACTGACTTAGCTTTTTCCTCAATGTCAAAGATCTGCTCTGAGCTACAACAGAATGGCATTAAATATACTGATCCCAAGGATATTGCCAATATCCTGGCAGATCGATTTAGTGCCAACTTCACCCCCCCTCTCACCCCCTAAAGAGCCCATCTCAATACCAAAAGATTGTGAAATTCCGATAATCACAGCCACGCAGGTAGAAAGAGCACTCTCCAAAGCTAAGAATACAGCATCCATGGGACCAGATGACAAACCAGGCTGTGTACTACATGAACTACAAAATGAACTGGCACACCACCTAAGTGTCACGTTTAATCATAGCCTCACCTCAGGCTTCGTGCCCACTGAGTGGCGCACAGCCACAGTTATCCCTACTCCACAAGGGAGGATCCGCCTTTGGATACTGGGAACTACCCGTCCCATCAGTCTGACAAGCCTGATCTGCAAGGACATGGAACGCATTATCATGGAACTTATAAACAAAGACATTGGCAACTTTCAACCACCACCCAGTTTGGATTTGTGATGGGCCAATCTTGTCTCCTGAATCTGATTGACTTCTTCGAATCGGTCTCCAGAGCTGTGGACGAGGGTAAGGCAGTCCACACAGCCTATCTGGACCTCACCAAGGCCTTCGACACCATCCCCCATTCTGGAATCATAGATAAACTTACTAAGCTGGGCATAAATCCTCATACGCCACCGATGGGTTGCCAACTGGCTACTGACAGAACCTCAGATTGTAAAAGTAGTGACTCCAAATCCAGCTCCAGACAAGTGGAGGTACCTCAGGTTCAGTCCTGGGACCACTCTTGTTTGGCATCTACTTCTCTGAAGTACAGGCCAACACTAAGGTTGCACTCAGAGCTAACAAAGTTTGCAAGATGACTGCAAACTGGGAGCCATTATTGAATCCCCAAATGATTATTCTACAAAAGGGCCTTACAGAAACAGATGCCTGGTGCCAGAGCCATGGGCTCAAGCTTATGCCAAGAAATGTATGAAGGTCATCCCCTTTGAAAAAACATGTACCCATGAACCTACCAATATAGGTGGTGAGGACACTAAACATCGAAAAGTGTGATGAGAGAGACTTAGGGGGCCAAGTGGACAGTGGTCTCACTTTCGATAACTACACATCGCCACAACAGTCAGGAAATCCTTCTATGTGGCACACACACACCTCATCACTACAAGGGCTTTTCATCCAGAAAAAAAAAAAGAGGTCATTGTCCCCACTGTACTCATCCCTCATTAGACCCATTATAGAGTATAATGCCTTACATTAGGTATGTGTACCTCACAAGACATCTGCAAAGCTGGAAAGGCCACTAGAAATACCTCATTAAAAGAATCACAGGCCCCTTCCAAAGCAGATGCCATATGCTGACAGTCAAAACTCCAGCTATACTCTGTGGCATATCGTCTACTCAGAGGCGATCTCTGCTTAACATACAAGGCCATGTCAAACCTGAGCTGTTGCTGACATGCTCCACTTAAAGAAAATTCCCCTATCCCTCAGGAGCCACACGCCCAGGGATTCTAAACCTTATCATCACAATAGAACAAATAACATGCTGGAGGGATAGTGGTTCATGACCCAGAGACCCCATACTCTGGAATAGACTGCCCATACATGTCAAGCAGAGCGCCTCATTGGCCCTCTTCAAAAGGAACCTTTATGGTTGGATGGGAGATAGGAAATTCACCCGAGGATCATGTCAGTCACCCTAAGCAGACAGGTGCCCAGAGAAGTAAATATTGTGGGAAGAAATTTCCAGGAATATTATGGCTAGGCTTTGCATAGGCCTTAGGCCGATAGCCTAGTACCAACCTATGAACCTATGAATTTCAATTATCCTACCATCAACTGGGAAAGCTTCCACTACCTAACCCTAACTCACTAGCACAAAGTTCATTGATTTGTTAACTCAAATGCCCTGAACAAATTGTTCAAACCTAACAAGAGGAGCAAACATACTAGACTTGGTCTCTCGCTAACATGAGCCAGATGCACCATCGCAACTGTCAGACCATCATTAGTGAAATCTGACCACAAATCAGTTTCCCTCACACTGGCTCTAGCAACAGAACTCACAAAGGACGTCAGCCAAAAACAACTTCACCAAAGCAAACTATACCCTCCCAGGGAAAGGTATAAATGCCTTCCAAGCCCCACCCCAGATGGAAGTGGTAACTACACCAAAGCTTAAACTAAAGCCATGTACAAAGTCTATAGATTCGGCTGTTCCAGAGAGAATCAAAGCCAGACCCCCAAGTAAAAACAAACTGCCCTGGTGGACATCCAGCATCAACAAACGTTATAACAAAAGCAAAAAGTTGCTGTCTAAGAAAACTAAGGTCAGGCCCCAACAAAGGAAAAGAACCTTCCTCAGCCTCAACAGGCAAATAAGACATGTCAAATCCTCTAAGGGTAACTGAGAAAATTTTAGCATTCACAGCCAAGGATAACCATAAGGCCTTTTACAGCGAACTAATGACTAACTGTATCAAACACACTGATCCTGCAGTGAAAGCAAACCTGCTAGTGGACAGATTTGGCAAAAATTTCTTTACCTTAATCACTCCAAACTTATCACAAACCTTGCCTCCAACTCCCTTCCCACCCTACATATCCGAAGAGCAGGTCATTAAAGCCTTGTCGAAGGCAAAAAACACAACCTCTATGGGAAAAGACGGCATCCCAGGCTGTCTTCTAAATGAACTAAAACATGAACTAGCTTCACCATTAAGTTCCCTATTCAATCACAGTCTAACCACAGGTTTTGTTTTAGCGGAATGGAGAACATCAACAGTTATTCCCCTCCAAAAAGGTGACTTAGCAACAGACCCAGGGAACTATAGACCCACAAGTCTGACCAACCTCATCTGTAAAGCCATGGAACGTGTCATCATGAACCTCATAAATAAAGACATAAGCGACCTCCAAACCCTGGATCTGACCCAATTCAGCTTCGTTAAGGACAGATCCTGCCTGTTAAACCTGGTAGATTTCTTCAAAAATGTGACCAGGGCCATTGACGAAGCATTACCGTTAAACTCAGCAAACTGAATGTAAACCCCTCTGCTATAACAGTGTGTGACCGGTTTGTGAGCCAGTTGGCAAACTATCAAAGTGGGTGACTCCACGTCAACTAGCAGACCTGTCACCAGTGGGGTGCCACAAGGGTCAGTGCTTGGCCCCCTACTGTTTGGTATATACTTCTCAAAAGTTCAGGCCAAAACTAAAGGGCTGCGGCTGAACAAGTTTGCGGACTGCAAAATAGGTGCAATTACTGAATCCCAAATGATGCTGGTATACTTCAGGAGGGTCTTATGTAGAACAACAACTGGTGTCTTAGTCACGGTCTCAAACTGAATGCAAAGAAAAGCATCATTCCCTTTGGTAAAAATAATGTCCCTTCACACTTTCACATTAACAACAATACATGTACCTACGAAGTGGTAATGGGTAAGAGATCTGGGACTGCAACCTTAATTTTGACCACCATGTGTCTACTGTAGTAAGGAAGTCTTTCTACATAGTACATTTGATTAGCAAAAGCATCACCTCTGGAGCAAAGGAAGTTATACTCCCTCTTTTCTCGTCACTATTCAGGCCCATAACTGTATATAATGCCCCTTTAGGCATGTACCGTAGAAAGCACGTGCAGCAACTGGAGAGACCTCAGAGGTTTCTAACTAAGAAGATCAAGGGACTCCACGACATGCCTTACACAGAATGACTAAATTCCCTGTCACTATACTCAGTATCATATAGACTTTTTAGGGGAGACTTATGTCAGGCTTACACAGCAATGTCTGATCCAAACCTAATGAATTCGGTGCACATCCATAAATCAAACGGGACTAGAGCTACCTGTTCCAGGGAAAGTAGTTGTGTATACTTACCATAAATGTAGATGTTTGAGTGTATTCACTGTTGCAGTCATCACCTGTGGGTTATCCCTGCTGTGGTAGACCTCAGCTGGCCTGAATACCAGGGTCAAAGTTTTTGTGTGTCAGCTGCTGTCGCCTGTAGACTGATGTCAGGTCGTCAGTGCTATAAAGGAAGGCAGCTGACACCATTGCATCATTTTTTCTTACCCTAATCAAACAGAAGCTTCGGGAGATAAGACAAAGAAGACATGGTGGTGAACAACCACCCCAAGAAGCTTAGGTCTCCCAAAAGAAAGAAGATATAAGGTGGGAAGGCGGGAGGGAAACCAGGACTACAACCGTGAATACACTCGAACATCTACATTTATGGTAAGTGTACACAACTGTACTATGTTCTTTGTGTTTCACTGTTGCAGTCATCACCTGTGGGAAGATTCCCAAAGCTGAAGAGAGGGGTGGTAGGATAGTGAAGAGATCTAGGCAGGGGTAAGGAGGCCCTGCAGAACTGCAGATGCAAACCCTGCCCTAGCCTTGGAGAAAAGAGGAAGGTGATAATGCTTTGTGAAGGTATGGACAGAGGTCCAGGTGGCAGCTTCGAAGATGTCCCTGGTGGGGACTCCTCTGAGGAATGCTGTGGAAGTGGAGGCTGCCCCAGTGGAATGGGTGCAAACAGAGTTAGGGGAGGTTTCCCAAGAAATCTGTAGCAGAAATGGATACAGTGCAATATCCATTTAGAGATACTCTGCTTGGAGATTGGCTTCCCCTCTGCTCCTAACGCAAAACTGACAAGAAGTTGGTCTGTTTTTCTGAAGGGTTTAGTATGGTCCAGGTAGTATCTGAGCTGCCTGTGCACATCTAGAGAGTGCAGAATTCTTTCCCCCTTGTTCCGGGGGTTAGGGAAGAAGGTAGGCAGATGAATGGCCTGGTTGAGAGTCACATTAGATACCACCTTGGGCATAAAGAATGGGTTAGTCCTAAGAGAAGCCCTGTCTGCATGGAAAATGATGAAGGGCTCAATAGCCATCAGTGCCTGCAGTTTAGAAACTCTTCTGGCTGAAGTGATGGCCAGCAAAAAGGCAGTCTTCCAAGAGAGGAATTTCAGTTTTGCTGAGGCAGCAGGTTCAAAGGGGGGTAGGGGTCAGTTTTTCCAGAACAAAATTAAAGGTCCCAGGCTGACGTGGGGGGGACTTCTGAGAGACCTAATGTTAGAAGCCCCTCTAAGGAATTGCTTAACCAAAGGGTGAGAGAATGACAGTTGTTCTGTGTTAAACTGAGCAGAAATGGCTGAAACATGAATCTTAACCGAAGAGAAGGAGAGACCACTATTCAGTAACTCTGCTAGATATTCCAGGATGAGAGGGACAGCAGGTAGGGATGAACTGGCCCCTCTGGCCTGGCACCAGGAGCAGAATCTTTTCCATTTTCCTGCGCAAGATCTTCTGGTGCTTGGCCTTCTGGCCTCTGTGAGAATGTCCAGTACCTGTTTGCTTAGCAGGGGCCCTTTACTTACCTTGGGATTATCAGCCATGTCGATAGCTTGACAGTCTGCAAATCTGGGTGCATCATTTCCCCCCCCTTGCTTGAGTCAAGAGGTTTGGGATTTGTGGAAGCTGCCAGGGAGGATGAGAAGTGAGACTGCACAGAAGGGGGTACCGATGTTGCCTGGGTCAATCTGGAGCAATGTGAATGGCTTTGGGCCTCTCCTCCCTGATCTTGAGGAGTACCTTGGGAACAAGAGGAAGAGAGGGGAAGGTGTACACAAACAGGGAGTTCTAAGGAAAGGTTAAGGCATCTATCTTCCATGCCAGGTGGTGAAATTCCCTGGTATAAAATTTCTTTAGCTGATGTTTGAGGTGTGAAGCAAAAAGGTCTACCTCAGGGTTGCCCCACACTTGAGTGACTCTGCAGAAGATTTTTCCATGGAGCTGCCACTTGTGGGGGTCCACAATGTGTCTATTTAAGTGTAGTGCCAGGGTGTTGTTGATTCCTGGGAGGTATTGGGCTATAAGGTGTAATCCCATGGATGAGGCCAGTCAGCCAGAGGTTCATGGCTAGCCTGCATAGGGGGTAAGATCGAGTCCCTCCCCGTTTGTTGATGTTCCACATTACTGTGGTGTTGTCTGTTTGGACAAGGTGAACCCCTGGCCTGAGACGAGTCTGGAAGGATGTCAGAGCCTTCTGTACTGCAAGCATTTCCTTCTGGTTGATGTGCAAGGCAAGGTGTTGGGGATCCCAAAGGCCCTGGGTGCACCTGTTCCCTAAATAGGTGCCCCAGACTACTTCTGTAGCATCGGTGGTGAGGGTCTGGCCGTTGGGCGGTGGATGAAGGGGAGATCCTGGTTCTTGGCACATGCCTCTGCCCACCAGAGCAACTCTGCACTTATACAGGGGACCAGAAGGAGGGATGTCTCCAGAGGTTGAGAATGCTGGCACCAAAGGTTCATTCGGTACCACTGAAGTTTCCTCATGTGCAGTCTGGCCAAAGGGATCAGAAGGATGAAAGAAGCCATGTATCCCAAGGCTTTCAAGAACCTCCTTGCTGTGAGTTGAGTTTGGGATGCCAACTAAGAAAAGTATAGAGACAGGAAGTTCTTCTTCTCTGTGGTTAGGAAGGCCAATTGGGATGCTGTGTCCAGCAGAGCTCCTAGGAAGATGATGGGATATTCTGTAGCTGTAGAGACCAGAGGGAGCCAAGGGAAAAGATGAATAGTCTGAGGAACCAGAAATGGCCACAGCACACCCACCCATCTACTGCTGAGGCACTTTAACAGCAAACAACAATGGGGAGTATAAAATCAGGAACCATTTTTAAATATTACTCTAATTCCCTTAAAAAGGGAACAAAACTAATTTTACCTCAGTATGCATTTTCTGAACAGCAAATATAAAACTAACAACATTACTGACTGTAGCGATAAGTAATTTATTTAAAAAAAATAATTAAAAATATTATGAGGAACCAGACAAACAGATGGAAGCAGAATCAGACATTCTGAAAAATAGGGACAGATGAAAGGTATCGTTAGCACTCAAAAGGGAATGTCTAGTCACAATAACCCATTCCAGGATCTGAAAACTCTTTTAGATGTTTGAGATTTTAAATGATGTATATAGGATTTTCTAAATGTTAGTACAACTGTCTGAACAGGTCCCAGCTACACATTCTTAAATTCTTAAGCTGTGGCTTTTTCATTTTCAGACAATTTAGTATTGTTTGATATTACTATAACAACCATAGCACCAACAAGCAAAGGAATTAAAGAAACTTTCCCATATTCAAACTTCCATCGTCAAAATGTGGAACACTGCACTATCTTACACAATGTGAACAGCTAGTAAACAACTAGGAAGGAAGCTCACACCATAGTTAAACTGTAGACTTTAAACTTAAAGTTCTTCAATAGCACCAGTCTCTCTGCTTTATAGAAGTCACTTAGCTTTAAGGTAAACGTTTCCTTTTACACTTTATACATTAAAAAAAAACATTTATAAAACAGTTGCAATATACTGTGTTTTACCACACACCTAACTCTTCAAACATCAGAGACTTGAGAGTAAGATGAAAAGGTCCAAGACACCCCCATAAAAAATAACTAAAATAAAATAAAAATCAGCGAATTATTCTCATATTCTTTCTGCGCATCTCTAGTTCTAAATTCTCAGTGACAAAGAACTTTAGCTTTTCTCCCCGTCTCAGTTGCTTCATTTTACCCAGCACATTGCTAGTACTTCGATCTTTGACCCACAAGCATGTGAGCATACAGAAACAGATAGACACACGTTACACGAATGTACACCTCGGATGTTTACTTGACATCAAGTGGATGAATAAATTCATAAATTGCTAAGAAATGTAATGCAGTTTGCTGATGTTAGAACCATGTACTGCAACTCCACGCTGCACTCAACCTCTTAGCTCAATAATCAGAAACAATGGACAAAATTATGAACAGCTTTTAAACATGTCTCATATACTTAGAAAGTTGACAATAACAATCTTGGCATTAAAGGATAAAAACTCTGAAACTCACATGTCTGTCATTATGAAGTCCCTCAATCTGCAATAATTTTCTGGAAATCACACATTTTACAAGGAACGGAACAAAACACCTCTCAGTTTCTTGCTCAAGAATTCTAGACAAAGCCAAAAATAATGGTTGACAAAGGGAGGATACATTTTAAAAACTATTTTATGCATTTGTTAACCAGGTAAACCGAATGGGAAAAGTATCCCTCATCAGGGATGACCCAGGAGCACTGTCTGGTTAAGCACCTATTTTGTGACTTTGAGGAAGTCATAGGGAAGTGAAAACATTAAAACCCAGTACCTTTGACTACAGGAAGCACTTTGTTAACATATGTGCCAGACAACTTCAAATCACTTAAAATGTTAACAAAACAATACATGTTGCATGGATGTGGATTCTCGGAATAAAAACTATTAAACTGTAATGACAGGCATTACTCACTGACAGTAAACCTTAGTGATTTACCAAAAAAAAAAGAAGTGAACGAGGGACAGGGCATAAATATAAGGCAAAATGGCAAGTAAGTGGCAAACACATACAAAAATTAACAGAACAAAAGGGTTTGTATCAACAAACATTTTCTGAGCATTTGAACAACAAAAACTATACTAATGCACAGCTTCTGAACAAGAAGAGCAGTTTTGGATCATTGTGAAATGAAATCCTAGGCACAGTAATGGACCAGAAGACAGCCACTGCAGCCATACTAATCACATTGCTAGGCTCTCTATCCCCAATTATCATAACGTACTGTTGAAACCTGTTAGTGAGCATACTATTTTGTTCTTTACGTTCACAAAGATTACAGACATTTAAATTTAATTTAAAAAATTTCAATTTTTTTTTTACAGTAAAAGCACAAGACAGCAATTAGAAGAACAAAACAAAACACACTCACGTTGTAAACAGACAGCATGAGTAACAAACCTTTTCCACTGAAACTTGCATTTATTGAAAATTCATCTGGTAATCCATTAAACTACACGGGTGTGCAGGAATTCATACCATACCTCTCAGCTGTCCAGATTTTTGGCTAACATTTTTGGTCTGTTCCTCATAAAATTTGTTGCTTTTTGCCAACTCACTGAAGACTGAAGTCCTAAATAATAACATGCATTTGACTTTCAGACTTCATAGCCTTCAAAAAAATGCATGCTAACACAAATCCTGTTACTTTAGCATCTTTCTAAGTTTGTAAGAATAACGTTGCAAATCAGTCTCTTATTTTTGGACTTTTGTTCTCACAATTTTAAGGTTTGTCCAGATTTCTTGCACTAAGAGTTTGAGAGGTATAATTCCTAGTCACATAGTATACAGTGAAGCAGTAATTAAGAGGTGTTTGATAGGCACAGCAATTAAAAAAATAAATGTGTAATGACTTCACTAACAGTTTTGGCCAGCCTACTGGATACAAATGTTTCTTTTTGGGGGAAGCCCATGAGTAGTTAAAACAACCAGGAACACACCAAGGAAGAAACAACAAAAGGATCCACCAAAGAACGATTTATTCCAAAAAGTTGATTTTTCTCTGACGTCTCGGCCTACGCCTTCAAGGAGTACAAATGACTAAAACTCTATTCACATATATATATACACCTCATAAGCATTCATTGATTGAATCAATTATACAATTAATAATAAAAAGCACCAGAATTCAATTTACAAGCATTCTCCAGTTAAAATCTTCATTAAGACCTTCAGGGAATAAAGTTTTAAACTTTAAAATAAAAATAGCTTCTTTTTGTTGCAACAAACGTTTTATGTTTGAACAATTATACTTATAATCAGGAATTTGTTCTAAAATAGTTGCACATAACCCATTAGAATTACTATTATGACACTGTAAAAAATGTATTGCTACAGGGCTTTCTACTTTTTTGTTAACAATATCTCTGACATGTTCCAAGAGCCTTATTTTAAAGGCTCTCTTAGTTTCTCCGATGTAAAACTTCTTACACGGACAACTTAGGGCGTAGATCACCCTTTCTGTACAACAATTAAAAGAATGTTTAACTTGAAAAGCAATGTTGTTAATGTATTCAAAGGAGGGAACCACAAACTTGCAAGCTTTACATTTACCACACCTAAGTGTGCCCCTACTTGTAACATGGTGATGTACAGCATCGCTTGGAAAGTTAAATTTACTTTTGACTAACATGTCCTTGATGCTTCTGCCCCTGCAGTACGAAAATTTTAAATCAGCATTTAACCAGGTTTTAACATTGTTCAAAGAACATAAGTAATTCCAAAATTGAAAAACTATTTTAACAAGTTCACTAGAAAAACAACTATATTTAGTAACAAAATACATGGTTTCTTTATCTTCTGAACTGATGTTCAGATTCCTTACGTCATCCTGTTTCCTAAATATTTTGTTATGTTTATATTGTTCATCAGTATTGTTAAAAAATTTTCCATAGCTCTCTTGTAACATAGACTCATGATATCCCCTTTGTAAAAATGAATTATATAACAAGTTTAATTCTCTATGAAATATATTCTCATTGTTGCATAATCTATTAATATGCAACATTTCACTATATGGCAGGGAATTGATGGTATGTGGTGGATGACCACTAGAACTATGTACATATTGCGTAATGCCTGTGAATTTTCTATTTACTGAAGTAATTAACTCTTGACCATTTAAAATTTCCAGTTTGACATCAAGAAACGGAACGCAAGTATCTATTTTTAATCCATCAAACTTCAAGGAAAATCTATTAGAATTTAAATCAACAAAAAATTGATGGGCCAGAGCCTGATCACCTTCCACTAAAAAAATTAAGTCATCCACATATCTATAGTATTTAATGACATGTTTGTGAAAAAATTGGTGTCTATATATATACTCAAGCTCAAACAGCCCCATGGCTAAATTTGCATACATGGGGGCAAAGGCAGCCCCCATGGCAGTGCCCTGTTTCTGACGATATAACTCATTATGAAATTCAAAAAAATTGTTAGTTAAAGAGAATTGGGTTAACTCCACAATATATTCAGTAACAGGAGAGTTACCTAAAAAGAACCTAATAGCCTCTATGCCAAAACTATGGCTGATGCTTGTGTATAGGCTCTTAACATCAATGGTAACCCAATACATTTTCTTATTCCATTTAACATTTCTTATTTTATCAGGAAAATCAAATACATCAATCAAAAAAGAGGGTAGTGCCTTGACATAAGATGAAAAATAATGATGTAAAAATATACCCAAATTACGCAAGAAATATTTGCGACCTGAAACAATCGGTCTGCCAGATGGTTTCAATAAATCTTTATGTATTTTGGGTAAACAATAAAAATAAGCCATGTCACAATCATCAACTTGAAATTTATTTTTAACATCACTGGTTACGAAGTAGCCTAGTCTCAAACCCTTGGATATAAGAATTTTATATTCCATAACAGCAGAATTATAGCTCTCAATATCTGTTTTTTCATAAGTATTGCTGTCATTAAGATGTTCCATGCACATATGAAAATAATCCTTAGGATCAAGAACTACCAATTTATTACCTTTATCGGCAGGTTTGAAAATTATATCATCCCTCTTGCTAAGCAAAAGTAAGGTTTGCCATTCTTTAAAAGTCATATTATACTTGATATTACTTTTATTGCGCATAAACGAATCATATGTTATTTCAATAGTATGATTAATCATTTTCACAAAATTTAAAACTTCATTATGTGAAACATAAGGTGTAAAATGACTGTTAGAAGGTATTTTTTCTGTATTCAACCTAGAATATGCATTGACAAACTCATCAGAAGTGCATGAGTAGAAACTATCCAAAGAAACACTGGAGTTACTGTCAGAATCATACTGAGACTGACTAGTGTTCTGACTGAAAAAGTACTTAAGATGTAATTTCCTGCCAAACTTATACACATCAGTTTTTAAATCATGTAGCCTTGACACAACTGTAGGGATAAATTTCAAACCAAGGTTCAAAACTAGAATTTCTTCATCTTTAAATGTATATTTAGATAAATTTACAACATAGTCACTGTGATAACTTCGAACTGGGTTACCATTTACCTCTCTTATGGCCACCCTGTCCATTCTGTTCATATGTTGTATATGGTGTAAATTCCCGTTGGCGTTTCTGTCCTTGTAAATTCTTGGAGGGCTGAAATGATTCATTACGAAATGTTTGCCGAAAACCTGCTGGTTGTTGAGCTGCCGGTAAGCCGGGAAACTCTGGATCTCCGTATTCTTCCTCACCGGAGGTGAAACCACCTTCAGAAGCAGACGCCGATGAGTTAGGATGACGTGCATAGCTGGATTCAGCCTGGAACCTAACTCGTTTACGTCCTTTGTTCCGACTGGCTCTCGGAATGAAAGCCTTATTCATTTCATAATCACGCAAGTCTCTGACAAGCTTGCCTTTCTTGCATTCTATCAAAGTTAGTTCAAACTCCTTTAATTTATCTTGAGTTTGAACAAGGAAATCATTTAAGGTGGAAACAGAAACACATTTAGATATGTCACCACATAGTTTCTTGATATCTTTACATAACTCCATTTGTTTCAGTTGGTCTCGCTCCACCAAAATGTGGAGCCATTCAGTGACACAGTTATGGGCCGCAGTAACCCATCGCTCGTGAAAGGCAATATCAGTGTCTATAGTTAAATCAAAGGGTGTTGTGGGATCTTTATACACCCTTAAACCTCTCGGAGTAGTTTCTGTGTCAATATATCTTTGTAGCCCACAAATATTAAAGAAAGTTGCCGTTTCTTTCCACATTTTTTTCTCCAAATTTTCAAATAGCTTATGTTCAGCATTTAGCGGTAAGGAGATTTTCTTACCCACAGAAGAAAAAGGATTAGGAAAGCGTTTCTTACGTTCATGCTCCCATTGTTCCCAAATAGGTAAATTTTTGTCTGTTGAATTTCTGGTTAAAGGCAGACGCTCACCTCTCTCAGTGGAATTAGTGAGGAAACTGTCTAAAGACAACTGGCTGCCGTCCATGGTTTCACGAAAAACTCGTGGCAATTGTAAGAGAGGATCCGTGGACATAGGTAAAACAACCAGGAACACACCAAGGAAGAAACAACAAAAGGATCCACCAAAGAACGATTTATTCCAAAAAGTTGATTTTTCTCTGACGTCTCGGCCTACGCCTTCAAGGAGTACAAATGATTAAAACTCTATTCACATATATATACACCTCATAAGCATTCATTGATTGAATCAATTATACAATTAATAATAAAAAGCACCAGAATTCAATTTACAAGCATTCTCCAGTTAAAATCTTCATTAAGACCTTCAGGGAATAAAGTTTTAAACTTTAAAATAAAAATAGCTTCTTTTTGTTGCAACAAACGTTTTATGTTTGAACAATTATACTTATAATCAGGAATTTGTTCTAAAATAGTTGCACATAACCCATTAGAATTACTATTATGACACTGTAAAAAATGTATTGCTACAGGGCTTTCTACTTTTTTGTTAACAATATCTCTGACATGTTCCAAGAGCCTTATTTTAAAGGCTCTCTTAGTTTCTCCGATGTAAAACTTCTTACACGGACAACTTAGGGCGTAGATCACCCTTTCTGTACAACAATTAAAAGAATGTTTAACTTGAAAAGCAATGTTGTTAATGTATTCAAAGGAGGGAACCACAAACTTGCAAGCTTTACATTTACCACACCTAAGTGTGCCCCTACTTGTAACATGGTGATGTACAGCATCGCTTGGAAAGTTAAATTTACTTTTGACTAACATGTCCTTGATGCTTCTGCCCCTGCAGTACGAAAATTTTAAATCAGCATTTAACCAGGTTTTAACATTGTTCAAAGAACATAAGTAATTCCAAAATTGAAAACTATTTTAACAAGTTCACTAGAAAAACAACTATATTTAGTAACAAAATACATGGTTTCTTTATCTTCTGAACTGATGTTCAGATTCCTTACGTCATCCTGTTTCCTAAATATTTTGTTATGTTTATATTGTTCATCAGTATTGTTAAAAAATTTTCCATAGCTCTCTTGTAACATAGACTCATGATATCCCCTTTGTAAAAATGAATTATATAACAAGTTTAATACTCTATGAAATATATTCTCATTGTTGCATAATCTATTAATACGCAACATTTCACTATATGGCAGGGAATTGATGGTATGTGGTGGATGACCACTAGAACTATGTACATATTGCATAATGCCTGTGAATTTTCTATTTACTGAAGTAATTAACTCTTGACCATTTAAAATTTCCAGTTTGACATCAAGAAACGGAACGCAAGTATCTATTTTTAATCCATCAAACTTCAAGGAAAATCTATTAGAATTTAAATCAACAAAAAATTGATGGGCCAGAGCCTGATCACCTTCCACTAAAAAAATTAAGTCATCCACATATCTATAGTATTTAATGACATGTTTGTGAAAAAATTGGTGTCTATATATATACTCAAGCTCAAACAGCCCCATGGCTAAATTTGCATACATGGGGGCAAAGGCAGCCCCCATGGCAGTGCCCTGTTTCTGACGATATAACTCATTATGAAATTCAAAAAAATTGTTAGTTAAAGAGAATTGGGTTAACTCCACAATATATTCAGTAACAGGAGAGTTACCTAAAAAGAACCTAATAGCCTCTATGCCAAAACTATGGCTGATGCTTGTGTATAGGCTCTTAACATCAATGGTAACCCAATACATTTTCTTATTCCATTTAACATTTCTTATTTTATCAAGAAAATCAAATACATCAATCAAAAAAGAGGGTAGTGCCTTGACATAAGATGAAAAATAATGATGTAAAAATATACCCAAATTACGCAAGAAATATTTGCGACCTGAAAATATCGGTCTGCCAGATGGTTTCAATAAATCTTTATGTATTTTGGGTAAACAATAAAAATAAGCTATGTCACAATCATCAACTTGAAATTTATTTTTAACATCACTGGTTACGAAGTAGCCTAGTCTCAAACCCTTGGATATAAGAATTTTATATTCCATAACAGCAGAATTATAGCTTTCAATATCTGTTTTTTCATAAGTATTGCTGTCATTAAGATGTTCCATGCACATATGAAAATAATCCTTAGGATCAAGAACTACCAATTTATTACCTTTATCGGCAGGTTTGAAAATTATATCATCCCTCTTGCTAAGCAAAAGTAAGGTTTGCCATTCTTTAAAAGTCATATTATACTTGATATTACTTTTATTGCGCATAAACGAATCGTATGTTATTTCAATAGTATGATTAATCATTTTCACAAAATTTAAAACTTCATTATGTAAAACATAAGGTGTAAAATGACTGTTAGAAGGTATTTTTTCTGTATTCAACCTAGAATATGCATTTGACTTTCAGACTTCATAGCCTTCAAAAAAATGCATGCTAACACAAATCCTGTTACTTTAGCATCTTTCTAAGTTTGTAAGAATAACGTTGCAAATCAGTCTCTTATTTTTGGACTTTTGTTCTCTCACAATTTTAAGGTTTGCCCAGATTTCTTGCACTAAGAGTTTGAGAGGTATAATTCCTAGTCACATAGTATACAGTGAAGCAGTAATTAAGAGGTGTTTGATAGGCACAGCAATTAAAAAAATAAATGTGTAATGACTTCACTAACAGTTTTGGCCAGCCTACTGGATACAAATGTTTCTTTTTGGGGGAAGCCCATGAGTAGTGTCTGGTAAAATTACTTTGTTCAGCTCACACTAGACAAATGAAGGCTGTGGGAACCAAAGGTTACACTACAGGAAGCAGTTTAACAACAGTACATAGCCTTAAGTCATCTACACTAAGTACCAACCGTTGCAGCCTAAAGCATTCATAGCTAATATTTTAAAATTAAACTTGTAGATTTTGTGTTGTGCAATTTACAGCATTCACAGACAAATAAGAACTCTGTCAACAGTCAACAAAAACAAAAGGATCAAAGATTACACCCAAAGTACATGGTTCATACGATGAAGCCCCTATTATAGTACAACCAGTTTCTTCTTTACACCATAACTACTCTGGGATGTAGAATATGAATACACACACACACACACACACACACACACACACACACACACACACACCAGTTACTGCCTCTGTACAACTGTGTACATGCAGATATTTGCTTGAGATAAAATGAACAAATACATAAAAATGACTGAGAGGTACATTTCAGCTCAGTAGTGTGAGAGCCTTACATTGTAGCCCATTGCAGAATATCTACAAATAGCATCAGAAGCTATTTCCTACCCGATAACCATACTTATAAATAGATCAATAACAGAAACATATGTCCCCACTGTTTGGAAAATCTCTCACATTTTGCCTATGCACAAAGGCGGAAGCTCCTGTGAACTTACTAATTATTGCCCTATTGCTATCCTTTCCTCCCTGTCTAAAATCCTGGAAAGAGTAGTACACTCCCAAGTCATAGTGTATCTATCATCTCACAATCACGGATCCCGTACCCAACATGGTTTCCGCTCTGCACGTAGTACCACAACAGCCCCTATCCTTCACAAAGAGTTAATCAGCACAGAAACAACTCCCACTTTGTATCAGCTATATATCTAGACCTGTTAAAGGCCTTCGACATGGTCAATCACAGCAAACTCACTAACATCCTCTCCTCCCACAACCTTAGCGATACAGCTATAGCCTGGTTTCAAAGCTACTTAACAGATCAACAAGCCGTCGATTGGCAACAGGCTCTCTCACTCCTACCAGTAACCTTAGGGGTACCACAAAGCTCCACCTTGGACCACTTCTTTTCCTCACTATTTACCAATCAGCTCCATTCTGCCACACCCCATGCCAATGTGATTCAATATGCTGACGACTCCACTCTAATCTGCTCTGCTTCTACCCTCAATGACCTTCAATCTATCACCCAAGACTCTTTCGTATCTGTAGAAAAGTGGTTAAACTCCCAACTTATATTAAATCCCAATAAAACTAAACTTATGCTCTTCTACCCCACTAGAAATACTTCTTCTTCAACAACCTTCCACATCTTTTCTAAAAACAAAACCATGATTACTCCTACCCCTATACCAAACTGCTAGGGGTTATAATTGACAACCTGAAATTTGATCTCCACACAGACCAAGCAATCAAAAAAGTTCACAAGAAACTTGGCCTCCTTTATAGGAATAAACAATTTCTAACAAGCAGTATAAAAATCACATTTGCTAGAACACACCTTCTATCGACAGTCCTATATGCATCCCCACTTCTGACAAACTTCCGTAAAACTAACCTTGCCAAGCTTGAAATCTGCTATAATAAAACCTCCAAATTTGTCACTAATGCTTCCTTTAAGTCCCATCACTGTTGTCCATCACTCAGACAGTAAACATCTCCTCCAAGTCACCAAAGCAAAAAACTCAGAAGGTGAAGCCCTCTTCCCTAACTATATTTCCAAGCTTTAGAACTGTCTGGCAAACCCACTAGTGACCACTTCCACATCTAAACAATTTAAAAAACTTCTAAAAACCCACCTTGCTAACTCCAGGCTTTGTTCCTGTTACAGTCCAGGATAGACCCCCCCCCCCCAAACCACCCTCCTTGCACTACTACACTAGACCACTTCTAGAAACATTAAACTCATTCCCTTAACTCCTTGCATATTTTTGTCAAACTGCATCTCTCTCAATTTCTAATATTGCCTCTGTTCAAAGTTATGTGCACTGGATATAATTAAAAACCCTCACGATGTATGAAATGTTCTTGCTATAGTTCCTATTTTTTTTTAATTCCTGATATACTATTAATGTTTTAAAGTTATGTACCAATTTAATGTTTTAAAATTGTGTTCTACTATACTATGTACTGTATGACATTGGAGCTTTTCTCCCCGGGCCTCCATTGAAAAAGGACGCATGTCCAGCTGGACTTTCCCAGTAAACAAATGTAAAATAAAATAAATAAATAAAAAAGTACAGTTTTGTACCTACCATAAATGTAGATGTTTGAGTGCTAATACAGCTGCAGTCATAACAGATGGGTTCTCCTGCTGTCAGGCGGGTCCTCGGTCGGCCGAATTCCAAAGTCTAGGTCCGGCGTCGGTTGTCGTCGCCTCTTCCCTGACGTCAGTACGACAGGGGTATAAAGGAACCAGCCGATGCCATTTTCTTCAGTTTTTCTTGCCCCAGATGTCAGGTGCCCCCAGAAGGAAGGCAATAATAAATTTGTGTGATAATGCAGTATTATATAATCAAAATACAGTAGTTGCAAGCAAATACATCATAAATGAAAACCCCAATCAGGTTGTATGAGGATGTGTTAGCCTATAGGCCTGTCTCAAGAGGGGAAGGAGGGAGGGAAACCTGGACTGCAGCTGTATTAGCACTCGAACATCTACATTTATGGTAGGTACAAAACTGTACTATGTTCATCGTGCATACAGCTGCAGTCATAACAGATGGGTAGAATCCCAAAGCTAAGAAAGGGGTGGTAGGCACTAGTTGGAACTAGGAGGAGCCAAAATGCCCTGCAAGACTGCCGTGGCAAAGCCTGCTCTAGATTTGGAGTATAATGGTAGGTTGTAGTGCTTGGAGAAGGTATGCACAGAACTGCAAGTGGCTGCTTCCAAAATATCCTTGGTAGGAACTCCTCTGAGGAAGGCTGCAGAGGTGGCTGTGGCCCTGGTGGAATGAGTTCTAATGCCTGTAGGAACAGTTTTGCCATGAAAGGAATAGCAAAAGCGTATGCAGTAGGCTATCCATTTTGAGATTGTCTGTTTGGAAATTGGCTTCCTTGAGCTCCTACTGCATAGGCCACAAAGAGCTGTTCTGATTTTCTGAAAGGCTTTGTTCTGTCCAAATAATAACGCAGCTGTCTGTGGATGTCCAAGGAATGTAGTAATCTCTCCCCTTTGTTTTGAGGATTAGGATAAAATGTAGGTAAATGTATGGCCTGATTTAAAGCTACCCTGGATACCACTTTAGGCATAAAGGACGGGTTGGTTCGTAAGGAAACTCTGTCCTGATGGAAGATGATAAAAGGCTGGACAGCCATGACAGCCTGTAGTTTTGAAACTCTACGAGCTGAGGTGATAGCTAGAAGGAAAGCTGTTTTCCAGGACAAATATTGCAAATCTGATGAGGTAGCTGGCTCAAAGGGAGGCAAGGTCAATTTTTCCAGGATGAAATTAAGATCCCAAGCAGGTATTGGTTGTTTCCTTGGAGGCCTTAAATTCTTAGCCCCTCTGAGGACTTAAGAAAGGGTGAGAGAATAAAGGTGGATCAGTGTTTCTGCAGAAATGGCTGAGGCATGTATTTTGATGGAGGAGAAAGAAAGTCCACTGCTTAGCAGTTCAGCCAAATATTGTAGTATTTGAGGTAAATTCAGTTTTCCAGGATCCTGACCCTTTTTCTCATTCCAGACAAAAACGTTGCCATTTTGCGGAATAAGCTTTTCTAGTTGATGGCCTTCTGGCCTAAATGACATCCTGCACCTCCTTGGAGAGTAGGGCTTGTTGAGATGCTAAGGAATCTTCCATGCGGCTAGATTGAGTGTTTTTAGCTGGCTGTGAAGAGTCTTGAAACTGTGCTGAGTCAGAAGAGGCATTAGAGGCAGGGTCCATGGTGGGGAATGTGTCAGGCTCCTCAGGAGTGGGTACCAGTGTTGCCTTGGCCAGTCCGGAGCAATGAGAATCATCTTTGGTCTGTCTGCTTTGGTCTTTAATAGAACTTTGGGCAGCAGAGGAAGAGGAGGGAAGGCATAAACTGTCATAGATGTCCAACTGAAAGAAAGAGCGTCCACTCTCCAGGCCTTTGGATGGAAGATCCTTGAGCAGAATTTTGTCAATTGGTGATTCTTGTGGGAGGCAAAAAGATCTATGCCTGGCCTTCCCCATTCTTGGATTATTTCTGTAAAAACATTTGGATGCAATCTCCATTCGTGTGGATCTGTCATATTCCTGCTTAGGTTGTCTGCCAGCGTGTTTTCCTTGCCTGGCAAGTACTGTGCTTGTAGTTCCATTTGTAAGTCCATGGCCATGTTCCAAAGTGACATGGCCAGTCTGCATAGGGGATAAGAATGTGTTCCTCCCTGTTTGTTTATGTACCACATAACTGTGGTGTTGTCCGTTCTTATCAATAGTTGACCTGGTTGTAGAAGGTCTTTGAAAGCTATAATAGCATTTATTACTGCTAGCATTTCTTTTTGATTGATGTGAAGGTGCTTTTCTTTTTGGGACCATTTGCCCTGAATGCACCGATCTGTCATGTGTGCCCCCCAGGCATAGTCCGAGGCGTCTGTTGTGATGACTTGATTTGCTTGAGGCTTGCTGAATGGAAGACCTATGTTTGTTTGACATGCTTGAGCCCACCACAGAAATTCCTTTTGCAGACATGGAATTAGTGGTATTATTGTTTCCAAACTGTGGCTGTGTTGAGACCATATGTTTTCAGGTACCATTGTAGTTTCCTCATATGCAGCTTTGCACATGGGATTAGTAAGATGCAAGATGCCATGAATCCCAGAGCCTGCAGGATTTTCCTTGCAGTCAGCCTAGTGCAATTTGCTAGTGTTCTGAAGTATTGTATTAGTTGCCCCTGCTTCTCTGGCGTGAGGTAGGCCATCTGGGTGTTTGTGTCCAAATTGGCACCCAGGAAAATTATCTTCGAGAGGGTATTAGCCTTGATTTCTTTTTGTTGACTGTGTATCCCAGAGATTTCAATAACATTATTACATAAGCCAGATGTTTCAGAAGAATATGCTTGCTGTCCGCTTGGATCAGGCAGTTGTCCAAATAGGGGTATATTTGTATCCCTTGAAGTCTGCAGTAGGCAATTACTGATGCCAGGCATTTCGTGAATACTCTGGGCGCAGTAGATAAGCCAAAGGGCAATGCAGAGAATTGATAATGGGTTGAACCTGCAAGAAATCTGAGGTACCTTCTGCAATTTTGTCTGATTGGGACATGCAGGTATGCCTCCTTGAGGTCCAATGTTACCAGCCAAGACTCCTTGCCCAGCATAAGAAGAAGTTGCTGTAGAGTGAGCATCTTAAATTTTGGTACGAGTAGAAATGTGTTTAGGATGGATAGATCCAAAATAGGTCACCAATCTTTTCCCTTCCTTGGCACCAGAATAAAAACCTTGACCTTGTTCGTGCGTAGGTACCTCTTGAATAGCTTTCATGTTTATGAGATCTGTAATTTGTTTTTGTGCCTCTGCCCTTTGATTGTGTGGCAGGTTTGGCATGCCTCTCATTTTTGGAAGGGTGTGAAAATGGAATTTGTAGCCACTGTTTATAATGTCCAGGATCCATTTGTCCTTTGTGACAACATGCCAATTTTTTGAAAATAATGCCAGCTTTCCTCCTAAGGGGGCTGCCATTTGAAACCTGGTTGGCATGCGAAGGGGAAAGTCATTGGGTTTGCTTTCTGAAGGATTGCGAGTTGTCCTCACCACCTCTTTGTGTAGGAGCTTGCCATTGTCTGCCTCTATACGATCCTTGGGATTGTCCTCTGCCCCTCGAGCGCCTGTATCTGCCTCTTTGGGGTCTGTCTGTGGCAGGAAAGGACCAGTTTTTGGAAGGCCAATTTCTACTAAAACATGGGGGTTGAACCTGTAGAAATTCTTTCACAGTTTGCATTGATTTAGCTTTTTCCTCCATTTTCCTTAATACCTCCTCAGCATTAGCACCAAATAATACATCCTTTTGAAGAGGGGTGTCTAGTAATTTAGCTTTGACATGATCAGGCAAGGATTGTTCCTTGAGCCAGGCATGCCTACGTATGACTGATCCTGTAACAGCAGCTCTACACGAGGCCTCTAGAGCATCAAAACCACATTGTAAGGTATGCTTACCCACTTGTTCTGCACTATGCATCAAATCCTGCAACTACTTCAAGTCTGGTTGTTCAGGTTGTGACATTTTACTCCAACTGTGATAACAAAAACTGTTGGTATTTTAGCATGTGAAACTGACAGTTTAAGGCCCTCATGGATAAGGTAGCCGAGGTATATACCTTTTTTCCCCACCTTTCTAAGGATCTGGAATCTCTCTCGGAAGGCAATGGATTTTTGGCAAAGGAGGCCTTAACTCCCTTGGGGCCCTGTGAGATGGTTTCTGGGTCAGCAGCATGGCTTTTGTAAAGAAATTGGTGTGAGTCAGGAACCCTGTAGTACCTGTCAGGCTTAACTGGAGCTGGAGGTAGAGAGTCCGGGTTAAGGCAGACCTCCGAGTAAACATCATCTAGGATGTCCAAGACAGGAGGTATAGCCAGAGGTCTATGCTGAGGTAACAAGAGAAATTCCCTGAGCCTTTTCTTGGAATCTGAATAATCCTGGCCTTCCCAGTGGAAGTGTTCCCTTAAGGTATGCAAAGTTTCCCCAAATGAGAAATCCTCGGGGGGGGGATACAGAAGGGATGGACTCCTCCGCATCAGAGTCTTCAAAAGGGGAGTAAGAAAGTTCCTCATCATCAGAGTGCTCTGAAATAATGGAGCCCTGATCAGAGGAGGGGGAATCTTCCTCCACTCTGGGCCTTTTGTCCGGTGGGGGCTGAGAACCTCTGATTAGAGTAATTAAATCCTCAGCCATTTTAAGCATCTGTTTCTTAGGCATGGGGCCTGGAGATGGGCCCTGTGTAGCTGGTCTCTTAGAGTGCATGGTTGCTTTAGACTTTGTGAAAGCCTTGATGGAGAAAGAAGAGGAAGGTCTGAAGACACCTTGAGTGGAGGTGAACCTGTCCACATTCTGAGTTTCAACGCCAAGAGTGGCTTCGGTATCTGTAGTCGGGGTGTGGGCCGAGAAGCCTGCGACCTTTGGTTGTAGTTCCTGTGTACTGTTTGTCCAGTTTTGTGAGGTTTCAGCCAGTAACTAGTAGTTTATTGGGGCCAGTTTAGTTTTTTTTCCCCCCCCCCTAAAAAAACGCTAAGCGCGCCATTAGAGCGATTTTTAGCGGAGCTGCCACTGTTGCACACTAGGGCGTTAAGCAGGTTTAAACTATTCGGCACCTAAAGTCCACTCTTCAAATTTTCCCTAAAACTACCTTCCTCGAACTATACTACTGATCAAATCAGCGTATCCTATAACTAAAAGATCAACTCTACTTGACTCCAAGTAGACTATTCTCTATCTATTAAACCTAGCACTTGCTCCTACAGTACTTATTACCTTGCTTGACTCACTCTTGTCATAGAATAAAACCCCAAACCCCCACCCCCATTTCTCACCCCCCCCGGCCTTTTTTTTTTTTAAAGTTTTTCGTCTACCTTCTAGCAGTCGAGGATCAGTTTTGCTAGTGTCTCTCCTGCTCAGCTGGTGAACCTGGGAATATTGAGGCAATGTTTCAATTGCCTCATGTACACAGACAACCCTTTCCTCCTCCCACAAAACACAAATACATGCGAGAGATGCAACTATAACTGGAGGCTGAGCTTCAACATAGGACTGGCAAGAGACACACACTATAGACCCAGTCTCACATAGTACCATTACAACCTCAAATCATACACCTGATCAAAATCTACCAAAACAGCAGAGGCCACCAAAGCAGACACCCAAACAACCACCACCTCAGAACACAACACAACACATAGACCTCACAGTCAGAGTGTCAAACAGTCACAGCCCTTAAGGCCAAACACAATGCCAGACACACTAGTCATTGGTGACTCCATAGTCAGACACACTGATGTCCCGCTCACCAGACTGAGTAAGGAGAAGGTCACAGTAAGCTGCCTGTCGCTAGAATCTGCCACATAACTCAAGCACTCAGGTCTCTCAACAGCAGGTACAAATATGACTCAGTCATTGTCACGCTGCTGGTGTAAACGACCTGAGACGACCTCCTTGGACTACATGAACAGAGACATTGAGGAGCTCTCTGATTATGTAGCCCAGGCAGGTATGACCCTGACCTTGAGCAGTATCCTACCTTCACCAAGAATGATGCCACAATACAGAGATAAGATGATCAGCTTTAACAATTGGCTTAAACACTGGTGTCATTCAAAGGGGATCCAGTATCTGTCTGCCTGGGATGACATGCTGGAAAGCCAGCCAGCTGCATAAGGGGCGGCTTGCACCTGTCACCGGATATTGGCAAAGGCTCTTGCCACCCCATAGTGCCTTTTTAGGCAAGGCTCAAATTCTAAACCTACCACCCTAGAACACAAAAAGGAAAAAACTAAGGGTAATGCTGCTCAATGCCAGAAGTCTAAATCTCAAAATGCGAGGCCCTTCTCAGTATGGAGAACATCGATGTCTGTGCTGTGACAGAAACCTGGTTCAAGGCTCCTGAGAGCACCCCAGCTATCAGGTTTTACCTCATATCATGCCCCCAAAATCCGGACAATACCAAGAAAGGAGGTATCCATATTCATCAAGGACACCCACACCTCAAGACTGCGATGCATCGGAGACCATCCAGGTGCAATTAACCATAGGCAAGACTGCTCTGCAAATTGTAGCATGTTACAGGCCACCCTCACAAACTCAGGAAACTCACATGGCCTTCCTGAAAACACTAGAGGGATAAATGTATCACCAAACACCATCATACTAGGTGACTTCAATTACCCTAATATAGACTGGGAACACTACTCAAGCCCAAACACCCTAGCCCAAAAGTTCCTGGAATTCATAAACTCAAATGCCATGGAACAACTAGTCACCATCCCCACAAGAGGAGATAACATACTTGATCTCATCATCACGAACATGGGAGCACAATGTTCAACACGGAAGTATACCCCTCACTGGTGAGATCAGATCACAAACTAATCTCGCTGGAGGTCCTCATCCCACCCCACCTGAAATAAAAAGACCACAGTAAAGAACTTCTCAAAAGCCACTTTCACACTTCTAAAGACTAGTGTGGTCTCCTTTCAGCCCCAAAACAACTCAAGCGGCGCTGAATCATACACACGCTCTTACCAGCACCTGCAGCACTGCATGGATATAAGGCAATCCCAGCAAAACAAAAGACTCTTTGTACCAAAGGCAAGCGCCCAGTCTGGTGGACCCCAGCCATAAACAAACTCTACAACAAAAGGAGGAAGCTACTACAAGATAGAGCAAAATCCTTAAAAGGTAAGACACCCTTGATCACTATAAGTAAAAACTAGAGCTCTCATAAAATCATCCAAAGCAAATTTAGAGAAAAATAGCTAAAGACTCAAACGACAATCATAAGGCCTTCTTTAGCTATGTTAGAAACCTAGGAGGAAACTCCCAGATATGCTCAGAACTAGTTCAAAATGATGTGAAGATTACTGATCCTACAGACATTGCCAACATACTGGCTGACAGGTTCAGTGCAAACTTCTCCCTCCCCCAAAAGGAGAGATATCTATACCAAATGAGTGCAGCCCCCAAACATCTCCAGCCCAAGTGAGAACTGCTCTCTCCAAAGCAAAAACACAGCATCCATGGGACCCGATGGTGTCCCCGGCTGTGTGCTCCACGAACTCAATGAGGAATTAAACCCACAGCTAGGACAGCTGTTTAATCAAAGTCTTACCTCTGGAGGAGTGGCGCACTGCAACTGTGGTCCCACTTCACAAAGGCGGTGCCTCCACAGACCCTGGAAATTACCGCCCATTAGCTTGACAAGCCTTATCTGCAAAGCCATGGAGAGGATCATAATGGACCTCATAAATAAAGACATAGGGAATTTGCAGACTTTGGATCCAACCCAGTTTGGCTTTGTCAAAGGCAGATCATGCCTTTTAAACTTGGTTGACTTTTGAAACAGTCACCAAAGCCATTGATGAGGAAAGGCAGTCCATACAGCCTACCTCGATCTGGCTAAGGCCTTCGATACAATACCCCACTCGGGTATCATTGAAAAACTCATCAGCTTAAATGTTAACCCATACATCACAAGATGGGTTGCAAACTGGCTGAGTGACAGAACCCACAGGGTCAGAGTTGCTGGCGCCATGTCAGACTCAAAGCCTGTCACAAGTGGTGTCCCACAGGGCTCAGTCCTGGGCTCTTGTTTGGCATCTACTTTCCGGGCAAACACAGGGGGGTTATGGCTGACAAAGTTTGCAGATGACCGCAAACCGGGGGCCATAGTAGAAAACACATCTGACACAGATATCCTTCAGAAGGGTCTCACAGAAACGGATAACTGGTGCCAGAGCCACGGCCTAAAGTTAAATGCCAAAAATGCATAGTCATACCCTTCGGAAAAACAAGGTTACCCCTAGCTACCAAATAGGTGGCAATCCACTGAGCACAGAAGAAGTTATCAGGGACCTGGGGACCCAGGTTGATAGTAGTCTGTCATTCGACACCCATGTAGCTAAAGTAGTTAGGAAGACCTTCTACATTGCCCACCTTATCATGAAGGGATTCTCATCTAGATCAAGGGAGGTCATAGTCTCCCTTTACTCATCACTCATCAGACCAATGATTGAGTACAATGCCCCATTGAATGTATCTGACCCGACACTTGCAGCAGCTGGAGAGGCCACAAAAGTTCCTCACCAAAAGGATAAAGGGTCTCAAAATCTGTCCTATGCTGCCCGACTGAAAGAACTCCAGCTCTATTCAGGCTCAGAGGTGACCTTTGCCTAACATACAAGGCCATGTCAAACCCAGATTTGATGAATATGCTTCACCTCAAAAATCTAGATCCATCAGAGCCACAAGGCGGAGACTTAAACCTCAACGGCTATTAATAGGGCGTGCTAGAGATAGATTCATCACCCAAAGACTCCTATGCTGTGGAACAAAATCCGGTACATGTGAGGCAGAGCACGCTGGCCTTGTTCAAGAGAAATCTTGACCAATGGATGGGAGATCGCAGATATACCCCAGGAATTACCTCAGTGTCACTGCTCGACAGAGGCACAGCAAAATAATGGGTATAGTTCCCCATACTAAAGGGGTGGCGTAAGCCACAAAACAATGGGCTAGGCTTATAAATGCCCTTGGGCAGATAGCCTAGTATGAACCTATGAACCTATGAACCTATGACCTCGGGCACAGGAGACACAGTCAAAGAAGTGTCGTCGGTAATCAGGGGCTGCGTAGGCGCCTCACTGAGAACCAGACCACGTGTGGTCGGCTTTGGCGTGGTGTTGGCAGAGGCCGCGGGCCTCGTGTGTCGGTCCTTGTCTTTGCGTTTTTTAGACAAAACCGGAGTCGGAGTATCCGACGACATAGTATAGTTAAATGCTTTCCCAAAATAATGCTGGGCAAACTCCGCCCGACGCTTAATAGTGCATTTGTTGAATGTAGCACAAAAGCGACAGACCGAGACGTTGTGGTCTGGACCTAAACAAGGTATACAGAGGGAATGGAAATCCTTATGCGGTATTTGCTTCCCACAAGAAATACAATTATTAACTTTGTCTGACATCGGTCTGAGGCAAGAAAAGTTTCCCCAACGGGGTACTTAGCTTTTAAGAAGACTTCGGTATCCAAATTTCATAATTTCAGGAGCTGGCCGACCGGCACTTGCGAACTGCTTCTGCTTCGGGCACCACGCGGCAAGAAAGACTGAAGAAAATGGCGTCGGCTGGTTCCTTTATACCCCTGTCGCACTGACGTCAGGGAAGAGGCAACGACAACCAACGCCGGACCTAGACTTTGGAATTTGGCCGACCGAGGACCCACCTGACGGCAGGAGAACCCATCTGTTATGACTGCAACTGTATGCACGATGAACATCTGCATACTCTTCATGCTCTCCCAACTCTAGCTCTAGAATCAGAGACAAAGACAACAATCAGGAAAAGATTTTGAATCTCTCCCATATACTTAGAAAATTGCATTAACAAGAATTTCCTGAAGTACATAAAGTTTGAAACTGACATACCTGACATTATTTAGTGACTATAATCCACAGCAATTTGCCAGAAAACAACACATTTTACAAGGAACAGGCCAAAATAATTCTCAATTAATATGCTCAAGGATTCAGAACAAAGCTAAGAATAATTGGGGAGGGGAGGCCCCAAAGGGCCACACATTAAATACTAATTTTTAACTATTTGGTGACCAGGTAAACCCTCTGGAGAACTTGGACAGTATTCTTGGATCACACCTGAAATGGATGCATGACTTGCTCACAGTCACACCAACAGCAAATGCAAGTGTAAGGATTCATACTCTGTACTTTTGACAAAAGAAAGCAATTTTTTTTACCAGGTCATAACCGTAATTGCTAGACAACTACAATTTATTTAAAAGGTTACAGAGAACTAAAAATATTACATGGATATGCATTTTCCAAACAATGAGAACTACGAATTTGACTGATTTGCCAAAAAAAAAAAAAATGGAGAGAAGCTAAGTAGCTCTGACAGTAGGTGTGGAGGGTCATGGCTCTAAGCTATCCAAGTGCTCCCTCAGGGGAGCAGGGTTTGATTCTTTCCACCAATATAGTACAACTCTGAGCAAGTCCTTAATGAAACCCTTCCTAACTGGGGCATTACACAAACATGTAAGCGTGCGCACACCACACGCACACACACAGACACACAGACACACACACACACACACACACACACACACACACACACACAATACATCTCAGAATACTTCTGACTGCAATAAAATAACTGCTTAATGTAGCATGCACACTTATTTCCTCCTGACTGCTGCTTAGTGTAGTAAAAGACACTCAGCATGTCTCCTGACTGCTGTGCTGCTACACATCACCTTTTCAAGAGATCCACCATGAAGTAAGAATGCATGTGCTTTAAATGTTGCTCATCCACCATGAAGTAAGAATGCATGTGCATTAAAAGTTGCTCGCATTTGCACTCAGACTGGTGCACTGACAGACTTGTTCCAGCGACTGGGACCTGGGGGCAACATTCTTTCACACAGGGCACATGCATCCATGTACCCACATCTACCACTGCCCCAGACTCTGTGACTTTGAGCAATCATTTAACCAAATATTGCTCTTGGGTAGCCTCTGAAAAGTGAGTGTGTGGCCAGTGGGCATACCTGGTTAACAAATCGGTATTACTATTGTTTTTATTATTATTACTTGCAGAAGCACACCAGAACAAAATAAGACATCACAAGCTCATACTTTGCACTTCATAATTCCCAAGTGAAATTCTTGTATTTTTTCCAACACTTCTTTTCGAAATCAGCTGGTGTTATCGGTTTATCAACCATAAACATCAAGCCTTGTATGCATATGTATCAACTGAATGAAAAGTATGACCATTGTCTCCTTCCTCATGGCAGTTCGCTCACTCTCTCACTGCCACTTCTATCTCTGGACTACTGTAATCACATTGTTGGAAATCATCTTATTTACTTTTAGTCATTGGTAGCTGTAAAGTTATCAAATTGTATTCTAGTTCTTCAGAAGTAATTCTTGTTTTTATGACAAATAGCTTATCTCCTACATGCATCTGTGCGTTTACATTACCTCGTCGAAATTTTACTGTAAAATATCGAACGAGGATAAAAAAACAAAAAATAAAACTAAAGGGCGTAGACACGGGGGAAAGCCCCCCCCTGCACCCACCACACCTCCCGCTACTTAAATATACCAACTCCGAGACAACACTACATTGAGGTAAACGGAAATCTCCCCCTAGGGAGATTTCCATTTACCTGGCCGATATTCTTCGCTTTCGATATTGTCAGCTTGCGACAATATAATATAGACCCGCATCTGTTTAGATGTGTTATATTACACAGTCAAGTCAAACTATTGGAATAACAACATTCTTTTGCCAAAACATTTTGAATATGCATGAAACGAGCTTATAGTTACTTATTAGCACTCCTTCACCAGAAATATACCTTTTGAGCTCTTTACAACCAAGTACTATGGCTAACAACTTGTTTCTTATATAGGCATTCATTTTTTAAAGGTCTTTAAAGTTTCTGGAGCCATATGCAATTGGATTAGTTTCCTGCAAAATGACTGTACCAATTAAATTCTGGATTGCATCTACATGCAATGTCACTGGTGTATTCATATTAAAATGTTTTAGTGCAGTTGTTTCAGTCATTAACTATTTCAGTATTCCAAAATCTTATATAATGCTTCAACTTCAATAAAATGCACTTAATTTTTGACATATTCAGAATAACTTAAAAATGACAATCATACCAATAAATCTCAACAGACAGTGTTGATCCTTGGGAGAGGGCATCTGCAACTAAAGTTCTGAGTTTTATTATCCTGGTTTTAAGCCCTGTGAAGTTAAAGCAAGACCCATAAATCTCAGTCATACAACTCTGATGGTTTGGTTTGAGGTTATGTTTGTCTTAAGTTTCTTTAGCAACTTATTCTATTACCGTGCCCTTTCATAACACCACTATAATATTACTACCATCTTCAGTTCCTTTGATCATTCATATAGCACCTCTCTGAAACACTTTATGAGTTAATGAAATATGAAAAAGTCTTGCAAATCTGTTATCGCCCCACAGCTGAATTAAACATACATTGCCTGGAATTTTTCTCTAAAAGCCAATTTGTCAAAATTCTAGTTAGCATCAATCATGCATAAATGCTTCACTTCTGGCATAGCTAAAAGATACTTGAATGAATGAAGTGAGTAATGTTTGTTCTTTCTTTCTAGAACTAATGTCTTGTATATTTATGAGTATACAGAGTTTATTCTCACATGACCGTAACCATGCTGTTTATCAATTCAGTATACTCAGTCTGTTGGTTACCACGTTTCATGTACTCCATTTTGTTCAACTCCTCCTCACTTTGATTCCTCAGATGAAACTGAAATTTGCCTGGAGCATATACTACTGGTATGAACTCCTAACAAGCAACCCAAATCATGGAGCACATGATCACGCTGCACATTCACAGATTTTTTTTTTTTTACCATAACTAGCTTCAGTCAAGTTAAATAACTCAACGTCTATACAGCAGAGTGCACATCACTATATGGAAATAGGTTCACAGGAGGTTACTAGTCTAATGGCCCAAGATCCATTACATGCCCAGCCATATTTATCCCGAGTTGCCCCAACTGTCAGTAGTTAGGTGAGTGAAGGTCACACAGATACAAGTCTACGGTATTTAATAAATACTGACTGGCTCTGTACATGATGGACATGGACATCACCCCAGGAGTGAATTTACGGTCATCCATCCATTGATTTAGGTTGCATCTGAAGAGGGTCGGGGAGGGGATCCGTTTTATATGAATGGAAAGCTTGTTTCAGGGAGTGGGTAGTCTTTGGGAGATGCATCTGTCTTTCCAGCATTATTTGTCCATGTCAGACGCTAGGTTAAGATCCCTGGGGTGAAAGACCCTTGTGCAGTTTCATTTATGAAAATGTAGCATTTCCATCAGAGTCTGTCCTGTAAACCAGGCACAAGTTACCCCTGAGCATTCTGTAGGAGACAGAATATAGTGACAGGACTTTCAGTCTTTCTGCACAGGACTTGTTTTGTGTACCCTATATTTTCTTGGTGAGAAACCTCTGTGGTCTCTCCAAGTGTTGCAGGTGTATGGGAAACACATGCAAAAGGGAGCATTATACTCAATTACTGGTCTGATGAGGGCTGAGTATAATGGAATTATAACATCCTTAGATCGAAATGTGGATGTCTTTACTTATGACATGTGCCACATAGAAAAGATTTTCTTACCCCTGTGAATATGCGGTGGTCCAGGTTCAGACTGCTATCAAACGGAGTACCCAGATCATGTACCACAGGGTCTACCCTTAGGGCAGTGCTGTCTATAATGTAATCACCAATAATAATGAACTGGTTTTTTTTCTAATATTGATATATAGTTCATAGGCAGGTACTAGGCTATCGGCCCTATGGCCTATACAAGGCTGATTAGCTTGTGGGCGGATCTGACCAATGAGGAATTGACTTCTGGTGTGGAACACCGGTCGCCCATGTTGGTAATGACCAGGTCTAGGATACTGCTGCTCCTGGTGGGGGTGTGGATAAGTTGATCCAAGGCATTAGAATTTATGAATTTCAGAAAATGTTGAGCAAAAGAGTTGGTACATGAGTAGTTTTCCCAGTTAATGGTGGGGTAGTTGAAATCGCCCATTATTAGGGTGTTGGGTTGTACCCTAATATTTTCCAGTGCATCAAGAAATGAGGAGTGGGAATCCTGAGGCATGGTGGAGGATCTGTAGGAAGTTACAATTTGGATTACAGTCTTGCCCAGAGTTAATTACACTTGGAATCTTAGATGTATTATGCCGAGCAACTAGCCTGGAGGTGTGGATATCCTTAATGAATATGGACACGCCTACACCTTTAGAGTTTCAGTCCAAGTTAGTTGGCCGAAAGGTATGGTATGAATTACAGCCTGGTAATGCAGGGGTGCTCTCTGGAGCCTTGAACCAAGTCTCGGTCACTGCACAGATGTCGATGTTCTCCATTTAAAGGAGTGCCTCAAGTGAATGCATTTTGAGGTTTAGACTTCTAGCATTGAGTAGCATTACCCTCAGATTTTGCTTGCTTGTACCCGTTACAGTGGTGAATTTGTCATTTGAACCTCGTCTAATAAAGGCACTACAGGGGTGCCAAGAGCCTTAGCCAGTATCTGGAATCCCGAGCATGTTTTGACCTGTTGGCTTTATATATGGACATGAATAGTATGCACTTACATACAGATTTGTTCAGTTTCCTCTTGCTCTTACTATCTATTTCAGATATTTGAGAAGATACTGCTGTACACTCACTCTGTGTCATTTTCTACTTTAAACTTAACACTCTGCACAATTAATTTTGAGCTTCTCCATCAAAATCTCCAACTGATCTGCTTATAGTGAACTAGATCTTCTTGCACACTATGACTTCAGGGTATAACAAGTTATTTTTTATTACCTTGTTCCACCATGTGCATTTTTTTCAGTTATTTCGCACATTTGATACACGTATAATAAATGTAAATGTCATTTTTTATGCTTATACTTGCACTCTGCAGAATTTACCAACAGGAAACTACTTGTGATTCATTTTCACTCTGTTTTACCAGTTTTAAGCTTATCTTGCATGTTTGTTTGACTTTTCGGCTTTTCCTGGTTAGGGGTCGCCACAGTGAAACTCCGGTCCGCTAATGATTGTCAGTAGATTTTTATGGTACAGAGTTGCCAGCCTGATGCCCTACCTTCAGCGAAGGCATGTCCATTCATGCATGTCTTTCGGAGGCCACTCGACCACGGGGAGGACATGCAGACTCCACACAGAAGGCACTTCAGCTGAGAATCTAACAGGAGAACCTCTCATCTTGCATGCAGCTTTACATATAATTCTAACTTGTCTGTGATTTCTTTAAACTTCACAGAGTAATTTTACTTCTCATCAACATGCTTGTCTGATGGAGATGTAATGGGGAAGAAAGAGGTACCTAGAATCATATGTTCTCAGAGTGTAATGAGTTAGCAGACTTTAAAAATTCCCCGCAGAGTACAATGTCAGAAATGCTGGGTGAGCAAATGGATGTAACTAAGGAAATGAATTTTTGAGCTGGGATGCAGGATATGAGATGCCCATGAGATGCCCAGACACAGTAAGGCTTTGTTACATTTAATTTTGGTGGCTGCCAAGAAAGCAATTACTAAAAAATGTTAATCAAATTTAAACCAAACCTACTTGAAACAGTAAATATTGTAACAGAGATAAAAGAACACGTGAGGTTTTAGAAAAGAACAATTATAAATCACAGGGGAAAAAATTTAAACTGTGGGAACAATGCATGCAGAAAAATGTTATGGAGGAGGAATGAGGTTTAACAAAAGGCTGAAAGTACAGTTGTGTACACTTGCCATAAATGTAGATATTCGAGTGTATTCACTATTGCAGTCATTACACTTGGGTAATCTGCTGGCAGGTTGCCCTTAGTCGGCCTGGGTCCTGCATCGGTTTCTGTCCCTTCTTCCATGACGTCAGGTTATCATGGGTATAAAACATGCAGCCGACGCCATTACATCAGTTTTTCTTGCCCCAGATGTCAGGTGCCCCCCAACTGGGGAGCAAAATATATATATAAAATTTAAAACACAAAAAATATACCTGCAAACAAAAGGAAATACACCATTACTTTCTCTCACTATGCTTAAACGCCGAGGTATAGTAAGAGAAAAACAGTGGTCTGGAGGGTGGGTAACCAGGACTGCAACAGTGAATACACTCTAACATGTACATTTATGGTAAGTGTAACACAACTGTACTATGTTCTTCGTGTTTCACTGTTGCAGTCATTACATTTGGGTAGATTCCCAAAGCTATGGTTGGGAGGATGGATTTATACAGCCTTAGGAGCAGCTATAAGGCCCTGCAGGACAGCAGTGGCAAAGCCTGCTCTGAATTTAGAGAAGAGAGGTAAACGGTAATGTTTGGTGAACGTATGAACTGAACTCCAGGTAGCAGCTTCTAGAATGTCTCTGGTAGGAACCCCTCTGAGAAAGGCTGCAGAAGTAGATGCAGCCCTGGTGGAATGAGATATGATCCCCTTGGGGACAGGTTTACCATGGTGCATATAGCAGAAACTAATGCAATTAAATAGTCTGCGTTGACATAGCCTTTCCCTCTACCCCTGCAGCAAATGCTACCAGTAATTGTTCAGATTTTCTTAGAGATTTTGTCCTGTTCAAGTAGAATCTTAATGTCAATAGGAAACCCACAACACTCCCACAAGACGAGTGCGCTGTTGTACAAAAGGCAAATAATATCCAAAACTGTTATAATAACAATGAAGCAGCCAAGTATCACCAAAAAGTTAAAAACCATAAAATATTTATTGTAGAAGACAACACAGTAAGCGCTTTTGCTAAAAAAACTTCTTCAGACTGACAAACATTAATATTGAATCCAAGTCCTTATATAAAAATTCAAAAACTCTGGGACCAATCATAGAAAGATACCACTTAAAGAATTAAAAAATTTTAAAGGTACACAAATAAAAGTGCACATATAAACACTCTTGGTCTGCATAATGAATATAAAAACTCATATACAAAAAATCATATAGAATCAGACATGCAAACCAACATATAAAAACATACATAAAATGTGACAAAAAAGATATGTATATATTCCTACCTACATGAACTATTTTGGTATCCTACACTTTTTAAGTAAAGGTTTGATTGTTGCCCTTTCATTCAAACCATGGCCTCTATCCTCCCTGAGTGTAATAATCCAATTATTTTCTCTGTACTCTGTATGGTTCCTGATATCTCCTTCTCTTATACTAGGGGAAATCATCTCAATAACTCTAAATGTGAAATGGTGGTCATCACCAAAACGAAATACATGTTTAGCTAGGGCATTATGGTCCGATTGCTTCCTAATGTGGTAGACATGTTCTCGGATCCTATCCCTAAGGACCCTATTAGTTTTGCCAACATAAAAAAAGAGTGGCAAAGCTGGCATTCCGCTAAATACACAAGATTTGAAGTTTTGCAGGTAGCTTCTATTTGAAAAATAAAATCCTTCTGCAAATCTGGATGATGCAATCTATCAGAACTATCAATGTAGTCACAAAAGTTACATGCTCCACATGTGCGGGTCAACCCTCTCACTATAATTGTTATGATTATTACTCAGTTTATGGCATAATAGCCTCTTCAGATTTTTTCTATTTTTATATGTAAATCTTGGTTGATCACCAACTATTTCACTAATGTCACTTGAAGTACAGACCAGTGTTTACCAAAAATTTCTACTAGTTCTTTATTGTTTATTTATTTAAGAGTCTTGTCTTGAACTCTCCTGTTTCACTAAGCACTGTTCCTTCCCAGTGTGCCAGGAACATATTCACATAACTGTTCGCACATGGGGTACCCATGGCAACGCCATGCCGTTGAATATATAATTCATCATTGAAGGTAAAAATATTATTTTCTAAAACTTGCTCCAAAAAATAGGTTATAAGGTCTATTTTGGTAGGTGAAAAATCACCATGTCGGGTTAAATACTCATGGATGTACTGTATATCCAAGTCATTTGGTATCACTGTGAAGAGAGACTGTACATCAAGGGTGACAAAAAACACATAATTTAAATCAGTTACATCTTTAAGACAATCATATAGATCAATGAGAAATTGTTTCGAGTCCCTAAGAACAAAATTATTCAGATTAATAATAGGTCTGAGATGCTTCTCCACATAAACAGAAAGGGGCTCAGTAACCCAACCCCTATCGGCCACAATGGGTCTCATTGGTGGATCAGATGGGTTTTTATGCATCTTCGGAAGCCCCTGTATTATTGGGATAAGCAGATTGGGGACCCATAAATAATCAAAAGTGCTTAGTGAAACAGAAGAGTTCAAGACACATGTACTGTTTTATCGAAGCTTTGTCGATTACCTCTTTTTATTATGGAGAGGAAGCCTGGATGAGTTATTAAAGTTCCATAATGTACTTAACATGATCAGCTGTTTAAAATTTACAATGAATTGGTCTCTTACAAGAATAGAATACCTGGATTTGTATATTGAAAAGCTGGCGAATGGTTTATTCAACACAGGAGTGTTTCGCAAATGATGCTATAGGAACTCACTTTTAATGAGATCAAGCATGCATCCAGGATATATACTTAGAAACTTGATTAGAGGTCAAGGTGTTACAGCATGCCCTGGATAATTGCTTCTCTGAAGAACTTGATGGCTTAAAGGACAGACTCTTATCAAGAGGATATACTGCAAATGAGATTTCAGATAACTTACTAGATATTCAAATTTTACGCAAAAGTACAGCTGCCCCATACTTTGGTCCACAAAAGGAAGATATTTGTAGCAATGATATAGACAGACCTCCTTTTCTTAAGGTCCCCTTGTTTTATACTTTGGACAATAAAGAACTAGTAGAAATTTTTGGTAAACCCTGGTCTATACTTCAAGTTGATAGTGACATTAGTGAAATAGTTTGTGATCAACCAAGATTTACATATAAAAATAGAAAAAATCTGAAGAGGCTATTATGCCATAAACAGGGTAATAATCATAACAATTATAGTAAGAGAAGGTTGACCCGCCTATGTGGAGCATGTAACTTTTGTGACTACATTGATGGTTCTGATAATAGATTCCATCATCCAGATTCACAGAAGGATTTTATTTTTCAAATAGAAGCTACCTGCAAAACTTCAAATCTTGTGTATTTAGCGGAATGCCAGCTTTGCCACTCTTTTTATGTTCGCAAAACTAATAGGGTCCTTACGGATAGGATCCGAGAACATGTCTACCATATTAGGAAGCAATCTGACCATAATGCCCTAGCTAAACATGTATTTTGTTTTGGTGATGACCACCATTTCACATTTAGAGTTATTGAGATGATTTCCCCTAGTATAAGAGAAGGAGATATCAGGAACCATACAGAGTACAGAGAAAATAATTGGATAATTACACTCGGGGAGGATAGAGGCCATGGTTTGAATGAAAGGGCAACAATCAAACCTTTACTTAAAAAGTGTAGGATACCAAAATAGTTCATATAGGTAGGAATATATACATATCTTTTTTGTCACATTTTTATGTATGTTTTTATATGTTGGTTTGCATGTCTGATTCTATATGATTTTTTGTATACGAGTTAGTTTTTATATTCATTATGCAGACCAAGAGTATTTATATGTGCACTTTTATTTGTGTACCTTTAAAAATTTTTAATTCTCAGAGTTTTTGAAATTTTATATAAGGACTTGGATTCAATATTATTGTTTGTCAGTCTGAAGAAGCTTTTTAGTGAAAGCGTTTACTGTGTTGTCCTCTACAATAAATATTTTATGGTTTTTAACTTTTTGGTGATACTTGGCTGCTTGGTTGTTATTATAACAGTTTTGGATAAGTAGAATCTTAGTTGTCTGTGTACATCCAATGAATGCAAAATCCACTCACCCTTGTTCTGTGGATTTGGGGAAAAAGTTGGCAGATGAATGGGTCTGATTAAGGGCCAGACTAGATGCCACTTTAGGCATAAAGGATGGATTGGTCCTGAGAGCCACCCTGTCCGGGTAAAAAATAATAAAAGGCTCCACTGCCATAAGAGCCTGTAATTCTGAAATCCTTCTAGCTGAAGCGACTGCCAAAAGAAAAGCTGTTTTCCAAGAGAGAAATTTTAGGTCTGCAGTAGCAGCTGGCTCTAAAGGAGGTAGAGTGAATTTTCCAAAATAAAATTGAGGTCCCATGCAGGAGTTGGTGCTCTCCTGGGAGGTCTTAATTTTTTGGCCCCTCTGAGATACTGCTTTAGCAGAGGATGGGAAAAGAGGGGAGGCTCTGTGTTGTAATGAGCTGAAATGGCAGAGGCATGGATTTTTATGGAAGAAAAAGATAGGCCCTTGTGAAGCATCTCAGTTACGTATTGCAGAATATGAGGAAAATTGGGCATTGCTGTGCTTATTCCTTGTGTTTGGTTCCAGGCACAGAATATTTTCCATTTGCCAGCATAAGATTTTCTAGTACTTGGCCTTCTAGCCTCCAAAATGACATCCATCACAGGTTTGCTGAGAGATGTAAACTGGTGAAATTAGTTGATTAGCCATGCTGCATGCTGCAAGATTCAGAGTTTGGAGCTGAGTGTGCAGAATTTGATAGTTCTGCTGAGACAGTAGGTAAGGTGTCTGAGGTAGGTACCACGGAGGAAGGTGCGACATATTGCGTAGGAGCGAGTACCAGTGTTGGCGAGGCCAGTCTGGAGCAATCAGAATCATTTTTGGTTTTTCCTGTCTGACTTTTAGTAAGACCTTGGAGAGTAGAGGCAGAGGGGGAAAGGCATAGACGGATAGGTTTTTCCAGCTGAAGGATAGAGCATCCACTTTTCAAGCTTTTTTGTGATGAATTCTTGTGCAGAATTTGTCTGATAGTTTTGGGGTGAGGCAAAAAGATCTATGTCTGGGCTCCCCCATTTGCATGTCAACATGCTGAAGATTTGTGGATCCAGTTTCCATTCGTGTGGGTCCATAAGATTTCTGCTTAGTTCGTCTGCCAGAGTATTTTGCTTTCCTGGCAGGAATTGAGCTTGTAGATTTATTTGGTAAGTCAAGGCTGTGTTCCACAATGCCATGGCTAGTCTGCAAAGGGGGTAGGAATGGGTGCCCCCCTGCTTGTTTGGGGTGAGGCAAAAAAATCTATGTCTGGGCTCCCCCATTTGCATGTCAACATGCTGAAGATTTGTGGATCCAGTTTCCATTCATGTGGGTCCATAAGATTTCTGCTTAGTTCGTCTGCCAGAGTATTTTGCTTTCCTGGCAGGAATTGAGCTTGTAGATTTATTTGGTAAGTCAAGGCTGTGTTCCACAATGCCATGGCTAGTCTGCAAAGGGGGTAGGAATGGGTGCCCCCCTGCTTGTTTATGTACCACATGACTGTGGTATTGTCTGTCTTTATCAGTAGTTGTCCTGGATGAAGATAGTCCTTGAAGGCTGTCAGAGCATTCTGTACAGCTAGCATCTTTCTGGTTGATATGTAGGTGCATTTGATTTGGGCTCCATTGGCCCTGAATGCATCTCCCTGCCAGATGTGCCCCCCCCCCAAGCATAATCTGTAGTCAGGGTTGGGTGGCAAGGGGTGGAATGAATGACAGTCCCTTGTTTTGGTGGCAGGCCTCGGCCCACCATAGGAACTCTAGCTGCAGGCAAGGAATGATAGGAATCATTGTTTCCAGGCTGTGACAATGTTGACTCCATAAGCTTTTTAGGTGCCATTGAAGTTTCCTCACATGCAGTCTTGCATATGGAATTATTAGAATGCAGGAGGCCATGAACCCCAAGGCCTGCAGAATTTGTCTTGCAGATAGCTGGGTTTTTGTGGCCACCTGTTTGAAGTAAGTCATCAATTGAATTTGCTTTTCTGGTGTAAGGTAAGTCATCTGGGCAGTTGTATTAAAGCTTGCACCCAGGAATGTAATTATTTGAGAGGGTACCAGTTGTGATTTCTTTTCGTTTATTGTGTACCCTAGACAAGTTAGAAGTCTTTTTACAAACGCCAGAAGTTTTAGAAGAGTGTCCCTGTTTTCTGCCTGAATTAGACAATCATCCAGGTATGGATAAATTTGAATATTTCTTTGCCTGCAAAATGCAATTACTGGTGTCAGGCACTTTGTGAAGACCCTGGGCGCAGTAGATAAGCCAAAGGGCAGTTAAGAGAACTGGTAAAGCAAATAGCCTGCCGGAGATATCTTCTGCAAGACTCCCTGATTGGGATATGCAGGTAAGCCTCTTACATCCAGAGTTACCAACCAGGCATCCTTCCCTAGCATAGGTAGTAACTGTTGGAGAGTCAGCATCTTGAATTTTGGAATGTCCAGAAATGTATTTAGAATGGATAAGTCCAGAATTGGACGCTATGATTTGTCTTTTCTGGGTACCAGGAAAAGTCTTGAATAAAAACCTTGTCCCTTTTCCTTTTCAGGTACTGGTTGAATAGCCCCCCATAATTCATGAGGGATATAACTTGTTTCTGGGCCTCTGCCCACTGATTTGGAGGCAGACCTGGCCATCCATTTGGGATTGGCAACGTGTGGAAATGAAATCTGTATCCCTGGGATAGTATATTTAAAACCCATTTGTCCTGGGTAATCAGTTGCCAGTTTTGTGCATGAAGTGCCAGTTTTCCCCCCAAAGGGGCGGCCAAAAGATAAGTGCTTGGCGATTGCAGTGGAAAGTCTTTGAAACTGTTTACCATAGGAAGGTGCCTTGTTGCTTCCAGATTTGGAGGTGGAGGCACCCCATTGCTTTGTTCTATAAGTTCCTTATGACTGAAACCTGGAGCCTTTAGAATGTCTGGGTTTGACTTGAGCGGCTCTGGTGGGTACTGGAAAGGACCAGTTCTTAGAAGGCCAGTGCCTGCTGAACCTGGGTGGCAGCACTTGTAGGAAATCTTTTACAGTTTGCATAGATTTAGCTTTATCTTCCATCTTTTTCAAAACTTCTTCTGCCTTATTACCAAATAGACTGTCCTGTTGTAAAGGAGCATCCAACAATTTGGCTTTAAAATGGTCAGGCAGATTTTGCTCCTTGAGCCAAGCATGCCTTCTCATCACAGATCCAGTTACAGCAGCCCTGCAAGAGGCCTCCAAGGAATCAAAACCATATTGCAAAGTATGTTTACCAACTTGTTCAGCTGAATGCAATAAATCCTGCAACTCTTTATTTTCCACACAGTCAGAAATCAACATAATTTTCTGTTTAAGTAAGCCCAGGCCATGCTGTTGATATTTAAGCATATGAAATTGACAGTTTAAAGCCCAGATAGTCAGGTTGCAGACATGTAAACCTTCCTACACCATCTATCCATCACCCTGGAATCTCTATCAGAAGGGGTAGGATTTTTAGCAGTAGAAGCCTTACCACCCTTGGGACCCTGAGAAATGGTTTCAGGGTCAGCAGTAGGGTTTTTAAAAAGGAATTTGTGGGAGTCAGGAACCCTGTAATATCTGTCTGGTTTTCTAGGAGCCGGAAGCAGGGAATCAGGAGCCATACTGGACTCCGAGAAAACATCAACAATGTCTAGAACAGGAGGTATAGCCAAAGGCCTATGCTGAGGAAGAAGGAAATCCTTAAGTCTCTCTTTAGATTCTGAGAAATCCTGACTCTCCTAATGAAAGTGTTCCCTTAAGGTATACAAAGTTTCTCAAAGAAAAATCCTCAGGAGGAGAAGCAGAAGAGATGGAATCTTCTGCATCAGAGTCCTTATAAGTGGGAATAAATAATTCCTGATCAGCAGAGGAATCAGAAGAAATAGAAACCTGATCTGAAGATTCATAGTCAGTGCCTTGCCTAGGCCTCTTAGCAGGAGGGGGATGGGTACCCCTGATCAAGGCAATTAAATCCTCAGCCATTTTGATAATTTGTTTTATAGGCATTGGGACCTGAACACGTGGCCCAAGCATAGTTTTTTTAGACATGGAAGTAGTTTTTGGCCTTAGTTTTGAAGATGGCGTTGGTTTAATACACAAATCTTTAGGCCTGAAAACACCCTCCGAAGCCGGTACCTGCTCAGCGGCGCTGGACCCATCTAAGGTAGAGACATCCACGGGTTCAAAGTATCTCGCTGCATACCGGACTCCGAATGGGTCTCAGTAGAGGCCTGCGAATCAAAAGTAGCGGGCATCAGGGGCTGCGAAAGCGCCTCACTGAGTACCGGCAAATGGCTTAAGAGAAGCTTTGTTGTCGGTTTTGGACCTCGACGGTCTGTCTCTGTCTTTTTCTTTGCATTTTTTTAAAAATTCCGGTAGTCGGATTGCTAACTGACGAAATTTCTGGATAGTTAAATCTTGACCCAAAATATTTAGAACAAAAATATACCGACGTTTAATAGTGCGTTGATTACATTTAGCACAAAACTGACAGCAAGGCACATTGTGGTCAGGGCCTAGGCAACGAATACAGTACAAATGAAAATCGTTATGAGGTATTTGCTTCCCACAAGTAATACAATTATTATCTTTTACTGACATCAGAAAGGAGCAAGAAAAAGTTTCCCCAATGGAGTACTTAGCTTTTAGTTGAAGACTTCAGTTCTGAAACTCGAAAACGTAAATTTCAGGAGTCGGCCGACCGGCACTTGCGAACTGCTTCTGCTTTGGGCACCGCGCGGTAAGAAAGACTGATGTAATGGTGTCAGCTGCATGTTTTATACCCCTGACTATCTGACGTCATGGAAGAAGGGACAGCAACCGACGCAGGACCCAAGACTTTGTTAATCAGGCCGACTGAGGGCAACCTGCCAGCAGATTACCCAAATGTAATGACTGCAACAGTGAAACACAAAGAATATGTTGAAAAATGTATGTAATGTAGGTGTGATTCGTTTTCTTGCACACTATGACTTCAGGTATGATTATATTGTACAGAACAGTATATGTGATGTATAATGTTTATAAATGCTAACTTGTTAATGTGGTTTGATTACTTTTACATAAGTTTGCCTTTGTTACAAGTGATAACTCAATAAAGGTGTTTTTTTAATATGCTTGTCTGATCATTTCTGATATCATACACAATTCTGTCTCAATAACGAATAATTTAACTCATCAAATTCATTTTTTTTTTTCAGTTCTTTTATTCAGTATGGCATATAAATCCAAGGAAGTCATTGTTCCACTGTTTTCGGCCCACATCAGAGATATCACTAAGTACAATTCCCCCCTTAGAAATGTACCTAACCAGGCATATCCAACAACTGGACCGTCCACAGAGTTTCCTCACTAAAAGAATACAGGACGCAAGTAATATCTCCTTTACAGACCGCCTCAAGGCCCTATCCCTGAATTCAGTCTCCTACAGGCTTTTGAGAGAAGATCTATGCCTGCCATAAAGGGCATTGTCACACCCCACTCTGATGGACCTCCTGCATATCCACAAAACAAACAGCACCAGAATTACCTGTTCTAAAGACTTAAACTTTGCCTGTGATATAAATAAGACCTGTTGGAGAGACAGGTATGCATCCAAGAGACTACCCAGTCTATGGAACACGCTCCCCATCCATGTGAAGCAGAGTTCCTCCCTGACCCCAATTCAAGTGCAACTTGGACAATTGGATGGGAAACCGGAAATTAATCCCTGGTTTGGCACCTATGTCTCTAATGGACACAGGTAACCTGTAAATGGTTCATCTCCCAGGCCCATGCTTACACTTATCAAGGGTATCAGAACTTGTCAGAGATTTGGGATGCATGGCTAGGCTTAAAAAGGCCCTTGTGGTCATTAGCCTAGTAAACACCTATGAACCTATAATACACACAGCCACACTTTCAAAATGGATTCTGTATCCTCAACAAGAATAAATGGAGGATATCTAGTCATTTATTCTCAGCTCACAGTAAATGTGAAACTGGTCTTGCAACCACAGCTACCCTCCCCCCAAAAACTTTTTTACAAATTTGTAGGTCTTTTTCCCTACTGCAAACAGAAATGATGCCTGTTGAAATTCCATGAACTTTAAATTCCAATTCCTGCAACAGAATTACAAGTCTAAATATTAAAGGGTCTATGTCTAGACCAACTAGGTAGACTTTTGAAATAGCTGAAGTTCACATGACTGAACTCATATGCTAGACTGTTTATAAAGTCGAACATCTTCCGATTCACCTTAAACAGCAAATTGTCCTGAGATCGCACTATATTGGGGACCAGGAAATGTGCCCTTTTCCTCGCACTGTAGTGTGATTGCAGAGTTGGCAAAATTAGCAGGGAGTGTGGGGTTCAGGAGAGCCTTGTTTCCCCTGCTAAAACTCTACTTTTGAGTTTTTACACATGTTCAACTTTTTAAACAGACGGTCATATGAGTTCAGTCTTATGAAATGCAACAATTTAAAAAACTGATTGGATGACATAGCTCTGAATGTTAAAACATGTATCAAGTCTCACTGCAAGGTATAACATTCTCAGAGTAGCAGGGATATGTGGTGCATATCCTTGCATGTGACAGGGTGGAGGTGAGTTTAAGCCCATTTGCAAACATTCTGCTATGGTGTTAATGAGATCTGGAATTGTCCTTTTTTCCCCTTTGAACTTTCAGGATCAGCAATTGTAAGTCTCATACTTATAAATGAAGGCCAAAGAAATTTAGTGTAGTGTGCCTTTTCAGGCTTCTTGGCTAGATCACTGCCAGTTAAGAGTCAACTGACTTTATGGAGCCATTTACCTCTCGTACAAACCGCCCAGCAACAATGATTAACTAGATGCAGTACTGTCACCATGCTTAAACAAAAAACTAAAACAACTTATTTGTGATTTCACATTCGGTTTAACATTTGTATTTCAGAGTACAAACAATATATGACAGTAACTGCTGTTATCTCCATCAACATTACTTTAGAAGTGCACAACAGTGTACAGGAAATGCAATCAACTGATACACATATGGGACTTCAAAAAGTAGATCACTGGGTACACTGTAGGTGTCAGCTTTCACAGACTACCAGAAGTAAAGTTCACAACAGCTGCAACTGTCTCTATTATCTCATAACTTGTCTCCAAATGTTACACAGTCTCATAAGTGAAGTCTCAACTGCAGCTTGAGAATCAAACTTTTTCCTGCTACAACCTCTAGGAAGCCTATCTCTGTTTGTTCACCAATTTGAAAACTGTAGGTCCAAAAATGTGATATCTTCCCGACTGTAATCAGAATATCAAACATGTACCATATGATGTGCCATGCATACAGCTTCTGAAACAGGGAGAGAATACTGCAGTGATGAGAAAAAAATTCACATCAACTGTGAGAAAACAAAACAAAAATGCCCTCTTTTTAGTTTTCTGGCCCCTATGCAGCTGACCATCTGCTGCCATCACTGCCTCGCTCCATCTCAGTAGAGTCACGATCCCCACTGGACCTGATCCAATTATCTTTCCATACTCAGATAAAGGGGGAAAAAAAACGAAGGTAGCTTTTCAAAATTGTGCATTTCTCCCTCATTAACCCAACTCATAAATCACTCTGTCTTAGCCTCCATTTTCATTGTCACTATTTTTTTATACAATAGTCTTGCAATACTTAGTAGTTTTATTAAATTTTGCATAGTGCTTACACTATAGATATGCAACATTTAAAACAAATGGCAAACTGTTCATAAAAGTACTTACGGACAATCTGTCTACAACAGCCACATTTTAAGACAATAACTGGGGCTTTTATGGTACTCGGGTATTCCTCATGAATTAGCCAAACCAAACTACCACCTCCTCATGCTATGAAAACATCAAACCTCTGCATTCTTCTTGACCAGAAACAAAGTAAAAAAAGGGAAGTTAGTTGTGAAAGTGAAATGTATGTGAACAAGCATTGGTTCTGAATGGGCCAGAAAAAAAATGAATATGACAATGACGTAAAACAGCTTTTTTAGTGCAGATGCCAGCTAATGTCTATGGAAAACTACTGGAAAATGGGTATCATCATGTGAGGGGAGGAATGTTTTCAACTAATGAGGGAAAAATTGTATAACAAACAGCAGCAGTGAGTAGAAACACGTTATGCTATTGAATGAGTTGTTACCAAAATAAAACACTGATATTTTTGGAAGATATAAAAATGTTTGCAAAGGTTCCAGGTACGCACAGCTGTTCAGTTTGCACACCATTAACTCTGATTTAGTCCTTTTCTTTTAGGCCTACGTCTTCGCGGTACTGCAGCCAGCCACTTCTTTACAATCTTGCTGTTTTTATCATCTTCACGTTCTTCTCAACCGGTAAGTGAAGCAATAACGCATTAAAACAGCATAAAGATATTAAAATTATGAAAAATGTCTACTTTTATTTTGGTTATCATTTGTTGACCAGGTTAGCTCCAGTAGGTTGGTGGCCTCTTTTCAGGTGAGATCTGAGGTGGTATTTACATTACTAGGGGAAATTTGGCCAGGACATCGGGAACTTCAAAGGTGACAAAGGATATATTATATCAACCTGAGCTACCACCAACTCAAGCAGATGGGGCCTCTGTTTAAATGTTTTACCCGAGGCAAGATGCGTTCAGGCGTGCAGCACAGAGTTTTTACTACGTTTATGCAGGGGGGCAAGCCACCCTGCACCCCGCACACCCCCTGTACATTAAATATACCAACTCCAAGGTCACACTACAGTGGGGGAAAAAGGTCATTTCGTAAATTAATTCCTAATTACAAAGTAAACAGTGTCTGGTATGTTATTTCTAGTAGCTTTATAGTTTTCAATGATTTGAGATTCAATGTTATGAGTTTTCGATGATTTGAGTTTAACGATTTGGTCTCGATGTTTTGAAATTCGATGTAATGATATTTTGACGATATGAAGTGGAACCATATATATATATATATATATATATATATATATATATATATATATATATATATATATATGCATATACACATATGTGTGTGTGTGTGTGTGTGTGTATGTGTATATATATATATATATATATATATATATATATATATATATATATATATATATTATATATATCCACACAACAAGTTCACGTGTTTGGAGTGTTTCTCCCCGGGCCTGAGCTGAAAGTTGGCTTTGTTCCAAGTCAGACTTTCCCAGTAAAGAAATGTTAAATAAATTATAAAGATTTTAGTACGGATTGATATAGGATACCAAATATAAATACAGATGAAAAAAAATCAAATGGAAAACTAGGCAAGAAAAAGGATTAGATGTGAAAGGCATATTACTGTGGAGTGGTGTATGGTATGGAAATTATTCACAATTACAATGTGGACGTAGAAAATGTTTAAGGTGGTGAAGGAGAGATCAAACTAAAGTGCCAAGAGATGCAAGATCTGAGAAAATATACCTTGAATATTTATAGGTTCATATGTTCTTATTAGGCTATTGACCACTGGGGCCCCTTACAAACCTAGCAGTGTACCCCAAACCATACAAGCCTAGCAGTGTACCCCAAACTATTTGGTTCACAAGTATCATGAAGGGTATGTTAGCAGGCAGGTAGCCATGGATTTGTAGTGGGGTGGCAGTTAAGATAATACTTTTCTTATTAACTGCCTCTGTCCATAAGGGACATGGGGCTCAGACCGGGAATACATTTATGACTTCCCATCCAACTGTCAAGGTTTTGTTTGAATAGGGTTAGGGATGAACGCTGTTTCACATGGATGAGGAGCCTATTCCATAGTGCAGAGATTCCTTGGAACACATCTGTCTCTCTAGCACATTCCATTTATGTCACATGCAAAGTTCAAATCCCTGGATCTGGTGTTTCAGGAGCAGTTTGTTTTGTGCATGTGCAACAGATCCATCAGGGATGGGTCTGAGGAACCCTATACCCAGGAAAAGAAACCCTCTCCATAGCCTGCAGGAGAATGAATACAGACAGAGCTTTTAGGCAATCAGTGTAGGAAAGGGTATTCAGTCCACAAATTCTCCTGGTAAGAAACCTTTGTGGGCATTCCAATGGTTGCAAGTGCTTGGTTAGATATATACCAAAGGGGACATTGTATTCAATGATAGGTCTGATAAGGGCCAAGTAGAGTGGTACTATAACTTGGATGCCATAACCTTACCTATAAGCTGGGCAACATAGAATGATTTTATTATCTTAGCTACATGTTGGTAAGATGCCAGATTGCTATCTACATATGTTCCCAGATCCCCAACTACTGGGGCAACTTAGTGGCATTTTATCGAAGGAGTAACTATCTTGCATTGACAGTTTCCCAAAGGGCATTATAATGCATTTTCTGTCATTCAGTTTTAGGCCATGGTTTTGGCACCAGTCATTTGTCTGTGTTAAGCCCACTTGCAAGACGTTTGCATTTTGGAGGAATCTGTAAAAGCTCCCAATTTATAGCCATTTGAGAACTTGGTGAGCCAGAGACCTTTAACATTAGCCTTTACTTCAGAGAAGTAGACACCAAACAGATGTTGGTCCAGTATGGAGCCCTGGGGTGTTCCACTGTTGACCAGGTTCTTGGTGGAGGTGGTCTCACCAATCTTGACTTCTTGAGTCCTGTCTGTGAGTCATCCAGCAATCCAGAGAGTTATGTAAGGGATTGCACCTAGCTCAGGGAGCTCGCCAATAATGACTGAGTGGGGTATTGTATCATATGCCTTAGCCTGGTCAATATACACATTATGCCACTGTGTTTCCCTGTCCACTGCCATGGTGACCCTCTAAAAGAAGTCTACCAGGTCAAGTAGGCATGACCTTCTCTTAAAGCCAAATTGGGATAGGTCCAGTGTCTGTAGGGTGCTTATGTCTTGGTTTAATTATTTCCACGATATTTCATTCAATTACTTTGCACATTAGCCTTGTTAGACTGATTTAAGAGAATTATTAATACAGTCTCTGGTTTACATACATGCAATCTCAAGTATGACTGAAGATATAGCAGTCTGAAAAAACTCACTACATTATGCCTTCCACAGAAACCATATAAATGCAACTATTATTTTATCTGCCTACTCTGCCTTTGTTGTATACATTAAGCTATATATCATACAAAGTCATGTTCATATTTAAATTACCCATATATTCATATTCCTTTACTACCTCCCTAAAATGTTTCACTTCTCACACTACATAACGAAATGAATTATCACTTCTTCAGCTCTACATGCATTACACTTACTTTTCTTGTATTGTTTGTTCTTAACCAATCTTTATTGGTAATTTATTTAATGACAGTCTCCACAAGAAGTACTGATGTGCCACTATATTTCCAAACATCCTTCCTCTTGCTTCTACTGCATTAATACAGTCTCCTAATCCCTACCAGGGATCTATTCAACAGAATTTTGTCATTTTATATTTTTATTTCTACCACTACTTCCTCTTGCTTTCATTTTTTACATTATTTCCCCACATGTGAATGGCTACCTATTTTTTTCTTTCTACAATCAAACTAAACAAACAAAAAAAATATATATGGGTCCTTGTTGTTTTGTCGACAGTATGGTTCATCGAACTGTAAAGTGCATTTTGTCAAAAATGCATTTTAGTTGTACATCATTGTATACTGTTGATGTACAACAGTGGGGATAAGGGAATATGCCCTTTCCCCACGTGTGTGGGGGTGTGGGGGTGCAGGAGGCTTTTATGTTTAGCTTTTTCAAAATGCACTTGGAAGAAAGGTTCGATGAACCATACTTTTGAGTAAAGAACATAGACCCATATATATGTATGCATATATCCCCAGGCCTCCGCTGAACACAGGCTCTGTGGAACCTAGTCGGACTTTCCCGGTCAACAAATGTTGAATAAATAAATACATAAAATATATACTGAACACTTCTTGCAAATAAAGTTAAAATACAGAAATTTCAAAACCCGATAAAGATGTAACAATGGGTTAATAACCCAACTCTATTTTTTCCCTGCTTCTAACAGAACACAGCTCTTCTTTATAGGTTCAGCCATCATCTTCACATTATACTAAATGTGACCATTAGTAATGCTTTTCCCAGACAAGATGGAATCAAAACACCCACCAACAAATTCCAGTTTGCCTAATATCAATGAATGTGTTAAATATATCTTTTTTCTAAATATCGAATTAAAATCCTTCCACCAATAACGTTCCTCCAAAATTTCCTTTTACAAACTTTTTCACCATTCCTCAGCAATCTTTCCCACAAACTTAATTCTTAAAACAAAATCTCCCATGTACTGAAGAAAAAAAGCAAAACATTGTCAGAATGTTTCTAAACTTGCTTTATCCAAACACCTTTACTATCATTCAGTTTTCACCTGTTCTTGACCTCATTACCTCTGCTTTCCATACCCTATTCTTTGCTAACTCTACCACATCTGTGTAGAGTAACATTATTGGCGATAACAGTTTACCCTATAAAACAACCCCTGCCTCCCCGACTGTGTCATACATGCTACCTATAACTGCATTTATTATGAAACACACTTAACTGTTCTCGTCCTACCTGGCTCTTTTGTCCACACATCCATTAACTAAGGGGACTCATATTGTCATACACTCCTTTAACAAACTATCAGTCTCCTGGTATTCCACTCTGTGTCAAAATATTCCATAAATGATCATACTGAACATTACCATAAGCTTTCAGAATGTCACAGCCAAATGTTTTCCATTAACTTTGCCCTTCTACCCCCCAAAAATGTCCTTAACTATTGCCAACACCTACTTATATTCTGTATACTCAGTTATAACCTTCACAAACCTCTTTTGAAAAATAAGCATATTTAACCTTCTCATAAACAGTACACAATGAAACTGGCCTACATTTTTTATTTTCTCATCTTTCTTAAATAAAAATATTAACCTCATTCAAATTTCCGCTATCTCTATTCCGCTGTCAACTCTTCATTAATTTGTAAAAACAATTAATTCATAATCTATACCACATAACCTGGAAATGCTACATTTTTGACTTGCTTTACTGCTCTAATTCTTAAAAAGTCACTTCAAGTAACACCTGCACTACCATATTACTGCGTCTTATTCCTCAAGTAACTGCACCCCCGTCTATATACATACTTTTCATATAATTCACCACTACAGTCCTGTTTCTGACCACTGTCCCTCCTTCATCCACAATTTCTAGCATCATCTCTTTATAGATTCAAAGGTAAAATACTAAGCTAGCTACCCTTAAGGGCCATTTAAGCCTGGGCAATTTCACTTTCAAAGCTGGGAATCAAACTCTGTACCTTGTGTCTGTGAAGTCAACATCTTAACCATTCTACCAACCCCGAAACTGTGCCTCCAGTAAGGTCGCCTCCCTTATCCCCCTTGCACACCTCCTCTCCCCCAACAGTTCCTTCAATCTCTGCTACAACTGCCTTCTAAGGGAAGGCATGTCTGTACATGCAGACCTCCCTTAGCTAATTGCGTGAATGCAGTGGGACAGCGTGGGCTCAGGTCTGAACTCCAGTGGCTGTAACACCTAGTGCTACTGCTATGTGCGTCGCCTACGTGGACAGCCAGAATCTCCTTCACCCCTCCTTCCAGGAAGGGTAAACTGGCAGCAGCCACTTACTCAGCGACATCCTCCCCACCCAGCTCTAACTGTCCTCATTGTTAATACTACCTACATTCAGTGAAAACACGACCCTGTTCTTGTTTTTATTCCATTTTTCTGTACCCATTTCTGTCACCTAGAGATACTGCAGTCCCATTCCTGTCATATTCAAACTCCTCAGCTCGTAAAGCAGCATTTCCCCCACTACTACTTGTCCCCCCACTAACCATTTAGTCTTAACTGTACCTGCTTCTGAATCATTTCCCTCACGCTCATTGTATCCGTCTGTACAGTTTCTCCCACTGCGCCCTCTTCTGCAGTTTCTTCTCTAATACTGTCAGCATCAGTAACATTCTTTGCATTGGTATCATTTATTTCCTCCCCTTCACATGGAAAATCAAACCAGCAATATCAGTCTAGTACATATTCTGAACACAGTATTTCACAGTGCTTTGCCCTTACTGCAACATCTGTTATCCTTCTGTTATATTCACTTATTGAAAGGGTTTCAATTGCACAATAACAGCACAGTTTGGCTGTCTAATACATTTCACAATTCCTTTAATTCTGCCAACATAAGTTATACATGAAAATGCTTTAATTAAACCTCATGTTTGTTAGTGTTACCCATATTTCTCATGTCCCAGTCTACAGTTTTTGATCATGCAATTTTTTAATTGAATCTAGTGTATTAGGGTGGGAGGGTGGCATAATGGTTAAGGTATTTGCCTTAGAAACCATAGGTGCAGGGCTTGATTCTCACATGGGGTAATTGGCTAGGCTTAAACTGGCCCACACATGCAGTTAGCCTAGTACTAATCTATGAACCTATGAACCTATTACATATCCCCAAAATAATGTCCTCTTCAACAAGAACATCGGCTCTAAACCATTTTTGTCCAAATTCATCATGCTGGAATAATCACATTCATTCCAGCTGAAAGTATTTTTCTTCTTACTAATACTGTACATAATTATTTAAATAAAACTCAAAAGTTAGTTCACAAAAATGTTAATTTCCCCAAACTGAGTAAGGAATGAATACCTACAGTTTAAAAATCCGGTAGCTGTACTACTTCGTCCCACACCCACACATTACACCTGTTGATAACAGGGTCAGTTTATTGTCTGTCATTTTTCATCATATGCCCTTCTGACTGGTTCGCTTTCCTCCTCCAGACTTTGGTGTTACATTCCTGCATGCATACTACCACATGCTTCTCAGTTCCAGTCATGTCCCTCATTCAAATGCACCTCATTGCCTTGCATCTATGAAGAGGTGCCTATACTGTTAGTCTCCTGAAAACTTGGTTTCATCGCTTTGGACCATGACAACCACCTTAATGTTCAGTTCATTCTCAGTCAATGGAGTTTTTCTGAAGAATTGTCAACCTCATCTGCTGACAACTCTAAAACCCCACTGTGAGAGACTAAATCAGTTGGATCAGTTATTCCACCCCCCCTTATCTGCAACAGTGTTCTCCACATGATGTTCAATATATATTTTTAATTTATTCCCTTCTACCCCCTAACCTGAAACAGCTTCCCATGCCCCATGTTAAAAAGAACAGGGGAATTTCCCAAGTGAACTGGTGAAATTATCCCTAGTCAGAATGAATATCACCTTCAACTTTGCTTGCAAAAGAGGCCATAGACCCTTAAGGACTAAGCTGGTCAACAAATGGGCAAATTAAAAAAAAATGCAACACCTTGTAAAAGAAGAATGAGAATTTTCGTAAGAAACTGGACGCCTATTTGTAAAAGTCATAAAAGCAGATTGTTCCTCTACACCAGTGGAGTGAAGTATAGCTGTTGAAGTAAACTTACCTTAACAGTTAAATGTTCAAATCATCACTACTGCAGTATCCTTGGTTATAAAGGTTGAATCCTGCCCTGGATATAAAAACTGGCCAGCTTCCAAAGGATCCAAGGCAAGTTCCACTCATAAAAACCATTCTAGTCACTCAAGCAGAGCTGCATACACTTCAGGATTGGGTGCTAAGCCTTTAATTGCTTTCATGCCAACAGAGACAGAAAGGGAGGCTAAACCCCTAACAGGGCAAAACTATAACTATAACACTAAATGTCCACACTGTGGCAAAAATAAAAACATACAAAAATAAGGGGGAAGAGGAAAGGCGTGACTATGGCAGCAGTGATCATTCAGATGTCTACTGTTATGGCAAGTTTACACAGCCATATTATGTCAGACCCCACTCTGATGGACTTCCAGCATATCCGCAAAGGGGAAAATAAATAAATAAATAAAAAGGGTCTATATTGTGTTGCCAAAACAGGAAAATGGCAAATACCATTTCAGCGACACTAACAGCGAAATACCACTAACGCTGACGGCCAGGTTGCCAATTTTTTTCCTAAGGAAAAAAATCTCTTGCCCGTCGCTGTGAAATTACCCTTTAACCCACTGCAGTACTATCTCTGAGTTGGTATATTTGGGTCTACATTACGATGTTGAATCCTAATAAGTCCTAACGCCCTTTGTTCGAACGTAAAAGTCTGAAAACACTAAAGAGCGAACTCACGGAACAGCGATTTTTTTCCCGGGGGGGGGGGATCGCTCCTCCGTGGGGAAAAAAAAAATCAAAACTTTAAAACAAACTGAAGTGGCCACACACCCCCTACTTAAATATAACAACTCAGAGATCGCACTACAGTGGAGGAAACAGTAAAGCCCTGAAGACGGACCACCGATTTTTTTCCCTTAAAAAAAAAAAAAAAAAAAAAAATCGATGTACCGTAACTACACAGTTTAGGGCTTTCGGACTTTTCGGTTCGAACAAAGGGCGTTCAAACTTATCACCATTCAATGTGGTGATATAAACCTGGTATATATAGTTAGGAGGATGTGGGGGAAACAGCAAAGCCCCGAAGACGGACCACCGATTTTTTTCCCTTGGAAAAAAAAAATCGATGTACCGTAACTTCACAGTTTAGGGCTTTCAGACTTCGGTTTTAACAAAGGGCATTCAAACTTATCACCATTCAATGTGGTGATACAGACCCGGTATATTTAGTTAGGAGGATGTGGGGAGCACAGCCCCCAACATTGGGGGGTGGGGGGACAAAGCCCCCCACTTTGTACTGATTTAGATGGTGTGTCATGTCTTGTTGATCTATCGATTTTTTTCCCTAAGAAAAAAATCTGTGACTTGGCCATTCGCGTTAGTGGTATTTCACTGTTTATGTGTTGCTGAAACGGCATTCTCTGTTTTGCTGTTTCGGCAACATAATATAGACCCCAAAAAAAAAACAACCAGAATTGCCTGTTCTAAAGACTTAAACCTTACCTGTGATATAAACAGGACCTTTTGAGAGATGGGCATGTCTCTGGAACAGGTTCTCCCACCCATATGAAGCAGAGCTCCTCTCTAACCCTATTCAAGTGGAACTTGGACAATTGGATGGGGAACAGGAAATTCATCCCTGGTTTGGCATCTATGTCTAATGGACATCGGCAGCCTATAAATGGTTCATCTCCCAGGCCCCCAAGTACATCTCCCAGGCCCCTGCATAGAGTTATCAAGGGTACCAGAATTAGTCAGAGATTTGGAATAAATGGCTAGGCTTAAAAATGCCCTTGTGGCCATTCACCTAGTAAACATCTATGAAGCTATGATCATCATTAGACCAGTGTTGCAGTAGCCCAAGCTGTACAAGTAGACTATCATAGCTTAGCATGTCTGGGAGAGGGAAAGAAACATGGAGGTCCAGAATCCCCTGGAGAATGGCTGTGAAAAAAACTGTCCTAGACATGGAGAAGGAATCTAATTTACAGTACTTTGCAAATGCACGCACTGAGGACCAAAGTGCCGCTTTTAGAATACAATTTCCAAAAAATGCAGATAAAGCCAAGCTCTGGAAGAATGAGCCTTGAGTCTGCCTGCAACAGTTTCGCGGTGGTGGGTATAACAAAAGGTAATAGCACAAGACAACCATTTTTAAATGGTCTGTTTTACTACAGGTTGTTCTTACCTTCTCAAGAAATGAACAACTAATCAGACATTCTGAAAGATTTCATTCTATCAGATGTACCAGGGTTGCATTAATCCAAGTTATGGAGTATTCTTTCTCACTCAAACTTAGGTTCTGGAAAGAAGACAGATAGATGCATAGCTTGACTTAACTGAAGGAAAATGAGAAAAGGCTGACCCACCATGAGAGCTTGCAACTCAGATACTCCTCTTGCAGAAGTCTGAGCAATCAGTAAGATTGCTTTCCATGTTATGAACCTCAAGTCAATTTGATAAGCTGCTTGAAGTGGAGTAAGAGTTAGTTTTTCTAACACAAAATTAAGATCCCAAGGAGGAATCACATGTTTTCTAGGAAGAGTCTTATGCAACACCCCTTTCAAAAACATCTTCACACATGAGACTGCATTGGGCAGCCATGCTGAAATATACAAAAATGAACCCTGACTGAGGAATAAGACATGTCATAGGACAGTAACTCACAAATATTGTATAACCAGACAAACACTAGTCCTGAATGGGTGCTGGTTCCTTTCTTGGCACCAACCAGAAAACCTTTTCCATTCACTACTATATACGTTTATAGGGCAGGCATTCTTGACTACATCAATATCAGCTGCATGTCCTCGACAAAAAGTCTAAAAAGGTATTAAAATTCATCCAGGCAGTCAGTTATAGTTGTTTGGGGTCAGGATGCATCAAACGCCCTACTCTTCTGTAAGTAAAATCCAGTATGTGAGGAAACTTGTAATTTCTCTGACCACTTCCAAATGAAGGGATAACCACTGTTGCTTGGGTCAACCACAATACTTTCTGGAGAATATTTCTGAATCCTCAAAATGATTTTTGATAGTGGTGAAGCATACAGGAAAATTCCTAAGAAAAAGAAAATTTATCTTTCTTCCACACCTTTTTTCTATGGAGTCCTAGAGCAGAATTTTTCCAATTGATTGTTGTGAGGAGAGGCAAATAGATAAATTTGTGATGTTGGATCAAGTCTTGGAAAAACCTCTGATTCAATTTCCATTTATGGGCATCTGTCCTAGTCCTAGTCCTGTTGTGCTGGTCTGCCACACAATTTTGCTTGGATCGTATGCAAGACGTTTGCAGAGTGGGCTTGCACTAAAAAGTTACAGCCAAGGCTACCATGGCTAGTCTGCACAGAGGATAAGTTCTGGTTATCCTTTGCTTGTTTACATACCACAACACTGTGGTGTTGTTTGTAAACCCTTGTAGACTTCTCAGGGATCAAAGATGGTCAACAAAGTTAAGGGCATATATTAGAGCTGACATCTCTTTTACGTTCATGTGTTTTTGTCTATATTTTTTTTTGTTCCAAAGACCCTGCACTTTTATTCCCAAAGACACTCCCTCCTCAAGCAAAGTCTGAGGTGTGTGTGTGTATATTTCTATCTATACATATATGTACACACATATGTGCACACACACACATACATATATTCCCTTCACATGGACGACATTTCAGAATGCCGACATTCATATGGCCGAGACCATATGATCGACATTCGAAATGTCGACCATGTAGAACCGGCATCCGTACAGTGCAGAATGGAAAGATTTACATCTTCTGCACTGTAGTGCGATCTTGGAGTTGTTATATTTAAGTTCCGGGGGGTGTGGGAGGCGGAGCCCCCCACAGGGGGTGCAAGGGGGCATAGCCCCCCCTGCTAGCAGCATGATGGTAAGTTTTTTTTTGTGTTTTTTATTTTTACTTCTATGGTTTGACATTTTGAATGTCGATCATATGGTCTTGGCCATATGAATGTCGACATTCTGAAATGTTGATCATATGAAGTATATATATATATGTATGTGTCTGTGTATATGCACACATGTGTGCGTGTGTGTGTCTATATATATATATATATATATATATATATATATATATATATATATATATAAATATACATACACACACTATATATATATATATATATATATATATATATATATATATATATATATATATATACACATATATACACACACACACATACACACACACACACACACACACACACACACACACACACACACACACACACATTAGCAGACCGGAGTTCCGCTGTGGCGACCCCTAACCGGGAAAAGCCGAAAGACATTACTTTTACACACACACACACACTTTCATATGTGTATGTATGCCCTTATGTACATACAATTTTAAAATACAAAACAAATAAAAGTATGCATCAGTTATTTTTATAGCCTATCAGCTGATAAAAATAATTTCATGTTAATATGCTCAGTTAATCTGGGTCTTTTTATCAGATGCTAGTCTAATTTGCCATTTTTTCGCTTTACGTTGCTTTGGATTTTAAAATTATATGTACACATAATATGGGTGTATCATTATAATAAGGTTTTTAACTTTATATGTATAGAATACATTTTAATACTGAAATTATTGGTTTATTAATTAATTTATGAAGAGCTGTTGTGACTTTTCAACAGTATAAATGGTGACCGGTTGTAAATGTGTTCATTCTGAAAAAGTTTTAGTATAATAAAGAATGAAAGCGCTTAACATTTACACCCTTGGTCTTAAAAATTGTTACAACCTGTGCAGAAAGTGTGACTTGTTTCAAGTAAAAATGTAGTTTGAATTTAAAGGCTTCAACTACAGTTACGGCTGAACATGCAGTAGCATACATTTTTTTACCTGGACAACCTTAATATGTTTTAGAAGAAGTGGGAATCTGTCTAATTGCATTAATGATCTCCCAGACTGCATGCCTAGTAAATACCTATGAAATTATGACCTTCCTCCAAAATATTTTCATAAATGGGCTAATGTTTCTTTCCAGTTGCTTATTTGTCTGTATTATAAAAATGAACAATTAGTAGGTTTTAAGTGTTCTATTATTTTAGACTGCTGTAAAAGCAGTTTTCCTACATAAAATCAATGATCAACTGATTGGGCTCTAACTGCCTCAAACCATCTGGTCCATGTTAGGTTTTAATGTAGATCAAAAGTTAAATATTCAAACCACAGTGGATCGTTGTTAATGCATATTAACTGTGCAGTTTAAAGCATATTCCTGTGATCCTGGAGTAATATGTCTGTAAGGTGTGTGTTTGGGGGAAGGGGGTTGATCCCATTCACAATAGGGTGGGACATCAGACTAAATGGGTTCTCAATTACCTGTAATTAGCTGTGACTGAGGTGTCCTTTTACCAGTGACCATGGTCAATCTATGAGGCAGGAAAGCAGCAATACCACCACAGTCCTGGGTGTGCAAACCAGTCCTGTTATACATCATATACAAATACATGTAATTAGTACTGTTGTAGGATATCATTTATGGAAAAGCTATTAGCTGCACCAATAAGCCTGAGCTTTCAGCACTTAGTTACAATCTGTCCATCTGAACTTGTATACTGAGAGACTCTAAGCAAATCACTCAACAAGAAATTGCTCCCTTCCAGTCTTTTCCTGGACAGCGGAGCTTCCTAGTTAAATCATGAATAAAAACACCAGCATTGTGGCACAAAGGAATGGATCCCTGAATGCAGCTCTGGCGACTTGCATTCTACTAGCAAGCCAGGGTACTACAGATGCTGCCGGGGCAATGTGGGGTAATAGAACACTGGGATGCCCATCCTAGCTAAGCCTGCTGCTATAGCACTATGAAAGAATCTGGATTATAGCTGCAGCAGTAAAACAACAGACAGCTATGTTCTGAAGTTTTTTCTTAAGTAGGTGACAGCACTCTATCCAGAATTTTACATGTAGAAGCACCCACAGAGTGGTCTAACACTGCAGGTTCTGGATCAGAGTGCCACAGAGTGGAGGGGAGTTGGTGTAAAATACCCAGCAAGCTATGGTTGGCTGCTGCATGGCCTCCAGACTCATTTCTCCATCTAGGCAGTATGAGAAAATGAAAAGCTTTTTAGGAAGGCTGTGAATGGTACCATATTCAGTCTCTGGGTTGTAACATTATACAATAAAAAAAAAAACATAAATAAAAGTTAAAATAAAAACGCCACTTACTAAGAAAGGTTCATACAAGATGCATGTCATAATCGACCTAACTCAGGATAACGAATTCAGTGATACCTGCCCAATCAACACAACAGAAGGGAGTACTATTTAGACTTATGCATGCTTTTGTGTCTTCTTTATCTATATTCCACTAGTAATATGTGCTGTTGAATTACAACTGTATGTAATTATTCTTGTCATATTCTCGGAGTTTCTTTTGAAAAAAATATTACAGGTAACCCCAAGATACCAGAAAAGTAAAATAAAAGAAATGAAAATAAAGTTTAACTGAAGACTAGCTTCAAGGCATTAATCAAGTATTTAGGCTTCACTATATATTTGCTGCTTTTTTCCTTTCATTATGAACAGGGTTTGCAGTCCTTTTCAGTCTGCTGGATCCAGTTCCTCAAAAGATGAAAGTCGCTTTTCACGTATTTGGAATAGGCTCCTTCTCCACAGGCCTTTGTACAACTGTATTCACAACGATGGCTGCTGAATGCGTAAGTTAATTCCACTAGTTTGCTTTTCCTACATATTCTGTGACAAGGGAATCCTGGAAGAATGAGAGAAGGGTTCCATCTGATTAACAGTCACCAAAAGGGATTAACAGCATAGGTCCCAGGTCAAAAGATCCTGGGTAGTTCTCACAGTTCTCAACTTCTTTGACCAAGAAATCAGAGATGAAGCAAAAAATAATGAGGATATCCGCTGGGACATTGCATGGTTATTTCCAAGGATTGGAAAAGCCAGAGAAATGAGTCCCTTGAGGGAATCGGATTGTTCATAGTTGTGGCTGTTGGCATTCAGTCATCCACACAGGGAAAACTCCTGGAACCCTGCAGTTTGAGGGCTGCTGGTACTACTGACATGCTCTGGGGAACAAAGTAGGTTGTGTCAAAGCTTTGGGCATGTGCCTTTTTTATGGAATAAGTTATCTTCCGAGGAGGGAGGGGGTTGGAATAATGGTTAAGGTGTTCACCTTACAGACACAAGGTGCAGGGTTCAATTCTCACATGGGGTAATTGGCTAGGCTTAAAATGGCCCACATGGGCAGTTAGCCTAGTACTAATCTATGAACCTATGAACCTATAAAAGGGTTAAAAAAAATGTATAATTTCAAAAAAACTCTCAACATTTCTATAAAGACTCAGCTTGCAAATGCTTTAGACAACAGTTAGCTCAAACAAGCCACTATTGCTTTTAGCAAACCACATTTAAAAAAATGGTCTGTTCTATCAAGTATTTCCACTACAGTTATGTAATCAAACATACTTTTTATAGAACTAAAATGTATTTATTTGGTGACATATCTTTGTTGTTAGATTTAACTCTGTAAATATGCTGTTCTTTCTGTTTTGCAATTCTATGTCTGGGTTATGGCTAAAAAGGGAACAAATGGTAAGTAAGTAAATAAATAACTAAGGAAATAAATAAATAAAATGACTGCCTCCTAACCAGAAATGTTGAGAACCTTGTGAACTCCTTGGTGTTGTAAGCACTTACCAGAATGTTACATTTCTCTGGTCTGTCAGGACACTGTTGCTGTCACTAGAGGGCACCAAAGACACCAGTCCTGACACCAGTCCTGATGTTCCAAACTACTCAAAACCTTGAGCTCCTCCTTGCTCATAACTTCCTGATGCTACTGAATCCTCCAGACTGAGTATGCTAACATCTAATACACCTACCTATATCCACAAAAGAAAGCAAGGAAAAGAGAAAATAACTTGCATGTTAAGTTAACTTACAGACATCTATGAAAGTGAAAATTTAGAGAGAGGAAGGTGGGTGGGTTGTTCCAGTGTCCAGACAGACACCAGACATATCTAACATTCTAGTCAGTACATAACCTATGTATTTCTCAGGTCCTGTCCAATCAGTGGAACATCAGGACAGAGTCCCCAGCTAACGTGGATGGCTTAACCCAGCAAACCTTTAAGAATGGTTGCCCCAAAGGATGCACTCATCTTAGAAATTGAGTCAAGGCTATGATGCTTAGCAAACGTATGCAGGGAAGCCCAAGTAGCCGCATCTCTTATCTTTATCTAGTATGTCCTACAACTGCTGTCTGTTCGAATGCACTCTTCTCTTCACTATCACAACCCTGCTGTGGGGCATAGGCTGAGATTATGAATACTGCCCTATCAAAGTGGTTTTGTTGCACTGTCCTTCCATCTTGTTATCTGAACATATAAAATGTCCAGCTTCTACCTTACATCATATCATCCACTTCCAAGTTCCGCACTGTTGGTGAACCTACATTAAGTGTAGCAATTCTTTGTTCATGTTTGGCAGGCTGATTACGTCCAGATTTTGCTCAACAGAGCTATCCCACATATGGGATGGAAAATTCCTTTAATAAAGGCCTTGCAATGTAAATATAGGTTCATAGGTAGGTACTAGGCTATCTGCCCAAGGGCATTTATAAGCCTAGCCAGAGTGTGTCAGCTTTCGCCGCCCCATTGACTAATTAATATGATATGAGGCCAAGAAATTAGTTTGAAAATCTTCATAAAAAGAAAATGCTGCTAGATTTATTTGGATTGAGGGATAACTTGCTTCTTTGTTATAAAGTTCTGTTGAGAAGGCTGATACCTTATCTAATGGTGTTGAGACTTCTAACGTCTTTCCCGTATGGCAATGCTGATTTTTTTCTACTTCCTTTTATAGATTTTCCTGGCTGTAATGAATTTAATGATAAATGAAAGGAATTTAGGGTTCCTGGCCATTACTGGAGTTGGAGAAACCAAGCAGTTACACGAAGAGACAGTGTCCGGGTGAGGTTGTCCACGTGGGTGACGTTTGGCAAGTCCAGAAAGGTGCTATGAGAAAGAGAAAGCCAAAGTTTGCAAGGCTCAACTCTAACAGTCTTGTTAACAGGGGAACAGGAAAGCATACAGGAGACCTGAGGGGCAATTGTGAGAGACTACATCTCTGCATAACTGTCCTTCTTGCTGAAGTAGTAAGGGAATTTGGTGTTGAATGGTAAAGAAAAAAGATTGCAGCAAGGTCTCCCCCACTTTCTGAATATCCTGTGTGCTGCTATGTTGTTGGACCAGTCACAATGAAAAGTTTTTGTGGGATAGCAGTACCTGCCTTCTCAGTTTGGCTGCAATTGCAATGGTAGAGCAGGATATATGCAATACTATTAGAAAACTTTATGAAGCAACTGCCTGTTCTCATACTCTCACTGCTTTTCTTGCACAGTGGGTAGGATTAGGTCCCCCCAACAAACTGCCATGTCTTCCAACCGTACAGCAAACGCACCCTGAAGGAGCATGTTGTGGAATGCCTGCAATGCTAGGAGTCCCTCATCTTGAGTAAATTTATGTGCACACAGGCCTATTCTGTGGTCTATGAACCTTGTACAGATTTGGCCTGAGGGTAGATGTCTGTGGTTATAGTTGTGACTGGGACTGGTTTGATGAATGGTATTCTTATTGACAGATTTTAAGGATCCCTCTACCAATTTAAACTCTGGAGATCCAAGTTAACTATGTTGTGATGCACTGTTGGACATCACTGTTCACACTGTACCTGAAGCATCAACTGTAAAGTTCTCATGTGGAGTTTGGCATAGGGAACTATTTGCATTGAAGCAGACAATATTCAGGGCTGCTGTTTGTCTTACAGAAGTACAAAGGAGACCTTGGAAACTATGAAAGAAATCATGTCTTGTAGCAAGATTCCTAACTGCCTCCACATGTTCAGCTGGTATACTATAAAAATCAAATCTTGAGCGAGTTCCATCTGAGATTCAGTCACATTTACCATGTTCCTCAAAGATGGGTAGGTTTGAAGCAAGTACTGTCTTGCTAGAAAAAGCTGATCCATAGACTAGGCTGCCAGGAGCCAATAAACTAACTATGGGAAGTTATGAAGTCACATGTAAGCCATGATGGGGGCCATATATTTGGTGAACACCTGGATGGTTGTGATGAAACCAAACATCAGGGCTTAAAACTGGTAATAACTGTTAGAGATCTGGAGTCTAAGAAATCGTCTTGATGCCTCTTCTATCATTATGTCTTGGTAAACATCTTCAAGATCTATAGAACACATCCAGTCCCTTTGCCTAAAAGCATGGTAGTATGGATGCACTGCGACCATCTGAAAAGACATCTTTACGAATTGTTCGAGCTGACTGAGAAACAGTAAAATCCAGGTCCTCTCTGGTCTCGTGGAACCTCTTGGATAACTCTCTTGCTGAGGAGGCTTTGGACATTCTTTAAAGTTGTTTCTTTTGTCTGGGTGGCACTGAAGTGGACCGGAAAACAAGTTGGGGGCACTATGAAAAAAGGGGATGAAGAAGCCTGTGGACATGATTCCCCTTACCCACAAATCCCTCGTGATTGCCATCCATGCAAGAATGTGGAAGGAGAGTTGCCCCAGACTGCCACCAGATGAACAGTTGGAAAAAACATCAGGGATTGTAGGAGTGAAATCCACAAAAGGATCCCCTAGCTCCAAGGCCATTGGCATCACCTCTTTCTCTGTGGCAGCATCCAGACTAAAATTGCCCTCTGCCCTGGGAAACTCACTATTGCTGCTGTTTATGTTGGGGCTGCTGTGATCTTTTTGAAATCATAAGTTCTTTGCCCCCATTTGGTTATGTTGGAAGGTCCATTGCAGGGCAGGAAACTCAATTCCCACGGCAGTGAGTATTTTGCCTTCTTGCTCACAAGTACACAGTTTCTCCTTAACTTGTTATCCAAATAGTGTATTGTCAAAGGGGGAGATGGTAACAGCCTTCTTGAAATTGCCCACAAAATCCCTGTGGTACATCTAGACCGGTCTTCTCATAGTCTGGCATGATCCTGCAGTACTTGCTGCCCATTCAGTTGTGTTATGTACAAGATGCATGGTCAGAAAGGAAATAATCCTTATCGTACCAACCTGAGTCTCCAACTGAGAGTGGACTTCTCTGGCTGGCAACTGTTATAGATTTTCTGATGCTTTGTGGGCGATCTCTCACTGAAACCAAATCAGAGGGGCATATAATTCAATGCTCTAAGAAAGAATGTATTAGATGCACAGATTCGCTTCCCTAATCAGTCATGCTGGAATCTTTCTTGGGAGTATGGATAGCTTAGGTGTCCTCTGGGATATCCTTCTTAGTGACTGCAGCAACCACTGGAATTAACAATAAGCTCCTTGCTCCGGTATGACCCATCTTTGGGGATATGTACAACTATTGGGCTTTCTTGGAATGAGTTCAGCTACATCCTGTTCTTTGCACACTTTACTGCAAACCTCATCTACCAGTTTGCCTGGGAGCACTACCTATGCTGCTTAAGGGGAAAGAAATTGTAGGTCTCTTGTAAGATCTGTTCCTTGGGGAGATAGGGTCTACTGGACATGATCCCTCTGACTCATCTACTCCAGTATCTTCTCCAATATCTCACTGAAGGATATGTCCTCTGGAGATGACTTACGGGAACCTCATTTTTGTCCAGATTTATGTCCAGAGTGGGAGACTCCACGGGGGAATCAAGTTGTTTCCTCTTACACATCATCTTCTGGGGGGAGGGTCTTTGTCCACACTTTCCTGGGAAGAATATCCTCTGGATCCCACAGCAGAGTTTTAGTAATCCTTTGTTTCTGAGGGAACCTAAATGGTGGTTGTCTCAAGGGTCCAGCTTCTGTGGCATCTCAACGTGGAACGTGCAAGGTGTAGCTCTTTTCTGCTCCATGGAGTCTGTCAAAGTGTGTACGGCCAGAATCTGCAAAGCCAACAAAGAAGAGGTCTGTGCCAATGTCAATGAACCCATCCTGGCCATCAGTGCTGAGGCTTCTTGTGCAGTGGCCAAAATGGGGACATTATGGAAAGCAAACGCAAAGTGCTCTGACACAGAGTGCATCAAAACCACCAGTGCTGAACATCTGGATTTTGGGAGCAACTAATGTCGATAAAGTCTGCATCTATGTTACTGATGTTGAAACAACTGGTGTAGGACAGGAGAGATCTAGTGCACTGAAGTGTCTGATGTAACAGATGGCTCTGATTCCATTGTTGGTAATGCAGAAATCTGGTACAGAGGAGGAACATTAAGTTGGGTAGTCAGTGGGATTTCTCGGCCCATGATGGAAATTGTCAACAGAGCGATGACGCAACGTACCAATGCTGAGCCTTTATGAAGTTCAGCATTACCTGTTCCCAGCTCATATGTGTAGGGCGCCTACGGGATCTATGACTGAGAAAAGAAACTGCTAAGGGATACACTGACAGAATCAGCCTGGAGAGTTCTCTCTCAGATGAGAAGCTACCTGTACATGGTCTGGGTGTGAAGACTACCAATGTGATGGAGGATTCTTGAAAGGGAGATGATGGCTTTGTTAAGAGTAGTAGCAATGGATGTATTTCCTCTGGAAGACGGAGAAGGAATTTGAGGAGCCTTAGAGTGAAGGGGTGTCTCTAATGTTGGTTGGTCCTCCACCTTCCTCTTCTCCTGGGATGGTGGAACTCCAGTTTCCACAGGTGCAAATTCCAGAATAATGTCCTTAAGTAATTTATTTCTACATTCAGCAAGGGTTTTTGCCTGGAAATTCTTACAAATACTGCAGTTGCTAGAAATATAGGGTGCTCCTAAGCAAAGTAAATAAAATTCATAGGGATCTTGTGGTGGTATCTTGTGCCCATAACATTTACATTTCTTGAAATCAGAATACTCAGAAAAGCAAAACCATTAAAGAAGCACGTCAGCTTGTACATTATGCATCCCCAGCATAAAAATGAAGAAAATGACTTAACTGTCCACAACTTATTCAAAAACTCCCTTCTAACATTTAAGTTATCTGGAAAAGCCTTTGCTTAAATCACTCCTGCTAAGAGATGACCTGTATCTGGTATACAAGGCATCCTCCGAACTGTTACAGGTGTAATCCACAAAAATCAAATGCAAACCAAGACAGTTCAAAAGCATGGATCTGAAAAAGTTATTAAGAAGACAAAAGTGCTCATCTTTTACTTGTTTTTATCAACATTTCGATATTAAAGCAACCTTTTTATTGTGAATTGTGGCTACAGGTGTACTGTGTCCACATGATTGACCTATATCCGTTACAGATGTATTTACTGCACATCTGCAAGTCAAATGGCATCACAAATAATCAGTCTAGGGAGCTACACCTCTTCTACAACATCAACAAAACAGTTTGGAAGGACTTGTATATCTCATAGAGGACACCACTGCTCTGAACAGACTCTCCATCCACATAAAACAAAGGTCATCCCTATCCATATTCAAGCACAACTTAGATCTATGCATGGGACATAGAAATTTTACCTCAGGACTGCCCCCATACTATTAATGGACACAGGCAGCTCCTAAATGCTTTATGCCATGCATGGGCCCACTCAAAATTATTTATGGTATGATCACAGTTATTTTCATTAGGGGTAATATATAATTATCGATCATGGTATGGGTAAGACCAGTCTTTGACCAAATAAGATAGGTTATTTTGAACACAAGAAGCAAAACTGGCTAGGCTTAAACTGGTCTGCAATTGCACCTACAGCAAAGAGATCTGGTGGATTCTGTAGAAGGGAGCCATGGGTAGGGAGAGCTTGAGCTTGTGAGGGGTTTATTGTCATCACTAGAGGGTGGCAGTCCTGATGTTCCAGTGTCCATATATTGCAATACAGCAAGAACTTGTGATAAGAGTGGATCCGGACTATGTTTGCAGCACCAATAGAAATAAACTTTTCAATTCAGCTGTGTAAGATTTTCTAGTAGTGGGTCTCCTGGCCTCCTGTAGGACTTGAACAACCACTTCAGAGAACAGGTGCCTTTGAGGAATTGAAATCGTATCATAAATATGGTCAAGTTGTGAGATGGAAGATTTGATGGATCAGCAGTCCTTTTTGCCGTGTTATCAGGTCTGGTTGAAGAGGCTCGGGGGGACATAAGGATGGCGACTGCCATAAATCCCAAAGTCGTTAGCATCTCCTTTGCTGAGCAGTGGGTTGCTTAAGAGATATTTGTTTTAGGGGGGGTGGACAGACTGAACCTTCTCCTGGGGGAGGAAGGCCTGCATTTTCTTTGGTTCCTGTTTGCAGCGCAGGAAAACCATATCCTGTGTACGGACCATGTGGGATTTTTTGTAGTTTATATTGAAACCCAGGCCTGTCAGAAGTTGGAGGATGACGTGTAGATGCTGAAGAAGAATTTCTGGAGATAGAGCCTGAATCAGTGGCTTGTCCAGGCAGGGGAAAATCTGGTTTCCCTGAGTGTGAAAGAAAGTTACTACTGGAGTTGGACACTTTCTGAACACTCCTGGAACTGTGGAAAGACCAAGAAGTAGAACAGCAAACTGAAAATGCGAGGAGCCAGAGTAAACCAGAGGAATCTCCTGCAAAAAGAATGCATTGGTCCACATAAGTAGACATCCTTCAGATCTAGTGACAATAAGAAAACCTGGGGGTAGATGAAAGGCAAAAGAGTGTGAAAGACCATTTTGAAAGATGGTTCCTTCAAGTGAGCGTTTAGAAGAGACAGGTCTAGGATGGATCTCCGCTGCCCTTCTTTCCTTGGGACTAGAAAAATCCTGGAGTAAAACTGTTTTCTTATGCTGTCCTTTGAGACTTGTTCAATGGTGCCCTAATTCAAGAGGTCTTGAATTATGGAGGCCAGAAGGAATATTTTGTTTTGAGGAGGTTATGGCATGCTTTTCTGAGGAGGAATTTTTTTTCGTAAGACATGGCATAACCATCCTGGATGATGGAGAAGACGCATTTATCTTTGGTAAAAACTTCTCACCTGGTCAGTGACACCAACCAGTCTTTGGGAAAGAGGAAAGGAGTAATGGGACAGAGGAAAGTGGAGGGGCGCTGCAGATGTAGTTACACATTTTTGCTTCCAAAGGGAGGCCTCCCCACTGGAGGTTCCCTATCAGCTTTTTCAGAATACCTTTTCCTAGAGGTTTTCCTTTGTTTCTGAACTGTCCTAGGATCCCTTCTAATGAAGAAGGTAGATATAAATAAGAAGTTCCTATGGTATCTAGGAACTGAGGAGAGTGCAATGTCCGCATGGAAGGAGGTGGTCAACAGACCATGCTGCTTTGTCAGAGATGGTCTGCACCTCTCCCCTCTTGGCCTTCGAATATTAGCTAAAACATGGTCTTCCCCCATAGTGCCTTTTTTAGGCAATGCCAAACTGAAAGTACTTCCACCATAGCAAATCAAAACCAAAAAATCTAAAGGTATTACTGTTCAATGCTAGAAGTCTAAACAAAAAATTCCACTCCCTAGAAGCTCTTTACCCTAGAGAATGCTGATGTCTGTGTTGTCACTGAGCGGACAGTACACCAACAGTGTATGGTTATAATGCCTTCCACACGTTTGGGCCAGCTACTAGATACAACGAAATATAATCACTGTCTAACGCATTATCTAACTACTGCTAGGCATTTTTGGTGAACTACTCTGTAAATGGGACTACATTGGTGTGTTTTAAATATTCCCTAATATACCATTGATAAAAGAGGGCTAAATAATGTTTTTATTTCTGCTACTGCATGACTAGCCTAAGTCTCTGTATTTATTACCCAGTATTGTCTTCTTCTTTCGGCTTTAACCGGTTAGGGGTCGCCACAGCAGATCACCTGTCCACTCAGGATTGGCAGTAGAGTTTTACAGTGTCAAGTTGCCAGCCCGGCGCCCAACCTTCCACGGAAGGCACGCACACACTCATACCTAGGGCCAATTTAGAGTGTCCGATCCACCTACAGCATGTTTTTGGGATGTAGGAGGAATCCCACGCAACCACAGGGAGGACATGCAGACTCCACACAGAAGGCACCCCAGCCGAGGATCGAACCAGAGAACCTCTTGCTGTGAGGCAACAATGCTAACCGCTGCACCACCGTGGCCGCCCTATTACCCAGTATTGTCTGCTCTGCTTAATTCTGCCCACACCCCATTTGCAGAGGTTCTATTCACCTCACCCTAACGTCTATATCTATGCTCTCTTTTACAGTGTTTAAATATACCTGCTGCAGTTTTTAGTGAAAATATAACTTTGCTGCTTTGCCTTTCCCTCGGGACTGTACTCTACGATATGAGTGAGTAGTGTGCATGGACTCTTAAGGCCTGCCATAGACCCCCCCCCCTTTTTTTCTTTGCAAATGACTTAACAGCATCCCTTAATTAACAGTCGACCCTGACCTTCCTCCTGATTTGCTGTTAGCTACTGCCCATAAAAGTTGTGGTGGTGTTGCCAGTCACAGTTAAATATAATCGCACTTTAATCAGTACCTTACCTACTCTAGTTCACTGTTTCAGTTCTTTGCAGAGTTCCTTACCTTGTGGAGTTGATTCAGCCCACTCCATTCGCCCTCGATCTCGCTCTGGCTCACTTCGCTCACCACCCTGCCCCCTTAACCCATCCGCCCATACCCCAGTTTATTCATAACCACAATCAACTGACTTCCCTAACACCTCCCACCAGCCAGTCACATCATCCTCCAACCACTCCCCCCTCTTTCCTTTCATCCCATGCTCATTAATTTGTTCTGTAGTGCTCTGCCACATCACACTACCCTTTCTCCCTCTAATAACTCCCAAACCAGATAACTTAATTCCACATATACTACCACCACCTCCTTCAACTCTCACCATGCTTGCACCTTCTATTTTCTTAGCAGTAATCCTCTCCCTAGGCTACCATCTAACTTCCTACCACTGCACTATCACTAACCACAATCACCTAAACTCCCCCACGCTAACCTATTCAAACACTCACCACCATAATCACATATACATTTCACCTGCCATCTTCAGCCACACCCCCTCTGAGCTCACCAGGCTCACCTACAAAGAAACTAATTATAACAAAACTACCCAGTTTACTCAAACACCATGTGATCGCCAGTTATCTACACGCACGGACCACTGCTACTAACCAACCTGCACTCAGTGGCGACATCCACCCTAACCCAGGCCCCTCCACTACTCTACCCACTGCTACAAACCTACATGGACCTAATATCCCCTGCAAGCAAAAACCCACTGACCTCTTAATACTCAGTATAAACATCCGCAGCATAATGAATAAAACTGAAGAGCTACATGCCTCTATATCCTTCTATAACCCTGACGTTGTAATTCTAACCCCAGACCTGGCTCAAGTCCCACATCAGAGATGCCACCATAGCCCCTCCTGGCTACAATATTCTTAGATGTGATCGAATAGCTAAAAGAGGTGGGGGCATTGCCCTACTTTACAGACACAACCTTACTCTCCAACAAATACATAAAGTTATCCCCACTTTTGGCTATGCAGAAACCCTGTTTGCAAATATAAAATTAAACCAGTAGAAACAACACAACATTACAGGTGTCTACTTACCACCATGTGATGACATTGCCACTCTAGAGTCCATTTTACATTGGATTTCCACCGCCCTCCCTCAGGAGATACTTATCCTGGGGGACTTCAACATTGGTTGGGTCTCTATCATGGCATCCCCCCGAAGTACCACTTAAACCTATTTAACTTTACACAGCTTAGCCAAACCCCCACCCTTATAGACAAAGCCACCAAAAAGGAATCTATATTAGACTGGATTTTAACCAACAAGCCTTCATCTGCCAATACATCTGGTATGCCACCAGACTCCCTCATTGATCACCTACCCACGTTCATACTAAGACAGCACATAAAACCCCCATCCTACTTTCTATCTATAGTTCAAAAAATTTTCTACCACACCAATTCATTAACATCTTAAAACAATAATTGGTCATCTCTTAAAAGTCTACCATTAGATGAAGCCGTGGAGTACTTTAATTCTACCATCTTGGGTATCCTTAATCTTATGGTGCCACAATGTATAATTCGTACTAAAACCAACCCACCCCCCCTGGATCTCAAAGAACACAAGATCCCTACTCAAACAACATAGTTTGGGCAATCTGGCATACTAACAAAACAAGTACAAATCGACAATACTTCCTAGAGCTCAGAAACAAAGCAAAAAAACAAATATGTAATGACAAAAAAGTTATTATATCCAGCTACAAAAAACTCTATACACAAAAATTCTGGTCCACAATCAACCACATTCTCCAAACAGGTAAAATCACCTCCCCAAACCCTAACACTGAAGGTGATAACAATGATATTGCCACCCAGTTTAATGGCAATTTCACCTCCTCCATCAAAAAGTTATTCAACAATTCCCCCACTACTACTACAAATACCCCCAAAATACAAAACTGTCACCATAAGACCAACAGCCAATTCCCTCAAACCAGTTCCAACGGACCTAATTCGTAAACACCTTGCCAAATTGAAACCCACCACTCTCGCTGCTCATAAACTCCCCACTGATTACCTCAGGACTGCCACCTCTGCCATCACCTACCCTATTTCCATACTCATTAATAGATCCATAGCTGAACACAGTGTCCCCTCTCTGGAAAAATTCTTACGTCATCCCCCTACACAAAGGTGGTTCCTTGACAGAACTTAGTATGGCTATGGGGCGATAATTATACTATCTCCCCTATCAAAATCTTAGAAAAATGTGTACACACCCAACTACTGAATCATCTTCTTCAATATAACCTGCTAGCGAATTCCCAACATGGATTTTGGCCAAACCATAGTACCACCTCTACCCTTATATCCTTTATTGACCACAAACAACAAAGAAATCTTGGTAACTTAGTATCTGTTGTCTTCCTAGATCTGTCAAAGGCTTTTGACACTGTAACCCACTGCAATTACTATCGACTCTCTCTGAGCTCTATCTGGAATACTCCTCTCTACTGTGGTTTAAAAATTATCTGTCCCTCCGGCAACAAGCTGCTAAATGGCACAACTCCCCCCAGTGGGACAAGGTGTTCTGCAAGGATCCATTCTTGGTCCCTTACTATTTTCCATCTTTACCAATAACCTCCCCTCGGCTACCCAACAAACTAATATAGTACAGTATGTTGATGACACCACCATTATTTGCTCAGCCCCGTCTCTACAATTACACCAAGACAGAACCCAGGAAGCCTTCACTACTATAGAAGAATGGCTAAATTCCTCCCAACTCATATTAAACCCATCTAAGACCCAACTCATGATCTTCCACCCAGCCAAAACTTTCACCCCTACCTCGCCATTCTCAAGAACATCCTCCAAAAATACCCTTATCACACCAGTAACTCAAGCCAAACTACAAGATGTAACTATTGACCAAAACCTAAAATTTCGACAAACATATAGCACTACCCATTGCCAAAGTTCATAAAAAACTAAGTTCACTCTACCACTGCAAGAACTTCCTCACACAGGAATCCCGAATCGCTATCTGTCATACCCATCTACTCTCCACCTTACTATACGCTTCCCCAGTTCTAACTAACCTAAACAAATCTGACCTTCTGAAACTATCTACCTGCTACAATAAAATCTCAAAATTTGCAACCAATGCTAAGTTTCGTTCTCATCACCGCCTCTCCCTAAGACAACTAGGAAGGTTAGAACTCCTTAACCTACTAAAATACAATCAACTTCTCCTGACTCATCAACTGCTATACCAACCAAATAAAATACCTGCCTCTCTCTGGTCTACTCACCTTCCATAACACTGCACATCAACTAAGATCTTCCAATACCACCCTACTGACTGTTACCAATTGCTTACATAGCTCAGGCCAGTCTCTTTATTCCTATGCAGCTGCTGAGGCCGGGAACTCTATACCCACTGACAATAGATGTCTAAATAGTAAACTTACTTTCAAATCCCTACTAAAAGATCTATTCAAAACTTGGATATGTTCATGTACAGAACCAGATTAATTTCACCTGTTTCTGACTTTCAACACCCCTATATCACAAGTGTGCTGTGCAGTTTCACTTAGTGCACAGTACTGTGAACCAGGTGTTTAGGCCACCTTTATTGTTATGATTTCTAGTTTATGACCCTGTTGTCTAGGGAAACTTTTTTGAATTTATGTTCAAGCAATTCTTTATTTGTTGAACAATATTCTAACCACTGTATACTGCATCAATTGTAAAACTCTGATTTTTACTCCTTTTATATGTTCTATGCTCTTTTTACAAAACAGCTATGTTTATATAATTTTTGTATTATTTTTTATAATGTTTTGCTATGTATTTGGAGCTTTTCTCCCCGGGCCTCCGCTGAAAACTGTCACCTTATGTCCAGTCGGACTAACCCGGTAAACAAATGGAAAATGAAATAAATAGAAAATACTTCACAGGCAGGGACTAAAGGTGGAGGGATCTTGGTTTACATCAACAATATATATACTTCAAGGCTGGTCAAACAGGACAATGTACTTGAGTTGTTCCATGTTCAAATCACCACAGGTAAAATCCAATACCACTTCCTTGCAAGCTATAGGTCACCCTCTATGACCCAGGAAACCCATACCATGTGTTTAAACTTATTAGAAACACTAACCATCCAACCCAATACCATATTCATGGGTGACTTTAATTACCCCACTATTAACTGAGAATACTATACGACACCAAACACACAGGTACAGAGATTCCTGGATTTTATAAACACAAACTCCCTGGACCTAATATTCAGTACACCAACCAGGGGTGCAACCATACTGGATCTGGTCTTCACTAATATGGGAGACTGCTGCACACCCCTTACTGTAATGCTTTCCCCACAAAATGGTCCCCTTTGAAGTAAAAATAAAACCTGGACCCCCAGCTAAACCTGGAATATTCAGGAACTATTCTAAGGCTAACCTCCTGCTATTAAGTGAGAACCTGGTAAAATTTCAAGCCCACATAAACTCTGTGAACACTTCTGCCTATGCAGAACTGTTCACAAAAACCCTGTACAAGCATGTTAATAGTTGCATAGAGGCAGTTGTACCCACCAGGAAGAAGTACAGAACTAACTCAAAAACAACAAGCCACCCTGGTGGAATCACAAAATCAATCCGCTACATAACAGGACGAAGAAAATCATGGCAAAAATTAGGAGGTGCAGCAACCAGCAGGATAAAAACACTTGTCAAATTAAACAAAAACTCAGAGAACAAACAGTCTACTAAAGCCATCTTTGAGGTAAGTTTAGCCTCCCAGGCCAAGGACAACCACAAATCATTTTTTAGCTATGTCTGCAACCTCAAAGGCAATACACAATTGTTTGCAGAGTTCATTGTAAAATGAGCCACCTATATTGAGCCGGAAGATGTAGCAAACCTCCTGGCTGATAAATTCACCTCCAACTTTACTCCTCTCTTCTCCTCAACCTTCCCTCAGGAAATATCATCAAATATAACTCTCCCTACTATCACTAGGGAACAGGTCCTTAATGCTCTCTCCAAGACCAAGAACACTGCATCAATGGGCCCAGACAATATCCCAGGATGCCTTCTAAATAGAATGAAACATGACCTATCAGGGCCTCTGGAATTACTATTTAACTGTAGCCTCCAAACAGGCTTTGTGCCTAATGAATGGAGAAAGGCAACAGTCATCCCTCTGCACAAAGGTGGGACATCTACAGACCCTGGAAACTACAGACCCATCAAGTCTCACTAGTCTTATATGTAAAGCTGTGGAAAGAATTATCATGGAGATGATCAACAAAGATATAGTAAACCTGCAGACACAACCCAGTTTGGTTCCATTAAGGGCATATCATGCCTACTCAACCAGGTAGACTTCTTTGAAAAAGTAACCAATGCAATGGATGAGGGCAAAATCATTCACACTGCCTACTTTGACCTGTTCAAGTCATTTAACACAATACCCCACTCGGGCATTGTTCACAAACTCAAGAGGTTAGGTACAAACCTGTACGTCACCCAGCAGATAGCCAAATGCGCACGGATGAGACCCAGGAAGTTAGAATTGGGGAGTCTGTTAACATTTAAATCTGAAAATGCAATAAAATATGAGTTGAAAAAAAAGAATTAGGGAGTCCACCTCTACAAAGACGCCAGTCACAAGTGTAGTCCCTCAGGGATCAGTCCTTGGACCGCTCAGTTTTGGTATTTACTTCTCAGAAGTCAAGACCAATGTCAGTAGTCTCTGGCTGACTAAATTTGCAGATGATTGCAAATTAGGAGCTGTCATAGAATCTCACATTGATACAAATGTTCTCCAGGATGGGCTGACAGACAAACAACTGGTGTCAGAGCCATGAAATAAAACTAAATGCCAAGAAATGTATAATAGTATCATTTGAGAAGTCATCCATCCCTGGTAACTATCATATTAACAACTCGCCCATTAAAGTTGACCCAGTAGTCAGGGACTTTGGGACACACACACAGATAGTAATCTAGCCTTTGATCATCACGTGTCTACAGTGATGAGGAAATCATTCTATGCTGCACAACTTATAAACAAAGGTATGGCATCCAAGTCCAAGGAAGTCATTGCTCCAGTGTATTCGTCATTTTTCAGACCTATCATTGAGTACAATGCCCACTTTGGTATGTACCTTAACCAGGCATATGAACAACTGGAACATCCACAGAGGTTCCTCACTAAAAGAATACAGGGTGCAAGTAATATGTCCTATGCAGACCACCTCAAGGCCCTATCCCTGTATTCTGTCTCCTATAGGCCTTTGAGGGGAGATCCATGCTTGGCATACAGGGCATTGTCACACCCCACTCTGATGAATCTCTTGCATATCCACAAAAGAAACAGCACCAGAATTACCAGTTCTAAAGACTTAAACCTTGCCGGGGATATAAATAGGACGTACTGGAGAGATAGGTATGTATCCCAGAGACTACCCCGTCTAACAGGCTCCCCATCTATGTGAAGCAGAGTTCCTCCCTAACCCAATTCAAGTGCAACTTGGACAACTGGATGGGAAAACAGAAATTCATCTCTGGTTTAGCACCTATGTCTCTAATGGAACACAGGTAACCTGTAAATGGTTCATCTCCCAGGCCCATGCTTACACTTATCAAGGGTATCAGAACTTGCCAGAGATTTGGGATGCATGGCTAGGCTTAAAAAAAGCCCTTGTGGTCGTTAGCCTAATAAACACCTATGAACCTATAGAATCTGCCTGCAGTCTTTCACGGTTTTACCTTTGTCTTAGAGAGTTCTGAACAGGCTGACAGCCTGAGCACCAAACAGTAAATCTTTGTCCAAGGGAGACTCATTTTTTTTCCTTTGAAATCCTCTGGGATAGGGTGAATGTGAAGCCATGCATAGCTGCGAACAGATCCAGTGGTAGCTGCCTTAGAAGAAGCATCCACAGCACTATAACTGCACTTAATAAGGTATACGGCAATTTGAGGGGCTTGTGATATTAAGCTCTGAAACTGATGCTTAGACTCAGCTGTAGGAGGATCCAGTGTAGCATTATTTAATGGATGCAGAACAGATATCAAGTATTCTGTCATTTGAGTCTAGTAGTTAACTGCCCTAAAGGCAAGGGTAGCAGGGGTGTAAACCTCCTGCACCTGATTCTCAACCACCAGCTCCTAAAACAGGTTTTACAAGGTGCCTGATGACCCAAAACATTTATACAAGAATCCAGTGTCAGACTCCTCTGCAATGTCTAAGTTACAACCCAGTACTAATACCCTACCAATGGAGAGAGACTCTAGAGTTCTGAATAGGTGGACTGGAGAAGGGACAAGGGTACCCATCTCCAAGAGGGTGTGATACCTTTTCTGAATGTCAGAGATATTACAGTTGTGTACACTTACCATAAATGTAGATGTACGAGTGTATTCACTGTTGCAGTCATCACATATGGGTTATCTGCTTGTAGTAGCCCTCAGTCGGCCTGAGTATCAAAGTTTTGGGTCCTGCATCGGTTGCTGCCTCATCTTCCATGACGGCAGGTAGTCAGGGGTATAAAGCATGCAGCCGATGCCATTACATCAGTTTTTCTTGCCCCAGATGTCAGGTGCCCCCCTAATGGGAAGCAATTAAATATATATACAAGGTTACACCTCCAACAAAAAAGCAAATACACCAACAAGCTTTAAACACAGTAAAAAGGAATAGAGGTATAGCCAAAAGAAGTCAGGGGGCTGGGGGGAGGGTAACCAGGACTGCAACAGTGAATACACTCGAACATCTACATTTATGGTAAGTGTACACAACTGTACTATGTTCTTCGTGTTTCACTGTTGCAGTCATCACATTTGGGTAGATTCCCAAAGCTAAGGATGGGAGGAGGAAATTAGATATCATTAGGACCAGCTAAAAGGCCCTGCAAGACTGCAGTGGCAAAGCCAGCTCTGGATTTAGAGAAAATTGGCAAATGGTAATGCTTGGTAAAAGTATATACAGAACTCCAGGAAGCAACTTCTAGGATGTCCCTGGTAGGGACACCTCTGAGAAAGGCTGTAGAGGTAGATGCAGCCCTGGCTGAACGTGGTCTTATCCCCTGTGGGATAGGTTTTCCATGGTGCCTATAGCAGAAATTAAAGCAATGACCTATCCATTTAGAAATGGTTTGCTTTGAAATGGCCTTCCCCTCTGCCCCTGCAGCAAATTCTACCAGCAGCTGTTCAGATTTCCTGAGAGGTTTAGTCCTGTCCAAGTAAACTCTAAGTTGTCTGTGCAGATCTAAGGAGTGCAGTACACTTTCCCCTTTGTTATGTGGAATAGGAAAGAAGGTTGGCAAATGAATAGATGGATTAAGAGCCACACTGGATACTACCTTGGGCATGAAGGAGGAATTGGTCCTGAGCGACACCCTGTCCACATGAAAGATGATAAAAGGCTCCACTGCCATAAGGGCTTGTAATTCAGACACTCTTCTTGCTGAAGTGATGGCTAAAAGGAAGGCTGTTTTCCAAGAAAGGAACTTCAACTCTGCATTTGCAGCTGGCTCAAAAGGAGGTAGAGTGAGTTTTTCCAATACAAAGTTAAGGTCCCAGGCTGGAGATGGGGCTCTCCTGGGTGGTCTTGAGTTTTTGGCCCCTCTGAGGAACTGTGAGCAGTGGATGAGAGAAAAGGGGTGGTTCTGTGTTGTAATGAGCTGAAATGGCTGAGGCATGAATTTTGATGGAGGAAAAGGAAAGGTCCTTGTGAAGCATCTCAGTTAAGTATTGAAGAATCTGAGGTAAATTGGGCACTGCTGTGCTTATCCCCTGAGTTTGATTCCAGGAACAGAATCTTTTCCACTTTTCAGCATAAGATTTTCTAGTACTAGGCCTCCTTGCCTCCAGAATGACATCCAAACACTTGTTTACTGAGGAACGGTAACAGAGTGATCAGGTAATTAGCCAGGCTGCCAGGCTCAGGGTTTGAAGCTGAGGGTGCAGAATCTGGCCCTCCTGCTGGGACAGCAGGGTAGGGGTCTGAGGCAGGTGCCATGGTGCCAGCAGTGACACACTGTGCAAAAGGGGGTACCAGTGCTGGCATGGCCAGTCTGGTGCAATCAGTATTGTCCTGGGTGGCCTAATGGTTAAGGTGTTTGCCTTACAAACACAAGGTGCAGGGTTTGAGTTTCACAAGGGATAATTGGCTAGGCTTAAAATGGCTCACAAGGGCAGTTAGCTTAGTACTAATCTATGAACCTTGGCTTGTCCTGTGATCTTTAGTAGTACCTTGGAGAGGAGAGGCAGAGGAGGAAAGGCATAAACTGACAGATTTTTACAGGTGAAGGACAGGGCATCCACTTTCCAAGCTTGTTTGTGGGGAGTCCTTGTGCAGAACTTGCCCAATTGGTAGTTCTCGGGGGAGGCAAACAGGTCTAGCTCTGGGCTCCCCATTTGTTTATCATAATGTTGAATGTCTTTGGATCCAGTTTCCACTCGTGTGGGTCCATGAGATTTCTGCTTAGTTCATCTGCCAGTGCATATAGTTTTCCTGGCAGGAATTCAGTCTGTAGGTGCACTTGGTAGCTCAAGGCTGTGTTCCACAGAGCCATGGCTAGTCTGCAGAGAGGGCATGAGTGGGTTCCCCCCTGCTTGTTTATGTACCACATAACAGTGGTGTTGTCCATCTTTACCATTAATTCTCCTGGAAGAATGTGGTCCTTGAAGGCTGTCACAGCATTCTGTACAGCTAACATTTCTTTTTGATTGATATGCAGATGCATTTGACTTGGGTTCCATTTGCCCTGAATGCACTACCCTGCCAAGTGAGCCCCCCCATGCATGGTCTGATGCATCTGTTAGGGTTTGGGCGGCAGGAGGTAAACTGAATGGCAGTCCCTTGTTTTGGTGGCAGGCCTCGGACCACCAATTAACTCTAACTGTAGGCAAGGTATGATAGGAATCATTGCTTCTAGATCTTGGGAATGTTGACACCATAGGCTTTTTAGATGCCACTGTAGTTTCCTCATATGCAGTCTTGCATATGGAATTACGAGAATGCAGGAGGCCATGAACCCAAAGGCTTGCAGTATTTGTCTTGCAGATAGCAGGGTCTTTGTGGCCATTAGTTTGAAGTAAGTTGTCAAATGAACTTGTTTCTCTGGCGTGAGGAATGCCATCTGGGAAGTTGTGTTCAAGCTTGCTCCCAGGAATACAATTTGTTGGCAGGGTACAAGATGTGACTTCTTTTCACTTATGGTGTACCCCAGAGAAGTTAGCACCTTTTGTACAAATGCCAGATGATTCAATAGTATGTCCTGGCTTTCTGCCTGAATTAGACAATCGTCCAGGTATGGGTATATTTGAATATTTCTTTGCCTGCAAAATGCAATGACTGGAGCTAGGCACTTTGGCTTATCTACTGTGCCCAGTAGATAAGCCAAAGGGCAGTGCAGAGAACTGATAATGCATGAAGCCTGCTTTGAAGCGTAGGTATCTTCTGCAAGATTCCCTGATTGGGATGTGTAGGTAGGCTTCTTTTAAATCCAGTGTTGCCAACCAGGCATCCTTGCCTAGCATAGGAAGCAATTGGTGAAGAGTTAGCATCTTGAATTTTGGGATCACCAAAACAGTGTTTAGGGTAGAGAGATCCAGGATAGGATGCCAGGAGTTGTCTTTTCTGGGCACCAGGAAAAGTCTTGAATAGAAACCTTGTCCCCTTTCCTCTTCTGGGACAGTTTGAATAGCCCTTATACTTAAAGAGATAGACAGAACTTGCTTTTGAGCCACTGCCCACTGATTTGGGGGTAGATCTGGCCAACCATTTGGGATTGGTAAAGTGTGGAAGTGGAATCTGTATCCTTGGGGAAACTAGATTTAAAACCCATTTGTCCTGGGTAATGAGTTCCCAGTTTTTTGCCTGCAGAGCAAAGTTTTAAAGTTAGTCTTACTACTCCCTGCTTTGAAGTGGGACTGAAGCCTGGGTGTTCTGCTGGTTCTGGGTTTGGAATGAGCAGGCCTGGAAGAGGTAGGAAAGGACCAATTCTTAGAGGGCCAATGCCTACTAAATCTTGGAGGCTGTACTTGCAGGAAATCTTTAACATTTTGCATAGATTTAGATTTTTCTTCCATCTTTCTAAGTACTTCTTCTGCTTTGTTGCCAAACAGGCGGTCCTGGTTTAAGGGAGCATCCAGCAATTTAGCTTTAACATGATCTGGCAAGGATTTCTCCTTAAGCCAAGCATGCCTTCTAAGTACGGACCCAGTGATAGCAGCCCTGCAAGATGCCTCTTGTGAATCAAAACCACATTGCAAAGTATGTTTTCCAACTTGTTCAGCAGAATGCATCAAATCCTTATTTTCAGCACAGTCAGGAATCAACATCATTTTCTGTTTAAGCAATCAAATAATATGCTGCTGATACTTTAACATATGAAACTGACAGTTTAAGGCCCTAATGGCCAAGGTTGCAGAAGTGTATACTTTCTTACCCCATCTATCCAGCACTCTGGAATCTCTATCAGAGGGGATAGGATTTTTCACAGTAGTAGCCTTAATGCCCTTGGGTCCCTGTGAAATGGTCTCAGGATCTGCAGCAGGATTTTTAAAGAGGAACTTGTGAGAGTCAGGAACCATGTAATATCTATCTGGTTTACTGGGAGCAGGAGGTAAGGAGTCAGGGGCCAAGCTAGATTCCGAAAAGGCATCATGAACAATGTCCAGTACAGGGGGGATAGCTAGAGGCCTGTGTTGGGGCAGGAGTAAGAAATCCCTAAGCCTCTTTTTAGAGTCAGAATAATCCTGGCTTTCCCAGCGAAAATGCTCCCTAAGAGTATGCAAGGTTTCACCAAAAGAGAAATCCTCTGGAGAGGAAGCAGAGGGAATAGAGTCCTCTGCATCAGAATCCTCAGTGGTAGATAAGGGTAAATCCTGGTCATCAGAGGAAACAAATTTCAGAATCCTGATAAGAAGAATCATAAGCAAATTCAGTCCCAGGTCTCTTATACAGGGAAGGTTGCCTTCCCCTGATTAAAGTAATAAGGTCTTCAGCCATTCTTATCATTTGTTTTTTAGACATAGAGGCCTGACCATGCAGACTGGGCGTCGATTTTCTAGGCATGGATCGAGTTTTAGGCCTTGAAAAAGAAGACGGCATCAGTTTAATATGCAAGACAGTAGGCCTGAATACACCTTCAGAAGCCTGTGCCTGCACAGCGGCTCTAGACCCATCCAAGGTAGAGACATCCGCAGGTTCCACAGTTGAAGCATCTCGCAGCATACCGGACTCCGAATAGGTCTCAGTAGAGGCCTGCGAATCTCAAGTAGCGGGTATCAGGGGCTGCGAAAGTGCCTCACTGAGTACCGGCGAACTGGCGACTAGCTTAGGAGCAGCATCGTCGGCAGCTTTGGACCTAGGCGGCCTGTCTCTGTCTTTATCTTTGCGTTTTTTTGGAATGCCAGTAGTCAGGTGACTTACCGAAGTCATATCTGGGTAATTGAACAGAGTACCAAAAATATTTAGAAGCGTAAATATAGTTCATTGTTTAAATAAGTCACAAAACCAACAGCGAGGTACGTCGTGATCAGGGCCTAGGCAAGGAATATAGTACGAATTAAAATCTTTATGAGGTATTTGCTTTCCACAAGAAATACAATTATTGACTTTTACTGACATCGGTTTAAAGCAAAAAAAAGCTTCCCCAATGGGGTACTTAGCTTTAGTTGAAGACTTCGGTTCTGAAACTCGAAAACAAAAATTACAGGAGTTGACCGGCACTTGCGAACTGCTTCTGCTTCGGGCACCGCACAACAAGAAAGACTGATGTAATGGCGTCGGCTGCATGCTTTATACCCCAGACTACCTGACGTCATGGAAGATGAGACAGCAACCGACGCAGGACCCAGTACTTTGATAATCAGGCCAACTGAGGGCTACTGCAAGCAGATAACCCAAATGTGTTGACTGCAACAGTGAAACACGAAGAACATCTGCATGGATTGCCATGTGTGACAGTGTTCCAGGCAGAGGCAAAAAAGACACTTAGTATGCAAGTCCTTGTATGGAATCCATCCACTGCACTCACTCTCAACTTTCCTAGTTGACATTTAACAACTTGCAACAAAAAACAACAGTAAAAAGGAATAACAGGGCACTTACCTGGATAAACTATTAAAGCAAAGGCACCATTGACCAAAAGACAAATAGTCCGGTAGATGCACAATGGTGAGGTAGTCTGAGGATCCAAGCTCATACGTCCATCTATATACCCAAATGCATATGAACTGAGGTCATGTGTCGGGCATATGTCCTAGGGAAGGTAAAGCTTCGGTATCCTGGGGAGACACAGCGGTGATAACCCATATGGTCAGAGATACTGCAACAGTGATTTTTGTCAGGACATCATAAGGCTCTTTCTACATGTGAACTTTCCTCTAGTTAAGACAACTGCCTGGGAAAAAGGTTCAGAAAGTACACTGCTGGGTGTACTAACAGCAACAGAAGGACAAAAAACCCTTAAATGAATTCCAAATGCAAGCCAAAGCAGCATGAGAAGGTGACGACACTACTTGAGGGCTTACAAGAAGGGGTTATTTTACCTTCACTAAATAACCACAAGTACTGAACTATACTACATGAAGTATACTGGTGATGTAATGTTACATTCCACAGAAGCTGCAAGGTAATGTAATGTAGGCCTCCTCCCAGCCCTGAGGTAAAAGGTATGTCTGCAGTACCGACAACTTGAAAGCATGCATCATTAATGAAGGCTTTTTAGTGAGGACTGTGATTTTTATAGGTTAATGTTCTGCTCACTGCAACGAGTTAATAATTACTTTTGTTTTCTAATTTGCATCAGGCAAAGACAACTCCTGAACTATACAGCCTCTCACTGGTGCTGTCTACACTTTCCATGGCCTCAACAGGTAAGTAAGACCTGTTTCAGTTGTGGTAAATTAGTTCTGAAGTTAGTCTGATAAAGTGTAAACCCACTGAAACAAACATACTCAATCAAACACAAGTTACACAAGTGAAGTCATCCCTCCACCAACTGAAATAAAATTGATTTCCACACTAAATTCCAGGTCACACAAATACAAAATCAGAAAGGGGAAGGGGGTAGGATCGGGGGCTGTGGCTAACAGTTTGTATTTGCTGAAGTTTCAATAACACAATTAGGATAAACATACAGCCAACAAATTAACGTAGCTTACCTTGTGTGCTCGCTGAGTGGGGGTCACTATATATTACAGCCGTTACTAAAAACGGCATTATAATTTACTAAAATTTGCAGAATTTCCTTTTACATAATTAGCAACATTCCCTCCATATTTATGATTAATGAGTGGTAGGCAACAAATATGATCAGTAAACCCATCAAGTGGAATTAATCCGGAGTGCGAGATCTGTGAATTGCTTTGTTACATTAGCTTAGAAAATGAGCTGACAACAATGGTGATACCATCTTAGAGAACAGGCATTCTCCAACAGGTTACTAAAGTACAGGGAGAGCTCTGTATCAAGTCCATGGCTTCACAGCATCACATTACGCTGCCTTGAAGGTAGGACTGAAAGCAAACAGCAGCCACGTTACTCTGCTCACTAAACAGGACCCATTTAATGAGCTTTAGTTAAAAAAAAATTATAAACAAAAATGTAGAACCAGGCCATGCTTAAAAGACAGATGAATATTGACTAATTTAGATGGACCAAGAATTACAGCACCGTGTAAGAGGAACACAATGTTTGAAGCAGAAATGTGTTCTAAATGAAGCCTGAATGGATTAACAAAAATCCTAAATTTCCTTTAATAGTTGCTCAAATCAAGTACTTTGTAACTGAAACGCCTAAATATTATTATGAAACAGCATAAACAAATCCAATTCTATGAGCTTTTATTTGGGGAGAAAAAAATGAAGTTTGGTCTTTTGTATGACTTTGGTTATTGTATGCCCAGTGAGATTTCACACTTCATTAAAAAGTGCCCCACTTTAGGCATTTGAAAAGTGCAAGTCACACTCTGGATCTTCTGTTACCAGCTCTGCGCAGTGATCATATTCAGTCCAAAGTCCACAGAGTTGAAAGATGCATAAACCATTTTTTACTTTACTCATAAGTCACGCAAGTCTTACATGTACATCTAATTATAATTCTGCTATGATTTCTGGAAACATTAAAGGACCACTACGCGCAAATGAAGAAAACATATTTTTTATCTTGCCATGATTTACTACACCTCCCAAAGCTGCCTTCAGCAAAATAAGTACTCATTCCTAATTTTATTTTGTTTTTACTCTTGTCTGTCCTCATGGGGGCAGACATGGTGACTCCTTTGGAAAGCGAAATCTGTCCTATAATGTAGACTGTGAGGACAAATAACCCTACCATTTGTTGTCAGACTAGACTTCCATTCACTTACAATGGAACTCCTGAAAAAAACTGCCAAGTTTGAGAGTCTGCAGCTCATGTGTCATTGACTGGTATGCGCTGAGTTTTACAAATGTTGTTCCTACTGATGTACTACACATTCACTGAAAGAAACTTGCAAAAGTGTCAACAGATAACTGAGGTAAAAAAGACTTTTCACAAGGAGCAGTTTTGCAAGTTTCAGTTCCTGGCCAGGTTACTCCTCCCATCTCCCCTCCTTCAGTGGGCTACAGAATCACATTTCCAGCTTTGCTAGATTCAACTATTTAGTCAGCTTTGCATGACAATAGAAATAAAAAAAATAGCCTGGTGTGCCACTAAACCTGTTCCCATGTATGTCTCTTCACTTCTGAATAGCAATTCCCAAGAATAAAAAAAAAAGCAAACTCATCAGTCCAGAGTTTAGGCTAGTCTATCCATTTTTTTAAATGTGCACAGTAAAATATTCAACTTGTAATGCATTTTGGCTGCTGACATGGTTATCTTTACATAGTTATTCTCTTATAGTATAACCTGAACTTATGGTATTTAATGATAAATTTTACAACAATTCTCAGTTTCTTAACAATGACCTCCCAAGCCTCTGATGTGACCTAGTACTTTCTTACTATTGCTTTATGTAGTTTGTCTTAGTTGTATACTTGTACTGTGTTTCTCATCCTCTCAGCAACAGACTCCTGGAGAAGCATATACTTTTATTGAAAGAGTACCTGCAGCTGTAGCAGTGATACCACACTCCAAAACAATGCACTCATAGTACTGACAAACACAAGGGAATGTATAGTACTGACAAACACAAGGGAATGTATATGTCTGAATCAAGCAGTGATGAAATTGCTAGGGACTTCACTGAGCAAAATTTTACTCAATTTCTCCATTTCATAATGCATAAGATTCGCACCACACTTACAAAGGCACACCTCCACCTTCCACAAACACAGCAACCCACACCCACACAACTGCTACGGTTTCTCCCTTCAGTTATTGCAAGCCAAAAATAACACTTTTTAATAAGGATACCTACCAGACAAGTCTGCATAATGCACTTGGTCTACCTGCATCATCGCAGCTCGGGCGGGCCCCCCCCAACAACTGTAACATTGCCAGATAAAGCCACTGCTACAGTCCAGTTTCTCCCTACAGTTATTGCAAGCCAAGAATAAAGTACAGTTGTGTACTCTTACCATAAATGTAGATGTACGAGTATGTTCACTGTTACAGTCATTACTGTAGGGTTCTTTCTGCTGGCAGCAGCCCTAGATCGGCCAGAGTCCCAAAGTCGGGTCCGACGTCGGCTGAAGTCACTCCTGCCCTGACGTCAGTGCGCCAGGGGTATAAAGACCTCAGCCGACACCATTTTCCCCAGTTTTTCTTGCCCCAGATGTCAGGTACCCAAAAATAAAGGCCAAAAGCTTAATCAAAAAGAATAAGCAAACATAAACCAGAACATTCCCAAATATCACCAGCAAAAATACCTCGGAGAAAAAAGAAATGTCAAGGAGACACAGACAGCACTCAAAGAACAACAAAAGAGGGGACAGGAGGGAGGGTAGACTGTAACAGTGAACATACTCGAACATCTACATTTATGGTAAGAGTACACAACTGTACTATGTTCTTCGTGGTTCACTGTTACAGTCATTACTGTAGGGTTGAATCCCAAAGCTAAGAAAGTGTGGATGGAGAAGGAACAGAAGGGGCAGCCACAAAACCCTGCAGGACTGCAGAGGCAAAACCTGCCCTAGATTTAGAATAGAGAGGGAGATTGTAGTGCTTAGAAAAAGTATGCACAGAACTCCAAGTTGCAGCTTCTAAGATCTCCTTGGTAGGAACTCCACTGAGAAAAGCTGCCAAAGTGGCAGTAGCTCTGGTAGAATGTGTTCTGACATTAACAGGAACAGGCTTACCATGACGAGATTAACAGAACTTGATGCCGTGGACAATCCACTTAGAAATAGTCTGCTTAGTGATTGCTCTCCCATGAGGTAGAAGCATAAGCCACAAACAATTGGTCCGATTTCCTGAAAATCTTGGTCCTGTCCAGGTAAAAGCGAAGCTGCCTGTGTATATCTAAAGAATGCAAAATACTTTCCTCTTCACTTTGAGGATTAGGATAAAAGGTAGGCAAATGAATAGTCTGATTCAAGGCTATTTTCGAAACCACCTTAGGCATAAAGGTGGGATTAGTCCTCAGGGACACTCTGTCCTGATGAAAAATAATAAAGGGTTCTACAGCCATGAGAGCTTGCAATTCCGAAACTCTTCTGGCAGAGGTAATGGCTAAAAGAAAAGCAGTTTTCCATGATAAAAACTTTAAATCTGTGGAAGTTGCAGGTTCAAAAGGAGATAAAGTTAACTTTTCCAAAACAAAGTTGAGATCCCAAGTGGGAACTGGTGCTCTTAAAGGAGGCCTTATATTCTTCGCCCCTCTCATATATTGCTTAAGTAACGGATGAGAAAAGATTGGGGGATTCGTATTGTAATGTGCAGAAATAACAGAAGCATGAATTTTGATAGAAGAGAAAGATAGGCCCTTATGTAACATCTCTGTTAGGTATTGTAAAATCAGAGGAATGTTTGGAACTGCAGAATCAAAACCCTGGGCCTGAGTCCAGGAGCAAAATCTTTTCCATTTACCTGCATAAGATTTCCTGGTACTGGGCAGTCTAGCTTCAAAAATTACGTCCAGTACCTGTTTGGTAAGGGTAGAACTGTTTAAAGACCCTGGATCCGCCAGGCTGCTAGATTGAGTTTTGACATGGCTGTGCAGGATCTGGCCGTCTCATTGAGACAGTAGATGTGGAAGTTGTGGCAAAATCCAGGGTGGACCCTGAGCCAGGTTCATCAGGGAGGAATACCAGAATTGCAGAGGCCAGTTGGGAGCCAGTAAAATCATTCGCGGTCTGTCCTGTTTGATTTTCAGAAGTACCCGAGGAAGAAGAGGCAAAGGAGGAAAAGCATATACTGAGAGGTGCTTCCAACTGAATGAAACAGCATCCACTTTCCATGCTAGCTTGTGGTAGGTCCTCGTCCAGAACGTTTGAAGTTGATGGTTTTGGGGAGATGCAAAAAGATCTATGTCCGGGCACCCCCACGCCTTCATTATCATCCTGAATATCCGAACATCCAACATCCATTTGTGTGGATCCAAAAGAGTTCTGCTTAGACCGTCCGCCAGAGTGTTGTCCTTTCCTGGCAGGAATTGAGCTAGTAAGTCCACCTTGTTGGCTAGTGCTGTGTTCCACAGAGCCATGGCCAAACTGCACAGGGGGTAAGAATGAGAGCCTCCCTGCTTGTTTATGTACCACATTACCGTAGTGTTGTCCGTCTTTATCAGTAATTGCCCCGGTAGAATAAGATCTTTGAAGGCTGTCAGGGCATTCTGTACAGCTAGCATCTCCTTCAGATTTATGTGCAGATGCATTTGGTCCTCTGTCCAGGCACCCTGAAGACATTTCCTTTGCATGTGGGCTCCCCATGCATGATCCGAAGCATCCGTCGTTATGACTTGATTGGCTGGAATGGGACAGAAAGGCCTCCCCTTGTTTTGGAGACAGGGTTCGGCCCACCAAAGAAACTCCTGCCGGAGACAAGGCAAAATTGCGATCACTGTTTCCAGACTGTGGCAATGCTGAGACCATACACTCTTGAGGTACCACTGTATCTTCCACATATGCAGCCTTGCATATGGTATTAATAGAATGCAGGATGCCATGTAACCCAGAGCCTGCAGAACTTTTCTTGCAGACAGCTGACTCATTAAAGCCAGATTTTTGAAATAAGAAGCCAGTTGCACTTTTTTGTCTGGTGTCAAATAAGCCATCTGGGTTGTAGTGCTCAGAAGCGCACCCAGGAAAGTAATTTGCTGGGCACCAGGTTTGATTTCTTTAGGTTCACCGTGAACCCTAGGCACAAGAGAAGATGCTGCACAAATGTTAGATGCTGAAGTAAAGTCTCCTTGTCGTCCGCTTGAATGAGACAATCGTCCAGATAAGGGTATATTTGAATTTCCTTCTGTCTGCAAAACGTCATTACTGGTGCCAGGCACTTTGTAAAGACCCTGGGCGCAGTAGATAAGCCAAAGGGCAGCACAGAGAACTGGTAATGCCTCGAGCCCGCTTTGAATCTCAGGTACCTTCTGCACTCTTGCCGTATGGGAATATGCAGGTAAGCCTCCTTCAAGTCCAAAGTCACCATCCAAGCTTTCTTGCTCAGCATAGGCAGCAGCTGCTGCAGAGTGAGCATCTTGAATTTTGGAATTTCTAGGAAAATGTTCAATACGAAAAGGTCCAGGATTGGTCTCCATGCGTTTTCCTTCCTGGGAACCAGGAAAAGTCTTGAATAAAACCCTTGCCCCATTTCTGAATCTGGTACCAAACCTATGGCCCTCATATCCATGAGGGACCGAACTTGCCGTTGTGCCTCTGCCCATTGATGCTTTGGCAGATATGGCCATCCGTTTGATCTTGGCAAGGTATGGAAATGAAACCTGTAACCCCTTGAAACTATGTCCAGAACCCATTTGTCTTGGGTTATGCGGCTCCAATTGTGATAAAAAAGAGAGATTTATCCTCCCAAAGGCGCATCCAGGAGGGATGCCCCTGGAGCTAGTAAGGGAGAGTCATAATGACCGTTTCCTGTAAGGTTGTGACCTATCTTCCCTTCCCTTGGGAGAGGGGGCACTCCACTGTTTATTTCTGAAAGGGGGCTGTGCCTGACCCTTACCTCTGGAACGCCTGTATCTGCCCCTCTGAGGTCTGTCCGAGCTCGGAAAGGACCAAGGTTTAGCTGGCCAATTACTGCTAAATTCTAGGGGGTTGTACCTGTAGAAAATCTTTAACCGTCTGCATAGATTTGGCTTTGTCTTCCATTTTCTTCAATACTTCCTCAGCTTTGGCCCCAAACAAAACATTGTGTTGCAAAGGGGCATCTAAAAGCTTTGCTTTAACATGCTCAGGCAAACTTTGCTCCTTTAACCAAGCGTGCCTTCTAATAAATGCGCCAGTTGCTGCAGCCCTGCAAGAAGCCTCCAAAGAATCAAAACCACAGTGCAGGGTATATTTACACACCTGCTCAGTAGCATGCAATAAATCCTGTAATTCCTTATTGTCTGCACCACCAGAAACAGCAGACATCTTTTGCTTTAACACAGACAAAAGGTATTGCTGATATTTTAACATATGAAATTGACAATTCAAGGCTCTAATAGACAATGTAGCAGAAGTATAAACTCTTTTGCCCCATCTTTCCAAGGCTCTGGACTCTCAGTCAGAGGGAATAGGATTCTTAGCAGAGGCCGCTTTAACACCCTTAGGGCCCTAAGAAATAGTTTCTGGCTCAGCTGAAGGATTCTTAAAAAGATATTTGTGGGAATCTGGAACCCTATAATACCTATCCGGTTTGACAGGAGCAGGAGGAAAAGAATCAGGAGAGAGAGATGCCTCTGTAAAAACATCATCCACAATGTCCAATACAGGGGGAATAGCCAGGGGTCTATGCTGTGGAAGCAGAAGAAAATCCCTAAGCCTTTTCTTAGATTCAGAGTATTCCTGCCCTTCCCAGTGAAAATGCTCTCTCATGTCATGCAAGGTTTCCCCAAATGAATAATCCTCAGGAGGAGAGGCTGAAGGAAGGGATTCTTCAGCATCAGAATCCTCATAAGGAGGGAAGGAATAATCCTGCTCAGCAGAAGAAATCAAAACTTGATCTGAGAAATCATAATCTGGCTCTTGCCTAGGTCTCTTGTCAGGAGGGGGATGAGAACACCTGATCATAGTTAACAGGTCTTCAGCCATTCTAAGCATCTGTCTTTGAGGTCTAGGGCCCTGAACAGAAGGTGCCTGTGCATGCTGCTTTGTCTTTGCCGGAGCCTTAGTCTTTGCCTTTGTCCTTGACTGAAAAACTGGAGTCATCTGTACATGAAGCTGTGTAGGCCTAAAAACTCCCTCAGAAGCCGGTGCCTGCACAGCGGCTCCGGACCCATCTGAGAGAGCAATATCCGGGCGTCCAATCCCTGATAAGTCTGAAGGCCCCATCGGCTCCTCACGGGAGTCGGTACAGGCAACCGGTTCAAAAGTGGCAGATGACAGGGGCTACGAAAGCGCCTCACTGACGACAGCCGAAAGGGCAACTGACTCTGGTTGAATAAAGTCGTCCACTTTGGACCTCGGAGGCCTGTCTTTATCCTTGCGCCTCTTATACACTGCAGTAGCTGGATAAGAATCAGACGACATATTGTAATTAAATCTTTTTCCAAAATAATGGAAGGCAAAATCGTACCTACGCCTAATAGTGCGTTGATTAAACTTAGCACAAAACCTACAATTAGCTACGTCGCGGTCAGAACCTAAGCAAGGTATACAGTAAGAGTGAAAATCCTTATGAAGTATTTGCTTCCCACAAGAAATACAGTTATTAACTTTTTCTGACATCGAACTGGAGCAAGAAGAAGGTTTCCCCAACGGGGTACTTAGCTCGAAAGAAGAAGTCTTCAATTCAAAAGCCACCAAAAACAAACAGGAGTCGGCCGACCTGCACTTGCGAACTGCTTTGCAACGGGCACTGCACGGCAAGAAAGACTGGGGAAAATGGCGTCGGCTGAGGTCTTTATACCCCTGGTGCACTGATGTCAGGGCAGGAGCGACTTCAGCCGATGTCGGACCCGACTTTGGGACTCTGGCCAATCTAGGGCTGCTGCCAGCAGGAAGAACCCTACAATAATGACTGTAACAGTGAACCACGAAGAACATCACTTTTTAATAAGGATACCTACCAGACAATTCTGCATAGGTGACTGGATATTTACAGTTCTTGTTATTAGAAGATGTGGTCCTTAAACAGTTGTGTTTTAACCATTGTGACTGGTTATTTACATTTCCTTTTACAGCACATTTGTTACTTTTACTAGTTATTTTTTAAACATTGTTTTGGCCGGCATGCACACCTGCAAGGCCCCCCTCCAGGCAACTATAGCTTTGTCTATTGCCACTGGGTGGCATACCTTAACAATATACTTGCTGTATCTAGTCCCAAACAGATCTGCCTCCACAATGAATACTTGTAAAGTAAGGCAAGTACCATTTACTTGGTGTATTTTGTCCCCAGATAGATTTACCTTCCTTTGTATTACTTGCACACCAAGGCCTTAAAGTAGTGTTTCTGCAACTAACTGCTTACACTCCTAATTTCCTGCTTCAACCTCTTCCTTGTTTATACTTGCATTACAGCTCCAAGGCTTCCACTTCTTATGCTGATTACTTTTCTTTACAGTTTTCTGTGAGGGGGCGGGCCAGATCTCTACCGGCTTTTTCTGGTTATACCTTCCCCCATTTTGTATCTCCCTCCTCTAACTCCCTCCTCCCCCATGCACATTAACTAGTCTATATTAGTGGGTCTCCTTGAGCGGCGCCCTTTTGAAAGTTATCTTTTGGCCTGCTTGTGGTGAGGAAGCTTCCCCAGACCTTTTTCAGTGTGACTGCATCAATATAAGTAAATTTAACTAGTACAATATAGCCAAACAGACACATTTGGTGTAAACAGAAACAAGTGGAACGATACATTTGGTGTACAAAGAAAAGAAACAAGTAAGCCCCTTGATATAATTGGAGTCTGTGTTAGCCCCGCTGTGCTCGGGCTCACTCTGCACCCCTCCCTGCTTCCTATTCCTACCCGCCCCCACTAGTGCTACATTTCAACTGAACTTAGCCACGCCCATCATGCTAACCACCAATCACTGAATCTGCCCCACCCCTGTACCCATTTCCTTCTCTTCCACCATTCCACATCCTGTAAAGCACAGTCTTCCATCTAACTACCTTACAATCACAAACACCCTTCATCATCCACCACACCCACCCCATCCCAAGCAGATCTCTCACTCATGACCAAACCCAACCAAACCATGCCCAAACTACTGAAACCCACAGACATACATACACCTCTTACTATTGCTCCTAGGTGTATCCACACTCCCACTACTAACTTCTATCACCAACCACCAAAAACAACTTAATTTTATCCATATACCAAGAAAAACTACTTCCACTGACATAACTACAACACACCCTTTTACTTAACTAGTCCCACATCACTACCAAACCTTCTTTATTCACCACTATGCACACAGATCACAGCCATCACACTACCGGTCTCAAACAACTATAAAGAACTTTAAGACCTTAAGCAAACTACTCAATCTCTATTTTTACCTCAGAACCTAACTCATTAGCTGCAGTGATATACACCCAAACCCAGGCCCTGAAAATCTAGGAGCCCCAACCCTCAACCTGAATGATACCCTACTCCACCGAGACAAATCCACGCTCCTCATTTTAAATTTAAATGTTAGGTATACTAAAAGTCCACGACCATCATGCACTACTCTCCTTTTATCAACCTGAGATAGTCATACTAACAGAGACTTGGCTTAAACCAGGCAACCACAACAATGAAATCACTCCACCAGGTTACAATATAATTCGTAGTGATAGAATAGGTAAAAAAAGGGGGGGGGGTGTTGCTGTAGTGTATAAATCTCACATCATCCTTGAGAAAGTAGACATAACAAACCTAAACCTCATAAAGTTGAACTCACTCTAACAAAACTAAAACTTAATGATAATAAACGCATCAACATCATAGGGTGCTACATCCCTCCAGGCAACAATATCCCCATTACAGAAAAACTCCTAGAATGGATAACCAACTCCCTCCCCCAGGAAAGCATAGTATTAGGAGACCTTAATACTGACTGGCAAAACTGTTCCAGTCATAAGCCACTCTCCCATATTAACCTACATGGCCTAACCCAACTCATCACTTCTCCCCACAAGAACAGACAAGAGAACCAAACATCAATCCACTCTAGATTGGATACTCGTATCCCACCCATCACTGATATCCCTAGCAGGATGTCTACCAGACACCTCGTGTAAGTGCCTGTAGAGTGCATTTGTGTAGGATTCAGCAGTCATAACTGTATTGTCCATCTCCGTGGGGGTCATGAAGTTCGCCACTTCTGTCTTAAGAAGCATGAAGTTGGCACTGGAGACATTTTTTACTGTGGTTTCCTTAATGAGGAGTGAGGGCGGGATGTGGATATCTAGGGTGATTAGCTTATGGATGGATCTGACCAACGAGGAGTTGGCTTCAGGATGGAGCCTTCGAGTACTCCTAGGGAGACTGGTAGGGAGGGGAAGAGTTGGTTTTTCCACATAACAGCTTGTTTCCTTCCCTCTAGGTAGTTTTTGAACCAGGAGATGGAAGGGGTGGTAAGGTTTAGAGGTGCTAGTGAAAGAAGGAGTTTATTGTGGTTAACCATATTGAATGCTTTGGACAAGTCAAGGAAGGTGGCAGATACAAGGAGTCCATTGTTTCTGTGAGTATTGACAATGCTGGTGAATTTTCTTAGTGCGGTGGAGGTGCTATGGAAGGGTCTAAAGCCATGTTGTTGTGTTGCTTTTAGATTATTTTCTAGGAGATTTCATTAGTTGCTTGAGTATTACCCTCTCTAAAATTTGGCTATAGGGCGGTAGTTACTGAGTTCCAGGGAGGTTCCCCCTTTATGTAGAGGGATGATATGTGATATTTTCCATAGCTTGGGTACTATGCACTCGGAGATGGACCTGTTAATTAGGATGGAGACAGGATATGATATGGCTTCTGCAGCCAGGTGGAGGTATTCAGCGGGTAATTTACCTGCAGCTAGAGACGTTGGTTTGAGCTATGGAGTAGTTTTTCAATGGATTTGGTTGGTTCTGGGTGGAAGCTGAACTTGAGGCAATTGTTAGTTGGGGGTGTGGGGTGGATTTGCAGGGATGGGGATGTTGTCATAGGGTTGGTTGTTTGTAAGGGTCTGGATGGTTTCCGTAAAGTATTTATTAAATTGTGTGGGGATGTCTTCTTGGTTATCATCTATTTTTGAGGTTGGGGTAGTTGTTTTACCTAGTTGTAGAATAGAGTTAATTGCTGCCCAGAATTTTTGTGGGTTGTTCCTGTGCTTATCTTGTAACTTTTGGTAGCAAGATGTTTTCTCTGTTTTGGTGAGTTTTTTGGCTTTGTTATGTAGTTCAACATATATTTGTTTGTTCAATTGGGATTTACTGTTTAGGTAGTTGGTCCAGGCCTTGTTTCTTTTTTTGAGGAGGGATTTTGTGTCTGGGGCTAACCAGGGGGCATATTTAGTTTTAATTCTTGTTGTTCTGGAGGGGGTATGATGATTACGGGTGTTTAAGAAGGTAGTATTGAAATATAGTACAGCTTCATCAAGAGGTAGGTTTTTAAGGGCGGCCCAGTTGCACATTTTTAGGTCGTTTATAAAGTTGAAGCAGTTAAAGTGTTTTTTGTTTCTAATTAGGCATGTAAATATTTGGGTTAGTTGTGGTGATTTTGATCTGAGTAAGAATGTGGCTTGGTAACTATTTGGTGTCTGGTAGACACCCTGCTAGGGATATCAGTGATGGGTGGGATAAGAGTATCCAATCTAGAGTGGATTGATTTTTGGTTCTCTTGTCTGTTCTTGTGGGGGGAAGTGATGAGTTGGGTTAGGCCATGTAGGTTAATATGGGAGAGTGGCTTATGAATGGAACAGTTTTGCCAGTCAGTATTAAGGTCTCCTAATACTATGCTTTCCTGGGGGAGGGAGTTAGATATCCATTCTAGGAGTTTTTCTGTAATGGGGATATTGTTGCCTGGAGGGATGTAGCACCCTATGATGTTGATGCGTTTATTATCATTAAGTTTTAGTTTTGTTAGAGTGTGTTCAACTTTATAAGGTCTAGGGTTGTTATGTCTACTTTCTCAAGGATGATGTGAGATTTATACACTACAGCAACACCCCCCCCCCTTTTTTTACCTATTCTATCACTACGAATTATATTGTAACCTGGTGGAGTGACTTCATTGTTGTGGTTGCCTGGTTTAAGCCAAGTCTCTTTTAGCATGACTATCTCAGGTTGATAAAAGGAGAGTAGTGCATGATGGTCGTGGACTTTTAGTATACCTAACATTTAAATTTAAAATGAGGAGCGTGGATTTGTCTCGGTGGAGTAGGGTATCATTCAGGTCGAGGGGTGGGGCTCCTAGATTTTCTTGGCCTGGGTTTAGGTGTATATCACCGCAGCTAATGAGTTAGGTTCTGAGGTAAAAATAGAGTTTGAGTAGTTTGTTTAGGGTCTTAAAGTTCTTTATAGTTGTTTGAGACTGGTAGTGTGATGGCTGTGATCTGTGGCATAGTGGTGAATAAAGAAGGTTTGGTAGTGATGTGGGACTAGTTGAGTAAAAGGGTGTGTTGTAATAATGTCAGTGGAAGTAGTTTTTCTTGGTATATGGATAAAATTAAGTTGTTTTTGGTGGTTGGTGATAGAAGTTAGTAGTGGGAGTGTGGATACACCTAGGAGCAATAGTAAGAGGTGTATGTATGTCTGTGGGTTTCAGTAGTTTGGGCATGGTTTGGTTGGGTTTGGTCATGAGTGAGAGATCTGCTTGGGATGGGGTGGGTGTGGTGGATGATGAAGGGTGTTTGTGATTGTAAGGTAGTTAGATGGAAGACTGTGCTTTACAGGATGTGGAATAGTGGAAGAGAAGGAAATGGGTACACAGGGGTGGGGCAGATTCAGTGATTGGTGGTTAGCATGATGGGCGGGGCTACGTTCAGTTGAAATGTAGCACTAGTGGGGGCGGGTGGGAATAGGAAGCAGGGAGGGGAGCGGAGTGAGCCCGAGCACAGCAGGGCCAACACTAACTCCAATTATATCAATGGGCTTACTTGTTTCTTTTCTTTGTACACCAAATGTATGGTTCCACTTGTTTCTGTTTACACCAAATGTGTCTGTTTGGCCATATTGTACTAGTTAAATTTATTTATATTGATGCAGTCACACTGAAAAAGGTCTGGGGAAGTTTCCTCACCACAAGCAGGCCAAAAGATAACTTTCAAAAGGGCGCCGCTCAAGGAGACCCACTAATATAGACTAGTTAATGTGCATGGGGGAGGAGGGAGTTAGAGGAGCGAGATACAAAACGGGGGAAGGTATAACCAGAAAAAGCCGGTAGAGATCTGGCCCGCCCCCTCACAGAAAACTGCAAAGAAAAGTAATCAACATAAGAAGTGGAAGCCTTGGAGCTGTAATGTAAGAGTAAACAAGGAAGAGGTTGAAGCAGGAAATTAGGAGTGTAAGCAGTTAGTTGCAGAAACACTACTTTAAGGCCTTGGTGTGCAAGTAATACAAAGGAAGGTAAATCTATCTGGGGACAAAATACACCAAGTAAATGGTACTTGCCTTACTTTACAAGTATTCAGTGTGGAGGCAGATCTATTTGGGACGAGATACAGCAAGTATATTGTTAAGTTATGCCACCCAGTGGCAATAGACAAAGCTATAGTTGCCTGGACCGGGCCCTTGCAGGTGTGCATGCCGGCCAAAACAATGTTTAAAAAATAACTAGTAAAAGTAACAAATGTGCTGTAAAAGGAAATGTAAATAACCAGTCACAATGGTTAAAACATAACTGCTTAAGGACCACATCTGCTAATAACAAGAACTGTAAATATCCAGTTACCCAAGCAGAATTGTATGGTAGGTATCCTTATTAAAAAGTGATGTTCTTCATGGTTCACTGTTACAGTCATTACTGTAGGGTTCTTCCTGCTGGCAGCAGCCCTAGATCGGCCAGAGTCCCAAAGTCGGGTCCGACGTCGGCTGAAGTCGCTCCTGCCCTGATATCAGTGCGCCAGGGGTATAAAGACCTCAGCCGACGCCATTTTCCCCAGTCTTTCTTGCCGTGCGGTGCCCGTTGCAAAGCAGTTCGCAAGTGCAGGTCGGCTGACTCCTGTTTGTTTTTGGTGGCTTTTGAATTGAAGACTTCTTCTTTTGAGCCAAGTACACCGTTGGGGAAACCTTTTTCTTGCTCCAGTTCGATGTCAGAAAAAGTTAATAACTGTATTTCTTGTGGGAAGCAAATACTTCATAAGGATTTTCACTCTTACTGTATACCTTGCTTAGGTCCTGACCACGACGTAGCTAATTGTAGGTTTTGTGCTAAGTTTAATCAACGCACTATTAGGCGTAGGTATGATTTTGCCTTCCATTATTTTGCAAAAAGATTTAATTACAATATGTCGTCGGATTCTTATTGGCTACTGCAGTGTATAAGAGGCGCAAGGATAAAGGACAGGCCTCCGAGGTCCAAAGTGGACGATTTTATTCAACCAGAACCAGTTGCCGGTTCGGCTGTCGTCAGTGAGGCGCTTTCGCAGCCCCTGTCGTCCGCCACTTTTGAACAGGTTGCCTGTACCGACTCCTGTGAGGAGCCGATGGGGCCTTCAGACTTTTCAGGGATTGGACCTCCAGATATTGCTCTCTCAGATGGGTCCGGAGCCGCTGTGCAGGCACCGGCTTCTGAGGGAGTTTTTAGGTCTACACAGCTTCATGTACAGATGACTCCAGTTTTGCAGTCAAGGACAAAGGCAAAGACTAAGGCTCCGGCAAAGACAAAGCAGCATTCACAGGCACCTTCTGTTCAGGGCCCTAGACCTCAAAGACAGATGCTTAGAATGGCTGAAGACCTGTTAACTATGATCAGGGGTTCTCATCCCCCTCCTGACAAGAGACCTAGGCTAGAGCCAGATTATGATTCCTCAGATCAAGTTTCAATTTCGTCTGCTTCTTCTTCTGAGCAGGATTATTCCTTCCCTCCTTATGAGGATTCTGATGCTGAAGAATCCCTTCCTTCGGCCTCTCCTCCTGAGGATTATTCGTTTGGGGAAACCTTGCATGACAAGAGAGAGCATTTTCACTGGGAAGGGCAGGAATAGTCTGAATCTAAGAAAAGGCTTAGGGATTTTCTTCTGCTTCCACAGCATTGAGCCCTGGCTATTCCCCCTGTATTGGACATTGTGGATGATGTTTTTACAGAGGCATCTCTCTCCTGATTCTTTTCCTCCTGCTCCTGTCAAACCGGATAGGTATTATAGGGTTCCAGATTCCCACAAATATCTTTTTAAGAATCCTTCAGCTGATCCAGAAACTATTTCTCAGGACCCTAAGGGTATTAAAGCGGCCTCTGCTAAGAATCCTATTCCCTCTGACCGACAGTCCAGAGCCTTGGAAAGATGGGGCAAAAGAGTTTATACTTCTGCTACATTGTCTATTAGAGCTTTGAATTGTCAATTTCATATGTTAAAATATCAGCAATACCTTTTGTCTGTGTTAAAGCAAAAGATGTCTGCTGTTTCTGGTGGTGCAGACAATAAGGAATTACAGGATTTATTGCATGCTACTGAGCAGGTGGGTAAACATACCCTGCACTGTGGTTTTGATTCTTTTGAGGCTTCTTGCAGGGCTGCAGCAACTGGCGCAGTTATTAGAAGGCACGCTTGGCTAAAGGAGCAAAGTTTGCCTGAGCATGTTAAAGCAAAGCTTTTAGATGCCCCTTTGGAACATAATGTTTTGTTTGGGGCCAAAGCTGAGGAAGTATTGAAGAAAATGGAAGAAAGCCAAATCTATGCAGACGGTTAAAGATTTTCTACAGGTACAACCCCCTAGATTTAGCAGGAATTGGCCAGCTAAACCTTGGTCCTTTCCGAGCTCGGACAGACCTCAGAGGGGCAGATACAGGCGTTCTAGAGGTAGGGGTCAGGCACAGCCCCCTTTCAGAAATAAGCAGTGGAGTGCCCCCTCTCCCAAGGGAGGGGAAGGATAGGTCACAACCTTACAGGAAACTGTCATTATGACTCTCCCTTACTAGCTCCAGGGGCATCCCTCCTGGAAGCATCTTTGGGAGGAAAAATCTCTCTTTTTTATCACAATTGGAGCCGCATAACCCAAGAGAAATGGGTTCTGGACATAGTTTCAAGGGGTTACAGGTTTCATTTCCATACCTTGCCAAGATCAAACGGATGGCCAGATCTGCCAAAGCATCAATGGGCAGAGGCACAACGGCAAGTTCGGTCCCTCATGTATATGAGGGCCATAGGTTTGGTACCAGATACAGAAATGGGGCAAGGGTTTTATTCAAGACTTTTCCTGGTTCCCAGGAAGGAAAACGCATGGAGACCAATCCTGGACCTTTCCGTATTGAACACCTTCCTAGAAATTCCAAAATTCAAGATGCTCACTCTGCAGCTGCTGCCTATGCTGAGCAAGAACGCTTGGATGGTGACTTTGAACTTGAAGGAGGCTTACCTGCATATTCCCATACGGCAAGAGTGCAGAAGGTACCTGAGATTCAAAGCGGGCTTGAGGCATTACCAGTTCTCTGTGCTGCCATTTGGCTCATCTACTGCGCTCAGGGTCTTTACAAAGTGCCTGGCACCAGTAATGGCGTTTTGCAGACAGAAGGAAATTCAAATATACCCTTATCTGGATGATTGTCTCATTCAAGCGGACGACAAGGAGACTTTACTTCAGCATCTAACATTTGTGTAGCATCTTCTCTTGTGCCTAGGGTTCACGGTCAACCTAAATAAATCAAACCTGGTGCCCACGCAGCAAATTACTTTCCTGGGTGCGCTTCTGAGCACTACAACCCAGATGGCTTATTTGACACCAGACAAAAAAGTGCAACTGGCTTCTTATTTCAAAAATCTGGCTTTAATGAGTCAGCTGTCTGCAAGAAAAGTACTGCAGGCTCTGGGTTACATGGCATCCTGCATTCTATTAATACCATATGCAAGGCTGCATATGTGGAAGATACAGTGGTACCTCAAGAGTGTATGGTCTCAGCATTGCCACAGTCTGGAAACAGTGATCGCAATTTTGCCTGGTCTCCGCCAGGAGTTTCTTTGGTGGGCCGAGGCCCGTCTCCAAAACAAGGGGAGGCCTTTCTGTCCCATTCCAGCCAATCAAGTCATAACGATGGATGCTTCGGATCATGCATGGGGAGCCCACATGCAAGGGAAATATCTTCAGGGTGCCTGGACAGAGGACCAAATGCATCTGCACATAAATTTGAAGGAGATGCTAGCTGTACAGAATGCCCTGACGGCCTTCAAAGATCTCTTTCTACCGGGGCAATTACTGATAAAGACGGACAACACTACGGTGATGTGGTACATAAGCAGGGAGGCTCTCATTCTTACCCCCTGTGCAGTTTGGCCATGGCTCTGTGGAACACAGCACTAGCCAACAAGGTGGACTTACTAGCTCAATTCCTGCCAGGAAAGGACAACACTCTGGCGGACAGTCTAAGCAGAACTCTTCTGGATCCACACGAATGGATGTTGGATGTTCGGATATTCAGGATGACAATAGAGGCATGGGGGGTGCCCGGACATAGATCTTTTTGCATCTCCCCAAAACCATCAACTTCAAACGTTCTGGACGAGGTTCTACCACAAGCTAGTATGGAAAGTGGATGCTCTTTCATTCAGTTGGAAGCACCTCTCAGTATATGCTTTTCCTCCTTTGCCTCTTCTTCCTCGGGTACTTCTGAAAATCAAACAGGACAGACCGCGAATGATTTTACTGGCTCCCAAATGGCCTCGGCAATTCTGGTATTCCTCCCTGATGAACCTGGCTCAGGGTCCACCCTGGATTTTGCCAACTTCCACATCTACTGTCTCAACGAGACGGCCAGATCCTGCACAGCCATGTCAAAACTCAATCTAGCAGCCTGGCGGATCCAGGGTCTTTAAACAGTTCTACCCTTACCAAACAGGTACTGGACGTAATTCTTGAAGCTAGACGGCCCAGCACCAGGAAATTTTATGCAGGTAAATGGAAAAGATTTTGCTCCTGGACTCAGGCCCAGGGTTTTGATTCTGCAGTTCCAAACATTCCTCTGATTTTACAATACCTAACAGAGATGTTACATAAGGGCCTATCTTTTTCATCTATCAAAATTCATGCTTCTGCTATTTCTACACATTACAATACAGATCCCCCAATCTTTTCTCATCCGTTACTTAAGCAATATATGAGAGGGGCGAAGAATATAAGGCCTCCTTTAAGAGCACCAGTTCCCACTTGGGATCTCAACTTTGTTTTGGAAAAGTTAACTTTATCTCCTTTTGAACCTGCAGCTTCCACAGATTTAAAGTTTTTATCATGGAAAACTGCTTTTCTTTTAGCCATTATCTCTGCCAGAAGAGTTTCGGAATTACAAGCTCTCATGGCTGTAGAACCCTGTAGAACCCTTTATTATTTTTCATCAGGACATGATGCAGGTAGACCAAGTGTGCTATGCAGACTTGTCTGGTAGGTATCCTTATTAAAAAATGTTATTCTTGGCTTGCAATAACTGAAGGGAGAAACCGTAGCAGTTGTGTGGGTTGCTGTGTTTGTGGAAGGTGGAGGTGTGCCTTTGTAAGTGTGGTGCGAATGTTATGCATTATGAAATGGAGAAATTAAGAGTAAAATTTTGCTCAGTGAAGTCCCTAGCAATTTCATAACTGCTTGATTCAGACATATACATTCCCTTGTGTTTGTCAGGATTATGAGTGCATTGTTTTGGAGTGTGGTATCACTGCTACAGCTGCTGGTACTCTTTCAATAAAGGTATATGCTTCTCCAGGAGTCTGTTGCTGAGAGGATGAGAAACACACTACAAGTATACAACTAAGACAAACTACATAAAACAATAGTAAGAAAGTACTAGGTCACATCAGAGGCTTGGGAGGTCATTGTTAAGAAACTGAGAATTGTTGTAAAATTTATCATTAAATACCATAAGTTCAGGTTATACTATAAGAGAATAACTATGTAAAGATAACTATGTCAGCAGCCAAAATGCATTACAAGTTGAATATTTTACTGTGCACATTTTAAAAAATGGATAGACTAGCCTAAACTCTGGACTGATGAGTTTGCTTTTTTTTTATTCTTGGGAATTGCTATTCAGAAGTGAAGAGACATACAAGGGAACAGGTTTAGTGGCACACCAAGCTATTTTTTTATTTCTATTGTCATGCAAAGCTGACAAAATAGTTGAATCTAGCAAAGCTGGAAATGTGATTCTGTAGCCCACTGAAGGAGGGGAGATGGGAGGAGTAACCTGGCCAGGAACTGAAACTTGCAAAACTGCTCCTTGTGAAAAGTCTTTTTTCATCTCAGTAATTTGTTGACACTTGCAAGTTTCTTTCAGTGAATGTGTAGTACATCAGTAGGAACAACATTTGTAAAACTCAGCGCATAGCAGTCAATGACACATGAGCTGCAGACTCTCAAACTTGGCAGTTTTTTTCAGGAGTTCCATTGTAAGTGAATGGAAGTCTAGTCTGACAACAAATGGTAGGGCTATTTGTCCTCACAGTCTGCATTATAGGACAGATTTCGCTTTCCAAAGGAGTCACCATGTCTGCCCCCATGAGGACAGACAAGAGTAAAAACAAAATAAAATTAGGAATGAGTACTTATTTTGCTGAAGGCAGCTTTGGGAGGTGTAGTAAATCATGGCAAGATAAAAATATATGTTTTTCTAATTTCCCTTTTGGGGGCATGTTTCAGGTAATTTTAAAGGAAATTCCGAAATTAAATTCCATTTTTGTTTGGAAATTTGAAAAAAAAATAAAAAAAGGAAAATACAGAGTTTCATAAGAAACAATCAATTAACGGGGCAAAAAAAAATTAGTTTTCTAGATAAAAATGGTTTTAAACAAGAATTCATTTACAAAAACAAACCTTTCTTTCTAGGGCAGGCAAATAAAAACAAGTTGGCACGGTCAGACAGGGGAATCAATGGAAAAGGAAAACCCCAAACGTGCAATACCAATTTCAATCTAAACGCCGCTATTGGACCCCAAAGCGGCTGAACCAAAACAAGGAAAGGCCTTCGCCCACCCGAAAAACAAACTCTTGAAAAAGGGAGTTTAACAACCCAAACAAAAAACAAGGGAAGCCTCCCTGTTTTTAATTTTGGATGAAACTAACTGGAAATAAGACGAATTTTAAATTCCTTTGGTTTTGAATTTTTTACAGGAAAGATTTCTGGTTATTGAAACCCGGAATGCGTTAAACTGCTCGCTTTTAAACCCTTTTAACATAGCGGCAGAGCACAAACTTGCGTTTTTTGGCCAGTGTGAATGGAACTCCCGGAACACGGGAGGCGCCAGCAAAGGAAATTTTCCTTTTTAAAGAAAATAATTTCCCCTAAAAAGTAAAAATAAAATTGGTGGTATTATTTCCCAAGGTTTGGGGAGGGAAAACCACAAGTAAAATAAGCTTTCCCAAAACCCCCTTATTTTTTGGGCCGGTTTCATTTTAAATCAAATCAAATTATTTATTTTTAAAATTCCTTTTTTGGACTGGCTATTTGGAAAACCATTAAACCTACTCTTTTTAAATTAAATTTTGGGTTCCAGAAATTTCCAAAGGGGTACAGGCCACCTATTGAAATTCAAAGTTTGCTTCCAATGTTAAAAAAGTGTGGTCACAATTCGGGTTCCAATATTCGGGGGAGGAAGACTACAAAAAGTTTCAGAGGGGGAATTTTTAGAATTTTGTCTTTTAAAAGGCAAATTATTTTTGGTATTCATTCAAATTAAACAGTCTTTCTGAGCTATTGGTAGCTGAACTGCACATCCCCCTTTTGACACAGGGAAATTGAAACAGTAATACAAGCCAAGCACACAGCCAGGCAACATACATGAAGTCACTCACCTCGTCTTGAAGTAGGATCGGAATGGTGAAACTGGAGGAACCCAACGGAGCTGTCAATTTTAAATTGCCATCAGGATTTTTACAGTTTACAACGGGACCCGGGATTTCTGTGTTGATCTCGGGACAATCCCGCTGAAATAGGGACGTCTGGCAATCATGAACTCAGCGCATACCAGTCAATGACACATGAGCTGCAGACTCTCAAACTTGGCAGTTTTTTTCAGGAGTTCCATTGTAAGTGAATGGAAGTCTAGTCTGACAACAAATGGTAGGGCTATTTGTCCTCACAGTCTGCATTATAGGACAGATTTCGCTTTCCAAAGGAGTCACCATGTCTGCCCCCATGAGGACAGACAAGAGTAAAAACAAAATAAAATTAGGAATGAGTACTTATTTTGCTGAAGGCAGCTTTGGGAGGTGTAGTAAATCATGGCAAGATAAAAAATATATGCTTTCTTCATCATTTGCCCGTAGTGGTCCCAGGCTCTGTTTCATGTTAACCTTTTTCACTGCAAATGTACTTGTCAGTTATTTATTCCATTTGTTGATCTGGCTAATTTGAAAAGCAGCAAAATCAAACCCATACTGGATTAAGATTACAGAGTTTACAGGTACAGTAAATCAAGTCAAAGTGGTAGACAAGGGCAAAATAACACAATTAGATATTCAATAAGATAGACAAATAGCCATTTTAAACAAGAATGTCATTGTACACTAATCTACACTGGTCAAGGTATTCTAGGCAGCATGCAAAGTACAAAAACACAGCTAAGTCACTGGTCATGACATGGAGGAATTGTTGTCTTGGATAAAGGCAGAAAGGACACCATTAACAGTGCAATACAACTAAATCTCCATTGCTTTTGAACTGTCGCTTAGCGTGTAAAATGGTTAACATAGCGAGACAGCACTAAAAATAAACAGTTTTCTGTTTAGTTTGCTTATTTTAAACTGTCTCATATATTGACCATAGATAGTGAAGCGGTTTAATCATAACGGAACTTCCTCGTTCGTTTGCTTGCCCAACCAACTCTGATGCATCAGAACTGCGCGCGGAACACCAGACAGGTGCGGAAGGGCAGCAAAGGGTGTTATATAATGCCATTATTTAAGAAAAGTAATTATTTCTTTTCTTAAAATTTACCCGTCTTTGTCTTAGTCGGGTCGGGCTTTTCGGACCCATCCTACCCGTGATGGGAAATCAGCCACACCGTCAGGAATTATTGCTATAGTAGTACACACAGGGATCATGTGCAAAGTGACAAAGTCAGATTAGTTTATCTGTTCTGAAAATACATTTAGCGACTGGCCGCCTACCTTCGCTGTACTTTCTCATTTAACTCTGCATTCCTGCCTTTTTTTAATGAAATTTGCTTCCAGAAAGTGCCTTCCACAGTGATACATGCTCCACCCTAGTTGAAATCTGCAGGAAGTTCTGCTTCCTTGCCAATGTGCTGACATCACGCTGTGGTCAGCAATGTCTGCTTCCTACTCAGTCAGAGGGAGGAAGACTTAGGCACACATGTTTTCAGAGTGGGACAGCTTTACTTGTACTTTTTGTCTTATTTTCAATTTTAAGGCAAATTATTTGTTGTGTGATAGTCATTCTTTATATGCAAATAAATGTGAAAGCTGCTCCTGTTACACGGTTGCACAGCACATGAGGTGGTATGCTTAAATTCCTATTGTCTGACAAACAGCACATGAGGTGGTATGCTTAAATTCCTATTGTCTGACAAACATTTTTTCCCCAGGTTACTTTTGCATCCACTTGCAAGACATCAAGCCTCGTCCTATGGGTCTTGAGCCTGTGTGTTAGCTCTCTAGGATTAGAGTCCACCAAATGGACATCATCAAAGCAGCCATGGTAGTGGCTTGTGCCCAGTGAAAGAATTTATATTGTGACCCGAACCCCACCCCCACCCCACCACCCCACCCTGGTGGCTATGTCCCATGTCATCACACCTACACCCTACCTGTGTATGTGTTAATACATTAATGAGGACTAACATCACTGGATTGGAAATATCAAGTACCCCCTCTTGTTCCTGAACATTACCTTGTAAGCCTTCACATGCTTAGGATGGCTTACTGGCTAACTAGGACCACCATTCCTACCCCCCCCCCCCGGATGGAAAAGTTAACATCAGCCACTCAATGTCATCCTTCCACTCTCCGCTCTTAAGCAGCTACTCGAAACTGGGTTGTGGACAGGGCTTTCATTCTTCTATGCTACAGAGTTAGAAAAAATTGACTAAAGCTGTGGACAAGTCACCCCTGTAACACATCAGTAGGAATACCATGTCTAAAAATGGTAGAGTTTAGCATAGCACTGTAATAATGTTATGACTTGCAGCTTCTTAAGAAAACTTTCAGAAGTGTGGCAATCCACAAACAGGAAATAATGTGTCTGTATGTAATGAAACCAACTGTATTCCTAATTTCATCCAAGGTCCAAGGGAATGTCAGTATTCCATGCAGCAGCAATGCCTCTTTTTAATTCTTATTCTTGAACACATCGAATAAATGGAAGAGAAATGTGAATCCTTAATCTTCTCAGATATATGAGACTAATAAAGTATATAACATGCATCTTTTACATTTGTTCATTTTTAGAGGTGACGTATATATTTTATTGAGATGGCCTAACACAGCTGATTAGGAACATCTCTTTCATCTTTACGAAGAATAATTTTATGGGAGATCTTAGTATGGGAAGAAGATCAATGCTTGCATGCACTGATGTAACATTATCTGTCCAAACTTTCATAATTTTTCACTGCTGGCTTTCTGGCTTATTGCCACACCCATCTCTTCCCTCCTTGGGTACCTATATTGCTCCTTTCCAGTAATCCCAGACATACACCCTCATCAGGTGGGCCCACAAATCCTCCAAAAGTTGACCATACCAGGGAGCAAAGACCCAATAAACAGCAGAGTACAGGGACACCATCATGTGGCACTGAATAATTAACATCCATACCCAAAAAGTAACAATGAGGAATGGCATCAGCATACCTGGTGCATGTTGCAACCACTCATGAGGCGAAGGAAGTCAAGTCATTCTCCTGAAGTCAGCAGTTAGCCTGTAAGGTTCCTGGTCTTTATCAGGAGTCACAAGCAGCAATCCATTCTTCACCATACCCCAAGACAGGGGAGAGCTTGCCATTGGATGTTTTATCGTATGCCCTGCCTGACTCCACTAGCAACCTGAGCTCATTCTCTCTCTCTCTCTCTCTCTCTCTGTCTGATAAGTTTCAGCATCAGCCCAAGCTCTTTGCTCATACGCTATTAGCTTTCCTTCTTGCACTGGCACTGCATCAAGCCCGTGTGGACCAACATCTACTTGCACTGCAAAAGGTTGTATAACACAGAATTCCTACGTAGATTTCAGTGCCCTACGTTTTATGCATTTGGAAGCTTACATCTTATTCCTACCTTGTCAGTGGCTCAAAAGGGAGCATGCTTACCTTTGATGCTGAGAGATCAGGGGATGGTGGGTTCTATTTCCACATCAGCTGATTTCATTCAGTTTCTAATAATGACAGTGCAGTGCAGAGTAAAAGGGAGAGCTGCATTCTGAGTGTGCTGTCCTTTGGATGGAAAATTAAGCCAAGGGCTCCATGAGCTGGTGGTAGTTCAGCTGGATGTTAAATATCTCAGTACTTATCAAAAGAGTATGGGGAATTTCCTCATTACCTGATCAAATGTCCCATAGTCCATAGGAATACCACCTCAGCTCTCCTCTGAAAAAAGGCCATTGACTAGTGGGATTAACCTAATTAAAGTATGCATGTGGGCATAAATAAATAATAAAATAACACTAAACAATACCAGGCTCTAGTAGCTTTATAAGTGGCACTATTACATCTACTACATTTGGAATAACACGGAAAGACACTACCAAAGATTAAGAATCTATACAAAATCTGATTTATTGTGTATTTTTTGCATATTTACAACCACTCGACTTTAAATGACCTTAAAATCTGAGCCTGTTAAAGTCAAAATATTGTCGATATACTTTAAGTCATCTGCAAAAATATGACACTTAAACTGCTGCATAGATTAAGCAGAGGCTTAAAGTGAGAAACAAGTCGTGCTACTGCTTTGCAGCTTCCCAAACCAGAAAACCACCATTTATATTAATCATAATGTCTAGTTCTTCATTCATCTCCGACACTTTTTGGTAATTATCTGTAGCTGATGAAATTTTAAAAAAATGTTGCATCTCCCCAGAGAGGCATCGAACATGCAAGTTTTGGAGCAACTAGTTTGCCAGACACCTTGGTGAGCATCAAGGGCACAGAAGAACTTGGCACTAGGCACAGCTGCAAAAACACAAACTGTGACCACACTGCCTTTTCATCTATTGGTTTGAGGCTTATACATCTACACATTCTCAGCTTGTGCTACCAGAGCTGTCACCATGCTATCTATCATGGACCAGTCTGCTCCACTGGCTTAACAATGACTCCATTAGCTTCTATGCACATTAGTTTCTACTTAATTCTATCTGATTGCAACTCTAGCTCTTCTGGAAGCATATTAAAGTGCTTCAGAGGAATTTTTTAGAATGATACTCTCCTTGCAAAGAGCCAAAATCAGTAAACAAGCCAAAATACCTCTGCAATACACAAGTAAAATAACTTAAGATACACTGCTGGTAAGGTGCCATGTGTGTCCTTAGTTCTCAAGGTACTCCAGTTTTTTTCTGGTCACTGCATTTTCAAGCCATATCAGTACTCTTAGCTCCTCTATTCACAACCTGCTGACTTTCATAACTATACGCGTTAAAAGTCTTCACGAACATGCAAGGTGCCCATATGTGTGTATTGTTTTAATATATTGGATCAGTGCCTCGAATACTATCAGATTTAGAGAACTGATCATCAGTTTTACTTCTACTGTTAACTGTATTAGCCAGTGAGTCATTCTGTTACTGCACAGCATGAATCCTTTTAATCATTCCATGTGAGTCACAAGCACTACAACCTAAAACGGTTGGTTGATTGAATTTTTTTTTTTGCAAGGTCCCTAACTGGAATATCAGTTTGTACTTTCTGCACTCATACAAAAAATCAAGTCAAATCTGTCCTGCAGATTTTTAATTTTTGTGCGTGTATGGAGACTCATAGACATTTAATAGCACACTGAATGCTTTAGCTCATACTGGAAGTTAGTACTCAACTCCCAATGACTACATCTTGAGCTTTTTGACAATGTATTTTCCAACACATATGCAAATAATATCACATAATTATATATATATATATATATATATATATATATATATATATATATATATATATATACACACACACACATATGTGTGTGTTCACTAGAGTTATGATTGTGGTTAAAATTGACAATGCTAAAAAATGCTAATGTACAAAAATATCAAGTGATAAAATGTGAATAAGAATAAATGATAGAACCTACAGCTATTCCGAAAATATACATTCCTCATGGAAAATCCACTAGTTATATTACTTCATAATTTTGCTGCTCTTAATTTTAACACAGAGTTGATTGAAATAAAATAATTTATACCGGGTGGAGATGAGACATTCAAGTTTAATTGCCACATTAATTCCCTTTTTTCAGGTCTAGTCTCCCAGTCCCCACCCTTCTCATCATGTATAATTATTTCCACTATTCTGAATTTAAATATTTTGAAATCCTTACAAACTGGTGCATTCGTTGACAGCAAGGTTTGTATTTTCTTCATTAAATTCTAACAGTGCTCATAATTCCTTTTCCTTAAAATCCTGTTTTATCTATATAAAAGATGGGCAAATGGAACAGCTATATATAAATAGGGATATCAATCATATATCATACCCGAAGTTGTACATTTAACTTACCTTTCTGAAGGAATATTTTTGTGGAACAGTAATTCTTTAAGTTTGTATGGTCTTCTTCTAAACTATATGGGTACTGCTTACATGAGCCACATTCCGTTGTACCCTTTTTTTGTCTTTTAAAATTTCCCCACTTTGTATACAAAGTTTTTTTTCGTCTTTTAAAATTTCCCCACTTTGTATACAAAGTTAGGTTAGCCCACCACTATACTGAATACCTCATCACTGGCTTTAAAAATTCTCCAATTTTACTTTACTATCTCTTTTATATTTTAAAACTCATAATCTCACAATTTTTCCGATCATTTTGGGGTAGAGTCATGAGGCAATTCACTTAATCTCTGTTAAATTTTCATACCTAAAAGTGGGGGTATATTTTCTACTCCATTCAAACCTACTTCAGTACTTATTCTATTTACAGTTTCAAATGGGATAATCTCTTTCTAGAAACACTGCCACTAATTTTGATTTTTTTTTTTACTTCAAAAAGCTTATATGTGGAATTAATTCTTGCAAGGCTCACAAATTGTCCTTTAAAGCAATTTTTTTTAGATCCAGGGTGACAACGCTTATAATGCAAGTATGTGTTTCAGAAGGTTGGCTTTCGATAAACTGTCAAAATAAAACTGTACACATTCTTCAAAATGGTAACATCTAAATAATTCACTTGATTCAAAGTGTGTGTATATGCAAATTTCAAAAATGTAGACCCATTAGTAATACAGCTTATAAATTCAGCAGATCTTAGCTTCAGGTGTCTGCCAAAGGATAAAAAGGTCATCAAGATAACACAGGTAAACGTTCCAAAATTTACTGTACATGGAGTCAAAAACATATATTTTGTCCCAGCTTAACATCACCAGATGGCATATAGTGGGACACAAGCAGCTCCCACTGCAACCCCTTCTGTCTGTCTATAGTATTCACTCTCAAAATAAAGCTGTTAAATAAGTTCCATCGGAAGCCTTATTTCCTTACTATTTAAACACTTGCAATATAACAGTGTACTATTAAATAACTCTAAATCAACTATGCTGCAATTTATTTCTTCACAATATTCATTGATGAGTTAGCTAAAAAAATCTCACAAGTCTTTATGGTCTAAAACTTCAGCTTTCCCACTTAACTATTGCCCTCCTCCCTTGCCCTCCTCCTCACCTAAATAGATTCCTTCAACTCTTTACTGATTATTGTCCAAAACTTCTCCTCTGGTTGATAAAATATCCATATATAAAACTAAAGGGGTTAAAAACATTTTCACTGCTTGCATCTTACTCTCTATATCCATAAACAAGAGGTTACAGTTTCTCAGTTTTTCTGTTCTCTTTTTTAGTCTGTTCCCATATATCCTTAGCTGCGATAACCACATATTTTTAATCAATACTCCTAAATACTTCATCTTATCATATCCCCATAAATATGGGCATTGCTGAATCAGTTCATGTGTGGGTATATAATGTATGGCTATAGCCTTTGTTTTATCTTCATTAATTTTGTACCCTGAAAAGAACTGAAACTATCTCAAAATGTTCCACAACACAGATGTCTTTCTGAATTTATCGGGTTCAAAATAATATCTGCAATTAAAGACAACTTTTCTTGATTATCATACCAATCATATCCTTGGTCTTCTGAGACCCTTTTTATTTGCCAATGGTACTAAAGATAAAATCAAAAGGGAAAGATGATCTCCCTGCCTGATTCCTCTGTGCAAATACAACTTATCAGAGTGGAGCCTTCTCATTTCAATTCTTCTCTGATCCTTCGCATATCATCCTAATTAACCATATTACTGTATCAAGGAATGCAAATGCTTCATTGCCCTACTTATAAAATCTCAGCTTCCTTTGTCAAATGCTTTCTCTATTCAAAGACCCACCAGCACCAGCCATATTTTCTTACATTGTGCTTCCCTCTGGATCATTATTGTTCTATTAATGTTGTCAAATGCTTGTCTCCCCTCCAAATAACTACACTGATCTACATCCATCAATTGTGGTAACAGCTTTGCCATTCTTTTAGCTAGTGTAGACAGACAATTTATAATCATGGTTGAAAATAGGTATATATGAAGCCGGGTCTGATGTATCTTGACAATTCTTAGGTAATACAGCCACCACAGCTTTCTTACAAAATGTTGGCGCTTTCCACTTTCTTTTCTCCCAACTTCCAAACGTCCACAAAAATACCATCTGTTCCTACAGACTTTCCCAAAGATTGATTATATAGCATTGTTTTTCTCTCATCCCCCTACTTTAACTGTTAGTTGTCGAGCCTCATCTACCTCTAACCTTGGTACAATCAAGTCTTCCATAAATATTTCCATTTGTGCTCTTTCTTGATTTCCACATTTCTCTACTTTATACAAATTTTCATAACGTTTCTGAAATATCTCTAATACCTCTATAGGATCGCTGGTTATTTTTCCTGGTATAGGCTCCCTAAATTTGGTGACAATCCTTTCTACTTTCTGTTGCCCAAGTCATTGTGCTAAAGTTTTTCTTTTGTCCTCTGGAGTTAATGAAATACATAGTTACTTAAAGGCAGTCTTTATAAACTCATGCATATAACCCAGATGCTCATTTTCTCTTCAGCACTTTGCATTTTTAATTCTTCTTGTATTGTGAGATTCTCCTTATTCAACAATATCTTAACCTTTGTCACACCTCTAAGTAATCCCTATTACTTCTTAACCATATATCTTTGTCTTTTATTTCTACCCTATTTTAAACTCCATTTTCATTTTAGCCCACTCATTAGGTGTAACATATGAAGAGGTTTATATCTTCCCTAATAATGCTTGAATAATTTCACTACCCCATTCCTTAAATTCCTCGCTTTTTAGGTGGGAAAGTGCCAGTGTCACAATTTTATCTCCTTATCCCACATTTTCTATCTTTGCTTTTAATGGTCAAAGATCCAAAATAGTTAATGTGTGTCAAAGCTTTCAATTAAAATGCACATTTTCTGTGAAATACAGTTTCTATCTAGTCTATCCCAGTTATTGCACCTTGGGGAATAATATATAAATTCTGTCCGAGTACCTACTACTAAATTCACATCTTCCATACCAAATATTTTCATAAATTTCTTCAGAAATCTACCTTCTTTTGTTATATTTTCCCTTCTAGGTCCCCCGATATATCCTCACTATTGCAAAGTAAATTCTAGTCTCCATCTATAAATAATCACCTTTCAGTAGAGAATATTATTTCTCCCCAAATTTTCTTAAGCTCCATAATAGCAGTTTTGGTGGAACACATGCCATTGCAATCCTCCCCCTTGCTAATATCCTCTTTATTCCCAAAAATCTTCCATTATTGTCCTTTTTTTCCCCTCTTATATCACTACTAGAATTCTTCTAGTAATTCTACCCTTTTCCTTTGTTCCTGATATTCTATGAATATCCATCTACAAATCCTTTCTTTTTCAAATTCACATGCTCATTTCTTTCCTTATGCATCTCCTGCAGCATTGCCATTTGCATTCTGCATTTCTTAAGTCAATACTCTTTCCTTTTTTGTCTATTCCTGTAAAGGGATCTATTTCTAATATTCGAAAGGCCATATCAACGAATTTCATTTTCGTGAGATGAAAATTGTGAAAACAAAATACCTGAATGGCGACTTTTTCCCAGGGCAAGTAAACACTTGCCCAAACTTCAACGAAACACACACTGGAGTAAATAAAACCCACCTAGGTGAGAAGGCTAGGACCCCACCCAATTAACTATATATACCAACTTCATGCCTTTTCTACACTATAGTGCAATCCTGTTGGGGGGAAGAAAAAAAAAAAAAAAAAAATCATCATTTGAGTATTTTGTTTTTCACAATATTTGATGATATGGCCTTTTGAATACTAGAAGGGGATCCTTGTAAGGACATTTATTTTCCAAGATAATATGGCTAGCATACGCATTATGATAAACAACTATTGTTCCCACCTATTATATATGACAGTTTTTTTTTCAATGTGCATTTGCAACTTTTGTTTTACATGCACACACTAATGTTTGGCAAGCTGATCTTTAATACAGATGTTTCTTCTCATCTCCATTTGAACGTACGTCACATTTTTTAAGACTTTTTGCTTTAATCAAAACCCTCAAACAGAAAACTATACACCCCCAATCCCTTACTAGTTTAGAACAAACAAAAAACTATGTACGCCTTCAAAAAATGAAGTTTAACCTTCCAGAAAGGAGCTGCCACAAAACAGATAGCTGCACCCCCAGGCATTACTTAACCTAAAATTAATGTTACCCATACTAAAGTATATGCTACAGCCTGTGTTTCCACTTGCACCAATTACTGCCTGTTCTTAGATTCTAGGTGTTAAACAATTTACAATATCTTAAAAGTCACTCAAATATCTTAGAAGTCACTCAAACTACACAGTGTCAGCAAAATTTTATTCACCCATCTGTGAGCACTCCTTTGAGGCTAAGCAGTTATGTCCGTGTTCTTGGTTGTTGAGATATTTAGAAAAAACATGACAATATAAATAAATAGTATAATAACAATTAATATTTTTTAAGTAGTTTTAGATAGGGGTCAAATATCAGTGCAGCTGTACTGCCCATCTTTCAATAGCTTATGTGCAACATGGTTTTGAAGTTGTTAATGCAAAAATGAACAGGCTATACTGGATGCCTAGAGATGTCAGTCGGATGTAACTGCAGAAACACCTGGAGGCATAATTAGGCTGTAATGAGTTAAACACACAATAGAAACTTAAACGCAACATGCTTGTTCTTAATCCCCCCCATCCCCACATAACCTCCACATATCTCAGGTTCCTCCAAATTCCATGCTTGCATACCTGAATCCTACAGGTGCGCCTTTCTGGGTATCCTGGAAGTGGCCTTTTGCCAGAGGTGCCTTCTATTTCCTTGAGAAGTCTACCTCAATGGTTCCCACCGACTGGCCTGAGAATGAAGGAATCTAATGGGCAGTTGTGACCATGGAGCCTGAGAGCAACTTATTCATAGTGCCCAGTCAAAATTTCCCTAGTTACGGAGGTGGCTACTGCAATGACTTCAGGACATTGTTGCTCTACCTGTGATACACCGGAGATGTCCTGTGAGGCTTCTATCTCCACCAACAGTTACCTAAACATAATTTTTCCTTCTCCCTCCTCACAGAGCTGTAGAGCTCTGTCCTAACCCCAACCTGCCAGACTTACTGAAAGCTCAAGTCCATCCTTGATCTCAGGTTAACAGTACTATGCATTAACAACTTTCCTCTGCACCATCAGGCTTACTAATCATTTTTTCTAGGGAAAAATCATTGCTGTGGCTTGCAGTTTGTACTCCACTCACAGCATGCACCTCAGCAGTGTTCGCAAACATTTTTGCTTCATTTTGCTCTTTTGCTTCTAACACATGAAAATCTGCGAACACCTTCATACATCTCTGTAAAATTATTGAGACCTACATGTAGCCTACAGGCTATTAGCAGGTTTCTCTGTGCTTTTTATGTGTGCAGCCACATTGAGTAGGCAGACACCACACCAAGTGTAAGCAATTACTATCAAGAACCATCTTGGAAACCCAAATGGTATCCTTTCCATTGTTTTTATTAAAAATAAAAATCCACAATGTTTGTCCACTAAGTTCAAGACCAAGAGAAGGTAAAAACTAACACCACAATAACCAAATCTACTCCACCACAAATTATTTATTAAAATAGCAAATATAATTTATTGCTTTCATCCCGGAAGAAATGGACTTCATCAGAATTCTAAGACTATACTGAAAATGAATTGTATACCAATTACTAAGATTAAAAAAAAATTACATGACAGAGACATTAAATCAACCAATCAACAATGAACAAGCTACCAATTTCAATTAGCATGGTTTCAAATTTTAAATATTTTTAACTGAAATATTACCTCTTAGACATGAGAACCTGTCTGCATTTAATGTCCGTTCTCAGAGAGGTTCCCTGTACAACAAATATTTGTCCCAATCAACACCTCACTTCAACAAAAAGAAAACTTTGTTATAATTCAAATATGATTTACAGTGCTTTGAAAGACCATTATTCAAGTCAGATTTAGTCAATGGCATAATTACAGTCATAAATACGGTACCCAAATGCTTTTAACAGTTTTAGCTATCCAGAATGCTACACAAAATCACTATGAAATTGGGAGTCAATTTTCTCACATAACAACAAACCAGACAAACAGTCTGTCAGTGCACACACTTCACCTCTCACACAAAATAAGGTCACAACACAAACTCACATACGTGGAGGTGCTCACTAGAAGCCTACCAAAAGATCAGAGACCTCTCAAACATAAAACACTTGCACACACTGCTATGCAAATAGTAACCAGTACACATAAACCAATGTCTCAGCAAATAAGCCTCTAAGGAAAAATGCCTCTAAGGAAAAATACCTCAAACTCTAATGTCTTAGTCATAGGTGACTCCTTAGTGAGACACACAGATGTCCCCTTCACCAAGCTGGTCAAACAGAAGGTCAAGGTCAGCCATCAGGATCCATCAAATTATGCATGCACACAAGTCACTCAACAACAAATAACGTTATGACTCTAACAGTCCACTTTGGGGTAAATGACTTGAGATGCAACTCTCTAGACTATAGGAAGAGAGACATGACTGAACTATCAGATTATGTGTGCCAAGCAGGTATGACCCTAGACTTAAGCAGCAGTCTACCTTCACCCACGATGATGCCACAACAACAATAAAAAAGATAGACCTCAACAACTAGTTTAGCTTCTGGGGTCAGTTCAGGGGGGGCCTAGTATCTGTCAGCCTGGGAAGACATGGTCGACAAGCCACAATGCTTTGCCAGAGATGGTCCGCACCTGTCTCCACTAGGCTTTCAGACACTGGCAAAGGTGTTTGCCTAAAAAAAGACACTGAGTGAGGCAATGTCAAAACAACAAAATTTCCGATGTAACAAAATCCACTTGTGACAAACTAAAAAATTTTGCTGCTTAATACTAGGAGTCTGAATGGGAAGCTGCACTCCTTGGAAGCACTCTCACCTTGGAAGATGCAGATGTCTTTGCGGTCACTGAGACATGGTTCAAGGCCACGGAGAGCATCCTAGCCATGCAAGGCTACAATGCCTTCCACATATTCAGACCTCAAAATGAGCAAGAAAGAACCAAAGGTGGAAGAGTATCCATATCTTCATTAAGGCCTAATACACATCAAGACTGGTCAACCAGTACAACTCTCTCGAACTACTCCATGTCCAATTAACTAGAGGCAAAAAGTACAGTTGTGTACACGTACCATAAATGTAGATGTTAGAGTGTATTTACTGTTGCAGTCATTACACTTGGGTTATCCTGCTGGCAGGCTACCCTCAGTCAGCCTGAATTCCAAAGTCTAGGTCCGGCGTCGGTTGCTGTCGCCTCTTCCAGGACGTCAGTGCGCCAGGGGTATAAAAGATGCAGCCGACGCCATTTTCTTCAGATTTTCTTGCCCCAGATGTCAGGGGCCCCCCAAAAGGGTAGGCTAAAAGTATGCCAATAAAACATGCATGTACCAAAATATATATATAATACCTTCATCTACAAGCAAATACACCACATAGATAGTATAGGTTAGAGAAGAGCAGATAAGTTGCAGCAAAGATATGGGGGATGGTGGGTGGGTAACCTGGACTGCAACAGAGAATACACTCGAACATCTACATTTATGGTAAGTGTGCACAACTGTATTATGTTCTTCGTGTTTCACTGTTGCAGTCATTACATTTGGGTTGAATCCCAAAGCTAAGGTTGGGAGGCTGGAGCTAAATAGCATTACGAGCGGCTACGAGGCCCTGCAGAACTGCAGTGACAAAGCTTGCCCTGGATTTAGAGTAGAATGGTAAATGATAGTGCTTTGTAAAGGTGTGCACTGAACTCCAGGTAGCAGCCTCTAAAATGTCTTTGGTTGGTACTCCCCTGAGGAAGGCTGCTGAAGTGGCTGCTGCTCTGGTTGAATGTGGCCTAATGCCCTTAGGCACTGGCTTGCCATGTTGTGAATAACAGAAATGAATGTAGTGGCCTATCCACTTTGAAATAGTCTGCTTTGAGATGGCCTTTCCTTGTGATCCTGCAGCATATGCAACTAGTAGTTGCTCTGTCTTTCTGAAAGCTTTGGTTCTGTTCAAGTAAAAGCGTAGCTGTCTGTGCATGTCCAAAGAATGCAGAATTCTCTCCCCCTTATTCTGTGGGTTTGGATAAAAAGTGGGCAGATGAATAGTTTGGTTAAGAGGCACATTGGACACTACCTTAGGCATAAATGTCGGGTTTGTCCTCAGAGAATCCCTGTCTGGATAAAAAATAATAAAAGGTTCCACAGCCATGAGTGCCTGTAGCTCTGAGACTCGTCTTGCAGAGGTTATTGCTAGGAGCAGCGCTGTTTTCCAAGATAAAAACATTATATCAGCTGTAGCGGCTGGATCAAAAGGAGGCAGAGTGAGTTTTTCCAAAACATAATTGAGGTCCCATGCAAGTACTTGTGATCTCCTTGGAGGCCTTAAGTTTTTGGCTCCTCTGAGGTACTGCCTTAACAAGGGATGAGAAAAGATTGGTGGCTCTGTATTGTAATGAGCCAAAATGGCAGAGGCATGAAGAAAAAGGCCTTTGTCCAGCATCTCAGTTAAGTATTGCAAAATCTGTGGAATGTTTGGTACAGCTGTGTCAATTCTTTGTGCCTGGTTCCAAGCACAGAATCTCTTCCATTTTCCAGCGCAAGATTTTCTGGTACTAGGCCTTCTGGCCTGCAAAATGACATCCATTACAGCTTTAGTGAGAGGTGCGTTTTGTATCACTACATTATCCGCCATGCTGCTAGATTTAAGGTCTTTAATTGGCTGTGCAGGATCTCATTGTTTTGTTGGGATAGTAGATGAGGTATTTGAGGCAAGGTCCAAGCCGTGCATTGAGACAAGTTCCTTAGGATTGGGTACCAGTGCTGGTGGGGCCATTCTAGGGCAATCAGTATCATCTTTGGCTTCTCTTGTCTGACCTTTAGGAGTACCTTGGGGAGGAGAGGCAGGGGAGGGAAGGCATATACTGCTAAGCTTTTCCAGCTGAAAGAGAGGGCATCCACTTTCCATGCTCGTCTGTGATAAGTCCTTGTGCAGAATCTTTTTAGTTAGTAGTTGTGAGGAGAGGCAAATAGATCTATATCCAGGCATCCCCATTTCCTTGTTATCATGCTGAAGACTTGTGGATCCAATTTCCACTCATGGGGATACATGAGGTTTCTGCTTAGTTCATCTGCCAGAGTATTTATCTTTCCTGGCAGGAATTGTGTCTGCAGATGTACTTGGTAAGTCAATGCTGTGTCCCACAGAGTCATGGCTAGCCTGCAAAGGGGGTAAGAATGAGTGCCTCCCTGCTTGTTTATATACCACATGACCGTGGTGTTGTCTGTCTATCAGTAGTCGTCCCGGATGAAGTAGGTCCTTGAAGGCTGTCAGGGCATTCTGAACAGCTGACATCTCTTTTTGATTGATATGTAGATGCATCTGGTTTGCGGACCATGTGCCTTGAATACATCTTCCTGCCATGTGGGCCCCCCAGGCATAATCTGATGCATCCGTTGTTAATGTCTACCTGGCTGGGGGTAAAGTGAATGGCTGTCCCTTGTTCTGGTGACAAGCCTTCGCTCACCAACGAAACTCCTGTTGCAGGCAGGGAATGAGGGAAATTATTGTTTCCAGGCTGTGGCAATGTTGAGTCCAAACACTTTTTAGGTACCATTGAAGTTTCCTCATATGCAGTCTGGCATATGGAATTAGTAGAATGCAGGATGCCATGAAGCCCAAAGCCTGCAGAATATTTCTTGCAGATAACTGGGCCTTTGTTGCCAACAGGTTGAAATAGGTAGTCAGTTGCCTTTGTCTGGCATGAGATAAGCCATCTGGGCAGTTGTATTTAAGCTTGCACCCAGGAATATTATCTCTTGAGAGGGTACTAGTTTTGATTTCTTTTCGTTGACTGTGTACCTTAGGGCTGTTAGAAATCTCTTTACAAACACCAAATGCTGTAGTAGAAAGTCCTTGTTCTCTGCTTGAATTAGGCAGTCATCCAAGAAAGGATATATTTGTATTCATCTTTGTCTGCAGAATGCAATTACTGGTGCCAGGCACTTTGTGAAGACCCTGGGTGCAGTAGATAAGCCAAAGGGCAGTGCAGAGAATTGGTATTGCATTGAGCCAGCTTTGAATCTGAGGTATCTTCTGCATGTTTGTCTGATTGGGACATGCAGGTATGCCTCTTTTAGGTCTAAAGTCACCAGCCAAGCCTTCTTGCCCAGCATGGGCAGAAGTTGCTGTAGAGTCAACATTTTGAATTTTGGTATATCCAGAAATGTGTTTAGAATAGATAGGTCCAGTATTGGTCTCCAGGTCTTCTCCTTTCTTGGTACCAAGAACAGTCTTGAATAAAATCCTTGTCCCTGCTCTTGCTCTGGTACTTGTTGAATGGCCCTCATGTCCATGAGGGACGAGACTTGCTTTTGCGCCTCTGTCCACTGATGTTTTGGCAGGTCTGGCCAACCGTTTGTCCTTGGCAGGGTATGGAAGTGAAACTTGTAGCCTTGTGACACTATGTCTAGGACCCATTTGCCTGGGGAATTATGTGCCAGTTTTGAGAAAATAAGTGCTAGTTTTCCCCCTAAAGGTGCTGCCAGAAGATAAGTGCTTGGTGCAGGCAGGGGGAAGTCATTGGGACTGTTTCCTGTATGGTTGTGATTTGTCTTCTCCAATTTTGGAGGTAGAAGCACCCCATTGTTTAGACCTGTACAAACCTTGGGGTTGGGATCTGCCTCTTGGGTATCTGTATCTGCCTCTTTGTGGTCTGTCGTACACTGGAAAGGACCAATTCTTTGTAGGCCAGTGTCTGCAAAATCTTGGAGGCTGAACCTGTAAGAAATCTTTAACCGTTTGCACAGATTTAGCTTTGTCCTCCATTTTCTTTAACACCTCTTCTGCTTTAACACCAAACAAAGTATCATGCTGTAATGGGGCATCTAATAATTTTGCTTTGACATGATCAGGCAGACTTTGTTCCTTAACCAAGCATGCCTCCTGATGACAGAACCTGTAACAGCGGCTCTGCAGGAGGCCTCCAAAGAATCAAAACCACATTGCAAAGTATGCTTTCCAACTTGTTCAGCTGCATGCAATAAATCCTGCATTTCTTTGTTTTCTGCACATTCAGAATTAGTCAACATTTTCTGTTTAAGCAGTGTCATAATATATTGTTGATATTTGAGCATATGAAACTGACAATTTAAAGCCCTTATAGCCAAGGTGGCGGAAGTGTAAATCTTTTTTCCCCATCTGTCCAATGCCCTAGAATCCCTGTCAGAGGGGGTAGGGTTTTTTGCAGCGGAAGCCTTGACCCCTTTGGGACCCTGAGAGATGGTTTCTGGGTCAGCAGCGGGGTTTTTGAAAAGGAATTTACGAGAGTCAGGGACCCTGTAGTATTAACAGGAGCTGGAGGTAAGGAGTCAGGGGTCAGACTGGACTCTGAAAATACATCAACAATGTTTAAAAGGTGGAAGAGCTAGGGGCCTGTGTTGTGGTAGTAAAAGGAAGTCTCTGAGCCTTTTCTTAGATTCTGAAAAATCTTGGCTCTCCCAGTGGAAGTGCTCCCTCATGGTATGCAAGGTTTCCGCAAAAGAGTAATCCTCAGGAGGAGAGGCTGAAGGGATAGATTCTTCAGCATCAGAATCCTCATAGGGAGGAAGAAAGTATTCCTGATCAGAAGGGGAATCAGATGAAATGGAAACCTGATCTGAAGATTCATATTCTGTCTCTTGCCTAGGCCTTTTATCAGGTGGGGGATGGGAACCCCTGATCAAAGTAATTAAGTCTTCGGCTATTTTGAGCATCTGTTTTTTGGGCATGGAGGCCTGTCCATGAGGCAGTTGTACTTGTTTCTTTGTCTTTAAGGGTGGTTTAGTCTTTGCCTTTGAAGCTGAAGTCGTTTTAATGTATAATTGAGTTGGTCTAAAAACACCCTCAGAAGCAGATTCCTGCTCAGCGGCTCCGGACCCATCTGAGGGAATAGTCTCCGAAGGTCCAATACCTTGACCTTCCAGCGGCCTAGGCAACTCCACGTGGGAGTTGGTAGTGGTCTGCGGGTCTAAAGTAGTGGGCATCAGGGGCTGCGAAGGCGCCTCACTGAGAACCGGCGACCGGCTTAGAAGAAGCCTCGTTATCGGTTTTGGACCTCGGATGCCTGTCCTTTTCTTTTTCTTTGCGTTTCTTGTGAATTCCAGTAGTTGGATGACTATCCGACGACATGGTATAATTAAATCTTCTGCCAAAATAGTGTAATGCAAAGTCGTACCAACCCTTAAAAGTGCGTTGGTTAAATCTAGCACAAAACCGACAACTAACAACGTCGTGGTCAGGGCCTAGGCAAGGAATGTAGTAAGAATGAAAGTCCTTATGAGGTATTTGCTTCCCACAAGAAATACAATTATTAACTTTTTCTGACATCGGTCTGGAGCAAGAAAAAAAGTTTCCCCAACGGGGTACTTAGCTTTTTATGAAGACTTCGGATCTGAAATTCAAACACGAAAATCTCAGGAGTTGGCTGACCGGCACTTGCGAACTGCTTATGCTTCGGGCACCGCGCGGCAAGAAAGACTGAAGAAAATGGCGCTGGCTGCATCTTTTATACCCCTGGCGCTCTGATGTCAGGGAAGAGGCAACAGCAACCGACGCCAGACCTAGACTTTGGAATTCAGGCCAACTGAGGGTAGCCTGCCAGCAGGATAACCCTAGTGTAATGACTGCAACAGTGAAACACGAAGAACATCACCCTACCACATCTTTGCTAACTATAGGTCCCCCACCATGAACCAAGAAACGCACACCACCTACCTGGACTACCTGGAGTCACTTGTCATACAGCCCAACACCTTAGTCATGTGAGATTTCAACTATCCCTCCATCGACGGAGAGACGTACATGAGCACAGACATGCTTGCCCAGAGGTTCCTAGACTTTGTCAACACAAATGCTCTGGAACAGATAGTCTGCACCTCCCACAAGGGACTCAAACTTCCTATACATAGTACTCATCAACTTGGGGGGGGGGGGGAGTGTCACTGCAATCCCACCTGTGTGATGCCCTCCCTGGTAAGGTTGGACCATAAATCAGTCACGTTCGAAGTAACTACTGGACCAGACACCCCCACAGGAGCAAAAACCTAAAAAACTTCTCCAAAGCAAACAACCTAAGCGATAGTATAAAAAATGTTATACCCCTCCCCTGCAATCACAGGCAAATCCTATGCAGAGGGGTATGCAAATGCCCTGTATAAACACTTAAACTGTACAGACTCAGCTGTACCTGACCAGATCAAAACCAGGTCCTCCTGAAAAAACAAGCCACCCTGGTGGACCTCAGGTATAAAAGGTCTGTAACAAGAGGAAGAAACTGAATGTCAAAGTGAAAAATAAATTCAATGAAGCATGGGTAAATGGCGGGAGTAACTATCACACTCAATGTAGCCAAATGCCTCGTCACTGAATTAGTGACGCACATGAATGGATGAATGAGAGTCCCCACTGTCCCTACTTACTACTTAGTGAAACCACAGCCAAGGGAACAGGTTTGGCAGAATCAGCAAGGAAAGAAGACCCTGCTGAGCTTGACTATAGTCTGGCACATGTATGTATGTTTGTCACCCGGTTGATAGCCAACTGGTTCACAGACAGGACCCAGGAAGTTAAAACTGTGGAGTCCACCTCTACAAAGAGGCCAGTCACAAGTGGATTCCCTCAGGGATCAGTCCTTGGACTGCTCAGTTTTGGCATTTACTTCTCAGAAGTCAATGCCAATGTCAATGGTCTCTGGCTGACTAAATATGCAGATGACTGGAAATTAGGAGCTGTCACTGAATCTCACACGGACACAAATGTTCTCCAGGAGGGGCTGACACAGAAACAACTGGTGTCAGAGCCATGGACTAAAACTAAATGCCAAGAAATGCTTAACAGTATCCTTTGGGAAGTCATCCATCCCTGGTAACTATCATATTGACAACACACCCCTTAGAGTTGACCCAGTAGTCAGGGGCTTAGGGACACACATAGATAGTAATTTAGCCTTCAATCATCACATGTCTACAGTGGTGAGGAAATCATTCTATGCTGTGCAAATTATAAACAAAGTTATGGCATCCAAGTCCAAGGAAGTCATTGTTTCACTGTATTCGGCATTCATCAGATCCATCATTGAGTACAGTGCCCCCTTCGGTATGTACCTAACCAGGCATATCCAACAATTGGAATGTCCACAGAGGTTCCTCACTAAAAGTATTCAGGGCATACGTAATAGGTCCTATGCAGACTGCTTAAGGCCCTATTCCTGTATTCCGTCTCCTACAGGCTTTTGAGAGGAGATCTATGCCTGGCATACAGGGCATTGTCAGACCCCACTCTGATGGACCTCCTACATATCCACAAAACAAACAGCATCAGAATTACCCACTCTAAAGACTTAAACCTTGCCTGTGATATAAATAGGACCTGCTGGAGAGATGGGTATGTATCCCAGAGACTACCTCATCTATGGAACAGGCAACCCATCATGTGAAGCAGAGTTCCTTCCTAACCCAATTCAAGTGCAACTTGGACAATTCGATGGGAAACCGGAAATTCATCCCTGGTTTGGCAACTACATCTTTAATGGAAATGGACACAGGTAACCTGTAAATGGTTCATGCCCCAGGCCCATGTTTACACTTATCAAGGGTATCAGAACTTGTCAGAGACTTGGGATGCATGGCTAGGCTTAAAAAGGAACAAACCAAATACACGCAAGGTGGAACAAGTGCACAGTTCAAACCAAGAACATCCAAGTAAACCAAAAACGAACCAGCACAAGGGAGAAAAGTACCTACATTTTATTTAATTGTGGCAATATCTGGAAATTGCATACTGCAAACCGGTTTCGGCTATATATCTAGCCTTCCTCAGTGCAATAAAAAAATCTAAATAGCACATCCTGATTATTCCTTTTATATCCAAGACTATTAAAGGTGTATATACTTTGAAAACAATATATATACACACACATTTCAAAAGTAAAAAGTATGAAATAAATATGTATGTATAACTTTTAACCTGAAGAAATCAATCCACTAATTTAAACAAAAATTCAAAAAATCCATAAAGTCATAAGCTGACACCAAATAACTAAATTGTTTCATTTAAACCAGGTTTGAATAGGGCTCCTAACCTGATAATCCATGAGGATTCTGTATTATTTAATCTGTCATGCCAGCCTTTGGTTTTATGCATATCAATTTTATCAATAATGGTGAATTTAAATTGTGCGGTTTGGTGAATCATGGTATGTTTATATAGGGCATTAGAGATTTTATGATTTCTAATGGCACTGAGGTGTTCACTTATCCGATGTCTAAGTGGTCTTGAAGTTTGGCTACATAAAATGAAAAACCTGTACACGTGGCCAAATAGATCAGCCAATCAGTACTGCAGTTACCAAAGTTTTTATCTGGTATACCCTAGGTACTGATTGGGTGATCTATTTGGCCACATGTACAGGTTTTTCATTTTATGTAGCCAAACTTCAAGATCACTTAGACATCGGATAAGTGAACACCTCAGCACCATTAGAAATCATAAAATCTCTAATGCCCTATATAAACATACCATGATTCACCAAACCGCACAATTTAAATTCACCATTATTGATAAAATTGATATGCATAGAAACCTTAAAGCAGGCTGGCATGACAGATTAAATAATATGGAATCCTCATGGATTACCAGGTTAGGAGCCCTATTCAAACCTGGTTTAAATGAAACAATTTAGTTATTTGGTGTCAGCTTATGACTTTATGGATTTTTTGAATTTTTGTTTAAATTAATGGATTGATTTCTTCAGGTTAAAAGTTATACATATATATTTATTTCACACTTTTTACTTTTGAAATGTGTGTATATATATTGTTTTCAAAGTGTATACACCTTTAATAGTCTTGGATATAATAGGAATAACCAGGATGTGCTATTTAGATTTTTTTATTGCACTGAGGAAGGCTGGATATATAGCCGAAACCGGTTTGCAGTATGCAATTTCCAGATATTGCCACAATTAAATAAAATTTAGGTACTTTTCTCCCTTGTGCTGGTTAGTTTTTGGTTTACTTGGATGTTCTTGGTTTGAACCGTGCACTTGTTCCACCTTGCGTGTATTTGGTTTGTTCCTGACTGACTCTACTCTTTCACACGCTGGGGACGCCTGGGAGGAATGGCAGCAGAATCTGTGGCTTAACGCTCATCTTGGATTATTCGTTTACTAATCATTACATTAGGAATGGTTTTTGGGTTTCTTGTGGTATGTTTTTACTGAATATTCATTTTTTGGACATTATTGGCGTACGCTCGGAGTTCACTTTATTCTATACTACAGTCCGATACCATTGGGCCTATTTCTGAGAACGCCATTGTGGTTTCTTTTGATGTGAGGCAGTATAATCGCTGACTTCTTTCTATGAGGAGCTACCAAAATACATTTATGAAGGACTTACAGGTACGGATGGCTGATTTTTTGGGCACTCTTTATTTTCGGCAAAATCTTCAGTGGTAACATACAGTATTGGATTGCGCGTACAAGTCGCTAATTTGGGTACTATCGTTTTTTGCTTATATACTGAAATATATGGTGTGTTTGAATAAATCCGGAATGCTTTCATTTGGCCGCCATTTAGACTGTTACACTAAACCAGGGATTTTATTTTTCTTGTCGGGATCTAACGATCAACATTTGTGGAGTTTCTGACTTTTCAGCAGCGTGTACGTACGGACTTTTGTGACTGGTGTATGCTTCTCACTTTAAAGCTTGGATTTAACGACAACCACACATTTTTTATGTGTTCTGTTCTGTTTTTGTTTTTTGAACTTTGCAGTTAACTGTCACTTGGATGAGTATGTTAGAACAGGATATAATAGATATATGCTCACCTAGGAACTGTTTTCTTCCTGATATAATGGTCTATCGGAACCTGCTGAAATATTGAGCATTATTTGAACTTTATTTTTGAGCTGCTTCCAACAGTTGGGACTATTTATACATCACCTAATATGTATTCAACTATACAATTTTAGTTCAATTATATAATAATCTAGGACATTTTGACCTATTGCAAGTAGTCAACTACAGTCCATAGAGTGTTTTGGCTGTTTTTTGCTCTTTATTATTTTTATATGGTTATGCTTGGGCCAATTATGGATATTGTTCTATGCGATTGACATCTGTATATATTCAAAGCAAGTTGAGGTGTTTTGGTGTAAGGGTTCACATATAACTTGGAGTGTGGTGTGCATATATATTTTGCCATTCAATTTTTCATCGAACATTGGATGCTCATTTCCGACGTGGAGGTCATATATTTTATATTGAATTTAGCCAAAGCCACGTATATGTGGAATAGTGTTTATATTTAGATCATATTGAGTGCAACAGGGCCCACTATTGTTTTCTGCTCTCTTTGCTGCTTTATTTTTATTTTTAAACAATACATAGATATTTTCTACAAGTGGCGCGCCTTGATTAATATCACCAGTGGGTGATCTGTTAATATATGTTATTGTTGGCTATGATGAAGTAGGCCACTTTATGACAAATACACACAATTTTCATTTTGGTGTAATATACTGGCTGAGACGTAGGTCGGCCAATAATTTACACTTTCTAAATGCTTTGGTAGAGACGTAAGTCAGCCAAAAATATCTATAAAAAAATGTTTTCCTTCTTTTCTCATACTGGCATTGGTTGATGCATCAGAATTTTATGGAAATGTATGCAATGTCTTTTATATTATAGTAGTTGAGACAAAGGTCGGCTACTTATAAAACCAATTGGCAATATTTTTCTGAGAGCAGCTATTGATGTGTGTATCTTTTTGTTACACTCTTCTTTTCTTGATGTGACTACAGGTCAGACATTGACATTCGTATGTTTCATGATCATTGGTTTGTAGGCAATTCTTAATGCACAGCAACCTCAAGTTTATTTTCATATCCTCAGAAGATGCTTCAGATATGGTGATTTCATATCCATTTTGAAAAACATTGTATGTTATTATTATCTGGTACAAACATTTTGTATTGCTTTTTAGGTTTTAATACCTTATAGATAGGAGTGGCACAATGGACTTAAAAGGTATCCTACAAGGGTTATTTGCAGACAAAGATAATCTGGAAGTTTTTGGTTTAAACATATCTGGTCTTAATGATCCTAATACCAACAAAGGGAATGCCAAATATCTCTGTGGCACATTGTTCCAAAAAAATAACTAGAAATATGAGAAGTTTAAGAGTCAATATCTGGCATCTTAAGTTATTTAAGGCATATAAATTGAAAAATATCACACCCCGGGGGTTAAGACTTCGCATTCAACCTCTAGTGGGTTTGACTGATCAACAGCTGTCCAAAGACTGGGCAGAAACCCAACATCAAGCCTCTATGTTATTTGTTGATACCCTTATTTCTTATTATGAACGTATGATCGATTCACAGACTGTAGAAATTTACAACTGTCTGGAGGCTCAAGTTTTTGAGTCTGAAGACTTTTATAACAACCACTTAACAAATTTGGCCAAAGATTTAGCTACATTGGAGGAGCAACTAATCAAAAAGAAAACACAAATTTCAACGTGATATGGCTGACTATGAAAAAGGGAAACCTTTTGTTACTCAGAAAAGTGTTCGATTTTTTGACTCTAATAATAAAGTTAACAGGAGAAAAAGGCCTAGGTCTATACTTAGAAAAAATACTCAAACAACCAGTGGCACTTCAGAAGATGATACATCTTCTGTCACAGATTATGACTGCCCTTCCAACCAGGAGTCCCCAGTGGCAAAAAGAAAACAATCAACAGACCCTTTGGACTCAGGACACGTAGAGGTGGTAGAAAACATAGGAAAAAGTACACACAGTCTGCAACTGTTACAGAAAATTGTGAGTCAATAAATAATGTGCATAACATATCTTCATTTGAATCGTCATCTGTCCACAATAAATTACTCAATAAGGGTCTAAATTTTGTGCCGACATCTTTTGTCCCTGAACACATATTAGTCAATGAACTTAATGATTTTTGTAGATTGATTAACCTTAAAATACTTTTTCAGATTCTGATGAGTCTCAAAGATCTACTGGGTTCCAATTTGGGAGATCAGACTTTCAACCTCCCATGGACAAGCATGTAGCCATATTTAAAGAATGTGTCACAAAGGATCTACATTTTTCTTTAGGCTATCAGCCGATGAGACACAATTTAACTCTTCAAGACCAACAAGCGCTACAGGAACTCAGTTCCAATCACAACATAGTCATTGCACCAGCTGATAAGGGGGAAGGCATTGTAATAATAGACTGGTCGATGTATCAAGCAGAAGCCCACAAACAATTGTCCGATGCCCGGTTTTACATACATATGGTGGTGGATCCAACACCTAATTTCAAAATACATATTGATTCCTTTTTGGATTTGGCCACTGAGGAAGGTATTATTGATAAACATACATGCAAACAACTTAAAGTTTCTGATCCCAACACTCAATATCTATATTTGCTTCCAAAGATCCATAAACATCCAACATGCCCACCCAGTAGGCCTATTGTTTCCGGGAAAGAATCCCTCACTGAACCATTATCAGCAATTCTTACATATTATTTAAAGCCATTACTATCTATGGTCAGATCCAGGTTGCAAGATACCACAGAATTTTTAAATATTGTTCAAGATACACAATTGGAATCAGATTGGTGGCTATGTACATTGGACGTCACTTCCCTTTATACCAGCATCCCACACGATGCTGGGTTATCAGCTATTGCATATTGGTTAGATAGATCTCAATTATATACTCCGGGATTTAACAATTTTCTAATCAAATTGACTCAATATGTGTTAACCAAGAACATTTTCTACTTTGAATGACAAGCATATTGGAAAGTGAGAGGCACAGCTATGGGAGCATCTTTTGCTCCCATATATGCAGATTTGTTCATGGGATTTTTTGAAGAACAATTTATATACGATTCTCATAATAATATCTATATGGAGGAATTAGATATTTGGAGAAGATATATAGATGATTGTTGGATGGTGTGGCGGGGTGATTCGAGCTTAGTACGTGAGTTTGTAAAATATTTGAATAACAACACATGGGATATTCAGTTCACTTTAACTATACAACATCAAGAAATTGTTTTTTTGGATGTATTAGTCTCTCGACAGGCTGATCATACTCTGGCAACTCGTGTATAGGAAATTTCCACAATACAACACACTTTTGCATGCATCTAGTTATCATCCCCGCCACATCATCAATAACATCCCCAAATCTCAATTTTTACGTATGAAACGTATTTGTTCTTCTCAAGAATCCCACTTAGAATGTGAACAAGATCTGACTGACAGATTGATAAACAGAGGGTATCATAGACATCGCATTACCCAAACTATCAATCAAGTTAAAGAGATGCCCAGATCACAACTTTTATAATATAAACATTCACATGATAGACCCAAGACAGTAACATCTCAACCCATTAGGTTTGTCACTACATTTGGTAGTAACACCCCCCCATTTAGAGACATTATTAATAATCATTGGGAGATTTTGCAGGCTCATGAACATTTGAATGAGATATTACCTGAAAGATGTGCTTTTTCCTATCGTAGGGGTAGAACTATCAACTCCTATTTCACACATTACAAAAGGTATAATCCGTCCACACCTATTCAGACAACCCTATGTGGTGATCCATTGATAGGCTGCTTTCCTTGTGGTCATTGCAGTGCATGCAGACATATCTTTAAGACCAAAGAATTTACTAGTTGTAATACTGCAGTACTGATTGGGTGACCTATTTGGCCACGTGTACATGTTTTTCATTTTATGTAGGCCAAACTTCAAGATCACTTAGACATCAGATAAGTGAACACCTCAGTGCCATTAGAAATCATAAAATCTATAATGCCCTATATAAACATACCATGATTCACCAAACCGCACAATTTAAATTCACCATTATTGATAAAATTGATATGCATAGAAACCTTAAAGCAGGCTGGCATGATAGATTAAATAATACGGAATCCTCATGGATTACCAGGTTAGGAGCTCTATTCAAACCTGGTTTAAATGAAACAATTTAGTTATTTGATGTCAGCTTATGACTTTATGGATTTTTTGAATTTTTGTTTAAATTAATGGATTGATTTCTTCAGGTTAAAAGTTATACATACATATTTATTTCATACTTTTTACTTTTGAAATGTGTGTGTGTATATATATATATATATATATATTGTTTTCAAAGTGTATACACCTTTAATAGTCTTGGATATATAAGGAATAACCAGGATGTGCTATTTAGATTTTGTATTGCACTGAGTAAGGCTGGATATATAGCCAAAACCAGTTTGCAGTATGCAATTTCCAGATATTGCCACAATTAAATAAAATTTAGGTATTTTTCTCCCTTGTGCTGGTTCGTTTTTGGTTTACTAGGCTTAAAAAGGCCCTTGTGGCCGTTAGCCTAGTAAACACCTATGAACCTATGATGTGTAAGAACAAGAGGGAACTGACTTAGCAGAGGAAGAATTCCCTCCATAGCTTGAACAGGCAAATCAGAAATCCTAAGTCCTTTAAAGGGAACTATGATGCTAAAATAGCATCCCTAGCCAACGATACTCATAAGGTATTCTTTAACAGAAGTCCATGATCTAAAACGGATGCCGAGCTATGTGCCAAACTGGTTATGGATGGCACCACTCATACTATAATGAAGGAAACTGCCAACTTGCTAGCTGAAAGATTTGGTGGAAACTTCATCCTCCTGTCCCCACCAGCCATACCCCAAAGCATAGCAGACACCAGTCCTTTGTCTAGCATCTCTAGAGGTTAGGTCATATCTACACTCTCAAGGCCAAAATCACAGCCTCAAATGGGACCAGATAAGATCCCTGGTTGCTTACTAAGCAATCTAAAACAGGACCCACTTGGCTTTCTCTTTAACAACAGCCTGAGAACTGGCTTTGCTCCAGCAGAGTGGAGAACAACAACAGTAATTGTCTTGCACAAAGCGGGGGGGGGGGGGCATCAACTGACACTGGGAACTATAGACCCATCAGTCTAAGCAGCCTCATCTGCAAGGTCATGGAAAGAATCATGGACCTTATCAACAAGGGCATAGGCGACCGTCAAACTCTAGACGCAACCCAGTTTGGCTTTAAGTGTAGATCATGATTATTAAACCAATCAGACTTCTTCGAGAAAGTCATCAAAGCCCCGGATGATGGTAAGAAAGTGCCTACCAACTATCTTGACCTAGCCAAGGCTTTTGACACAATTCCCCACTCGGATATCATTCAGAAATTCTCCCAACTGGAGATCAACTGATATAAGAATGTCATTTGGTCTTGGTAAATGTGCAAAAGCAACCTTTAAAGCAGGAGAGCTCAAGCATCAGGAAAACATCAGTCTGGGACCAGAATGTGATATGAAAGAACTTGAGCAAGACTGAGTGTATAAATATTTGGGAACAGATTAAAGATCAGCAACAAAACATGAACAAATGTGAATAAAACTTAGTAAGGAATATTTTAGAATACTAAAATAAATATTGAAAACAGCATTGACATCTTGGAACAAAGTCCAAGCTATAAACCAATTTGCTCTTTCTGTCCTAACTTACACTTTTGGAATAACTTAAAGGCCCCAAAAGGTGTTGGATTCGTAGGAAAGGAAAACAAGAAGGATGCTTCATGCTCGCCAAATGATTTAGAAAAAAATCAGTGTATACCAAGACTATATATTCCCCGTTCTGAAGGAGGTTTGGGCCTCCTCAAAATCGCCTCCTCAAAATCGATTACATGTACAGATCTGCAATTGTAGGATTTCTGGAACATGAGTACAGTAAGTCTAAGATGACTTCCCTGCTTAGTTTAGCAGAAGCATATCAGTGTCAAATGGGAATGGAAATCAAATCAGAAGTAGATAAAACTCCGGCAGCAACTGAACATGACATAAAACAAAAAAAATACGAGAAGGTAAGAAAATATGTGGAAAATGTATAAATATACAGTGGATATAAAAAGTTTACATACCCCTGTTAAAATGCCAGGTTTCTGTGATATAAAGAAATGAGACCACAATAAATCATTTCAAATGTTTTCCCACCTTTAATGCGACCTATAACCAGTACAATTCAATTGACAACCAAACAAATCTGTTAGGGGAAAAATATATAAAAAATAAAAAACGTACAATACGCTGGTTGCATAAGTGTGCACACCATTAAACTAACACTTTGTTGTGTGTGCACACCCTTAAACTAATACTTTGCTGAAGCACCTTTTGATTTAATTACAGCATTCAGTTTTTTTGGGTACACACCTGCCAATTAGAGAGACTCTGATTAACCCCAAATAAAGTTCAGCTGTCATAGAAGGATTTTCCTGGCATTTACTTGGTTGCCTGCTACAGCAAAAGCCATGATTCGCAGAAAGCTTACAAAGCATCAAAGGGATCTCATTGTTGAAAGGTATCAGTCAGGAGAAGGGAACAAAAAAATTCCAAAGCATTTAATATACCATGGAACACAGTGAAGACAGTCATCAAAAAGTGGAGAAAATATGGGACAACAGTGACGTTGCAAAGAACTGGACATCCCTCCAAAATTGATGAAAAGACAAGACGAAAACTGATCAGGGATGCTGCCAAGAGACCTACAGCAACTCTGAAGGAGCTGCAGGAATTTCTGGCAAGTACTGGTTGTGTACTATATGTGACAACAATCTCCCGTATTCTCCATATGTCTGGACTATGGAATAGGGTTGCAAGACGGAAGCCTTTTATTACACAGTAAAACATCCAGGCCCAGCTCAAATTTGCAAAGCAATACATCAAGTCTCCCAAAAGTATATGGGAAAATGTGTTATTGTCTGATGAGACCAAGGTTGAACTTTTTGGCCACATTTCCAAAAGGTACGTTTGGTGCAAAAACAACACTTTGCATCACCAAAAGAACACCATCCCCACGGTGAAGCATGGTGGTGGCAGTATCATGATTTGGGGTTGTGTTTCATCAGCTGGACCTGGGGCTTTAGTCAAGGTGGAGGGAATTATGAATGGTTCCAAATACCAGTCACTTTTGGCCCAAAACTTTCAGGCATCTGCTAGAAAGATGAAGACGAAGAGGAATTTCACCTTTCAACACGACAATGACCGGAAACATACACCCAAATCAACAAAAGGATGGCTTCACCAGAAGAAAATTAAAGTTTTCAATGGCCCAGCCAGTGCCCAGACCTAAATCCAATAGGAAATCTGTGTGGTGACCTGAAGAGGGCTGTTCACAAAAGATGCCCTCACCATCTGACAGATTTGGAGCGCTTTAGCAAGGAAGAGTGGGCAAATGTTGCCAAGTCAAGATGTGCCATGCTGATAGACTCCTACCCAAGAAGACAGAATGCTGTAATTAAATCAAAAGGTACTTCAACAAAGTATTAGTTTAAGGGTGTGCACACTTGTGCAACCAGCTTATTGTAGGTTTTTTTATTTTTTTATATTTTCTTCCCTAATAGATTTGCTTGTTTTTCAATTGAACTATACAGTTTATAAATAACATTAAAGGTGGGAAAAGTTTTGAAATGGTTTATTGTGGTCTCATTTCTTTATATCACAAAAACCTGGCAATTTAACAGGGTTGTGTAAACTTTTTATATCCACTGTAGTTGCAAGTATAGAAAACTTTTGGAACAACCTCATGTTGATCAGGATCAAACACAGGAATGGTTAAGGAGAGGTGAATTTAAACCAAAAGACAAAAGGTTAATATTTGCAGCCAAAGACAGTGAAAGTACAGTTGTGTAAACTTACCATAAATGTAGGTGTTCGAGTGTATTCACTGTTGCAGTCATTACACTTGGGTTATCCTGCTGGCAGGCTACACTCAGTTGGCCTGAATTCCAAATTCTAGGTCCGGCGTTGGTTGTTGTCGCCACTTCCCTGGCGTCAGTGCACCAGGGGTATAAAAAGATACAGCCGATGCCATTATCTTCAGTTTTTCTTGCCCCACATGTCAGGTGCCCCCAAAGTGTAGGCTAAAAATATGCCAATAAAACATGCATGCACCAAAATATATATAATACCTTCATCTACAAGCAAATACAGCACATAGGATGTATAGGTTAGAGAAGAGCAGATAAGTTGTAGCAAAATACGGGGGATGGTGGGTGGGTAACCTGGACTGCAACAGTGAATACACTCGAACATCTACATTTATGGTAAGTGTACACAACTGTACTATGTTCTTCGTGTTTCACTGTTGCAGTCATTACATTTGGGTTGAATCCCAAAGCTAAGGTTGGGAGGCTGGAGCTAAATAGAATTAGGAGCGGCTATGAGGCCCTGCAGAACTGCAGTGGCAAAGCCTGCCCTTGATTTAGAGTAGAGTGGTAAATGATAGTGCTTTGTAAAGGTGTGCACTGAACTTCAGGTTGCAGCCTCTAAAATGTCTTTGGTTGGTACTCCTCGGAGGAAGGCTGCTGAAGTGGCTGCTGCTCTGGTTGAATGTGGCCTAATGCCCTTAGGTACTGGCTTGCCATGTTGTGAATAGCAGAAACGGATGCAGTAGCCGATCCACTTTGAAATAGTCTGCTTTAAGATAGCCTTTCCTTGTGATCCTGCAGCATATGCACTAGTAGTTGCTCTGTCTTTCTGAAAGCTTTGGTTCTGTTCAGGTAGAAGCGTAGCTGTCTGTGTATGTCCAAAGAATGCAGAATTCTCTCCCCCCTTATTCTGTGGGTTTGGATAAAAGGTAGGCAGATGAATAGTTTGGTTAAGGGCCACACTGGACACTACCTTATGCATAAATGTCGGGTTTGTCCTCAGAGAAACCCTGTCTGGATAAAAAAATGATAAAAGGTTCCACAGCCATGAGTGCCTGTAGCTCTGAAACTCGTCTTGTAGAGGTTAATGCTAGGAGCAGAGCTATTTTCCAAGATAAAAACTTTATATCAGCTGTAGCGGCTGGCTCAAAAGGAGGCAGGGTGTGTTTTTCCAAAACATAATTGAGGTCCCATGCAGGTATTGGTGATCTCCTTGGAGGCCTTAAGTTTTTGGCTCCTCTGAGGTACTGCCTTAACAGCGGATGAGAAAAGATCGGTGGCTCTGTATTGTAATGAGCCGAAATGGCAGAGGCATGAATTTTGAATGATGAAAAAGATAGGACTTTGTCCAGCATCTGAGTTAAGTATTGCAAAATCTGAGGAATATTTGGTACAGCTGTGTCAATTCCTTGTGCCTGGTTCCAAGCACAGAATCTCTTCCATTTCCAGCGTAAGATTTTCTGGTACTAGGCCTTCTGGCCTCCAAAATGACATCCATTACAGCTTTAGTGAGAGGCGCGTTTTGTATTACTACATTATCCACCATGCTGCCAGATTTAAGGTCTTTAATTGGCTGTGCAGGATCGGACTGTTTTGCTGGGATAGTAGATGAGGTATTTGAAGCAAAGTCCATGCCGGGCATTGAGACAAGTTCCTTAGGATTGGGTACCAGTGCTGGTGGGGCCAGTCTGGGGCAATCAGTATCATTTTTGGCTTCTCTTGTCTGACCTTTAGGAGTACCTTGGGGAGGAGAGGCAGTGGGGGAAAGGCATATACTGTTAAGCTTTTCCAGCTGAAAGAGACATCCACTTTCCATGCTTGTCTGTGATAAGTCCTTGTGCAGAATCTTTTTAGTTGGTAGTTGTGAGGAGAGGCAAATAGATCTATATCCAGGCATCCCCATTTCCTTGTTATCATGCTGAAGACTTGTGGATCCAATTTCCACTCGTGGGGATCCATGAGGTTTCTGCTTAGTTCATCTGCCAGAGTATTTATCTTTCCTGGCAGGAATTGTGCCCGCAGATGTACCTGGTAAGTCAAAGCTGTGTCCCACAGAGTCATGGCTAGTCTGCAGAGGGGGTAAGAATGAGTGCCTCCCTGCTTGTTTATATACCACATGACCGTGGTGCTGTCTGTCTTTATCAGTAGTTGTCCCGGATGAAGTAGGTCCTTGAAGGCTGTCAGGGCATTCTGGACAGCTAGCATCTCTTTTTGATTGATATGTAGATGCATCTGGTTTGCGGACCATGTTCCTTGAATACATCTTCCTGCCATGTGAGCCCCCCAGGCATAATCTGTTGCATCCATTGTTAATGTCTGCCTGGCTGGGGGTAAAGTGAATGGCTGTCCCTTGTTCTGGTGACAAGCCTTCGCCCACCAACAAAACTCCTTTTGCAGGCAGGGAATGAGGGTAATTATAGTTTCCAGGCTGTGGCAATGTGTCCTAACACTTTTTAGGTACCATTGAAGTTTCCTCATATGCAGTCTCGCATATGGAATTAGTAGAATGCAGGATGCCATGAAGCCCAAAGCCTGCAGAATTTTTCTTGCAGATAACTGGGCCTTTGTTGCCAACAGGTTGAAATAGGTAGTCAGTTGCCTTTGTTTGTCTGGCGTGAGATAAGCCATCTGGGCAGTTGTATTTAAGCTTGCACCCAGGAATATTATCTCTTGAGAGGGTATTAGTTTTGATTTATTTTCGTTGACTGTGTACCCTAGGCCTGTTAGAAATCTCTTTACAAACGCCAGATGCTGTAGTAGAATGTCCTTGTTCTCTGCTTGAATGAGGCAGTCATCCAAGTAAGGTTATATTTGTATTCCTCTTTGTCTGCAGAATGCAATTAATGGTGCCAGGCACTTTGTGAAGACCCTGGGCACAGTAGATAAGCCAAAGGGCAGTGCAGAGAATTGGTAGTGCATTGAGCCAGCTTTGAATCTGAGGTATCTTCTGCATGTTTGTCTGATTGGGACATGCAGGTATGCCTCTTTTAGGACTAAAGTCACCAGCCAAGCCTTCTTTCCCAGCATGGGCAGAAGTTGCTCTAGAGTCAACATTTTAAATTTTGATATATCCAGAAATGTGTTTAGAATAGACAGGTCCAGTGTTGGTCTCCAGGTCTTGTCCTTTCTTGGTACCAAAAACAGTCTTGAATAAAATCCTTGTCCCTGCTCTTGCTCTGGTACTTGTTGAATGGCCCTCATGTCCATGAGGGATGACACATGCTTTTGTGCTTCTGCCCATTGATGTTTTGACAGGTCTGGCCAACCGTTTATCCTTGGCAGGGTATTGAAGTGAAACTTGTAGCCTTGTGACACTATGTCTAAGACCCATTTGTCCTGGGTTATTATGTGCCAGTTTTGAGAAAAAAGTGCTAGTTTTCCCCCTAAAGGTGCTGCCAGAAGATAAGTGCTTGGTGCAGTCAGGGGGAAGTCATTGGGACTGTTTCCTGTATGGTTGTGATTTGTCTTCTCCACTTTTGGAGGTAGAAGCACCCCATTGTTCAGACCTGTATGAGCCTTGGGGCTGGGATCTGCCTCTTGGGCATCTGTATCTGTCCCTTTGTGGTCTGTCCGACACTGGAAAGGACCGATTCTATGTAGGCCAGTGTCTGCTAAATCTTGGAGTCTGAACCTGCAAGAAATCCTTAACCGTTTGCATAGGTTTAGCTTTGTCCTCTATTTTCTTTAACACCAAAGTATAGTTTTTATTTATTTTTTTATTTATTTATCATTTGTTGACCGGGAAAGTCCGACTAGGTTCCACAGAGCCTGTTTTCAGCGGAGGCCCGGGGAGAAATCCTCCAGATGCATGTCTTTGGAATGTGGGAGGAAACCGGAGTACCCGGAGGAAACCCACGCGAACACTAGGAGAACATGCAAACTCCACACAGAAGGCACCCCAGCTGAGAATCGAACCGGAGAACCTCTTACTGTGAGGCGACAACGTTAACCACTGCACCACTGTGCCGCCCTCATCGTGCTGTAATGGGGCATCTAATAATTTTGCTTTGACATGATCAGGCAGAGACCTTTAACCAAGCATGTCTCCTGATGACAGAGCCCGTCACCGCGGCTCTGCAGGAGGCCTCCAAAGAATCAAAACCACATTGCAAAGTATGCTTTCCATTTTGTTCAGCTGCATGCAATAAATCCTGCATTTCTTTGTTTTCTGCACATTCAGAATTGGTCAACATTTTCTGTTTAAGCAGTGACATAATATATTGCTGATATTTGAGCATATGAAACTGACAATTTAAAGCCCTTATAGCCAAGGTTGCGGAAGTGCAAATCTTTTTTCCCCATCTGTCCAAAGCCCTATAATCCCTGTCAGAGGGGGTAGGGTTTTTTGCAGTAGAAGCCTCGACTCCTTTGGGACACAGAGATGGTTTCTGGGTCAGCAGCAGGATTTTTGAAAAGGAATTTATGAGAGTCAGGGACCCTGTAGTACCTGTCCGGCTTAACAAGAGCTGGAGGTAAGGAGTCAGGGGTCAGATTGGACTCTGAAAATACGTCATCGACAATGTCCAACACAGGTGGAATAGCTAGGGGCCTGTGTTGTGGTAGTAAAAGGAAGTCTCTGAGCCTTTTCTTGGATTCTGAAAAATCTTGGCTCTCCCAGTGGAAATGCTCCCTCATGGTATGCAAGGTTTCCCCAAAAGAATAATCCTCAGGAGGAGAGGCTGAAAGGATAGATTCTTCAGCATCAGAATCCTCATAGGGAGGAAGAGAGTATTCCTCTTCAGAAGAGGAATCAGATGAAATGGAAGCCTGATCTGAAGATTCATATTCTGTCTCTTGCCTAGGCCTTTTATCAGGAGGGGGATAGGAACCCCTGATCAAAGTAATTAAGTCTTCGGCCATTTTGAGCATCTGTTTTTTGGGCATGGAGGCCTGTCCATGAGGCTGTTGTACTTGTTTCTTTGTCTTTAAGAGCACTTTAGTCTTTGCGCCTTTGAAGCTGCAGTGGTTTTAATGTATAACTGAGTTGGTCTGAAAACACCCTCAGAAGCCGATGCCTGCTCAGCGGCTCCTGACCCATCTGAGGGAATAGTTTCCGAAGGTCCAATACTTTGACCTTCCAGCGGCCTAAGCGACTCCACGTGGGAGTCGGTAGCGGCCTGCGGGTCTAAAGTAGCGGGCGTCAGGGGCTGCGAAGGCGCCTCACTGAGAACCGGCGACTGGCTTAGAAGAAGCCTCGTCAGTTTTGGACCTCGGATGCCTGTCCTTCTCTTTTTCTTTGCGTTTCTTGTGAATTCCAGTAGTCGGATGGCTATCCAACAACATGGTATAATTAAATCTTCTGCCAAAATAGTGTAATGCAAAATTGTACCAACGCTTAATAGTACGTTGGTTAAATCTAGCACAAAACCGACAACTAGCAACGTCATGGTCAGGGCCTAGGCAAGGAATACAGTAAGAATGAAAGTCCTTATGAGGTATTTGCTTCCCACAAGAAATACAATTATTAACTTTTTCTGACATCGGTCTGGAGCAAGAAAAAAAAGTTTTCCCAACAGAGTACTTAGCTTTTAATGAAGACTTCGGATCTGAAATTCGAACACGAAAATCTCAGGAGTCGGCTGACCGGCACTTGCGAATTGCTTATGCTTTGGGCACCGCGCGGCAAGAAAGACTGAAGAAAATGGCGTTGGCTGCATCTTTTATACCCCTGGCGCACTGACGTCAGGGAAGAGGCGACAGCAACTGATGCCAGACCTAGACTTTGGAATTCAGGCCGACTGAGGGTAGCCTGCCAAGGGGATAACCCAAGTGTAATGACTGCAACAGTGAAACACGAAGAACATCTACATACACATATTTTTACAATGTCCATTGAACATGTGGGAGAAATGGATAAATGCAGGTTTTGTAAAACAGAACTGGAAACAGTTGCATATCTTGTTGCTGGGTGTGATATACTGATGGCAGAAGAACTGTATACTGAAAGATATAATAATGTGGCAAGACTTGCATTGGGGATTGTGCAAACACTGCAATACTGAAGTAACTGAAAAAGCACTGGAAACATGAGCCACAAAGAATTATAAAGTTTATATCACATGGGTTCACCCATTACCAACAATTCAAAAAACAGATGCGAAAAAAACAGATACAGTATTCATCAAAAAGACAAAAGTGACATTGATCATTGAAATTGCTACATCCAGTGACTAAAGTGTCTTACATACAGAGAAATATAGTCATAAAATACCAGGATTTGCAAGAAGAAACAAAGGCAATGTGGAACAGGAATACCCAGACAGCATTAATAGTAGTAGGAGTAACGAGTCTTATAAAAGTGACTTTACAGTCGTACTTAGATATGTTACTGATACGTGTAGATTCATATGAATTGCAGGAGGAGCCATTACTGGGCACATTGTGGGTGCTGAGAACAGTACTTCTGGCTAACATCAAAGACTGAAACATACTAATTTCATAAACATTAATCACTTTGACTTCGGAACGGGGTCCATTCCCATCATAGCATTAGAAGCCCAAAAGTCTTGGAGAAATTTAAAAACAAAATGGAGATCAACCCTTACATCATTAGATGGGTAGTCAATTGTCTCACCAACAGAATACATACTGTCAAAGTTGGTGACTCCACCTCTACCAGTAGCCCCATCACCAGTGGTGTACCACAAGGATCTGTGCTGGGCCCTTTACTGTTTGGAATCTCTTTCCAGGAAGTCCAGGCTAAAGTAAGCAACCTTTGGCTTATGAAGTTCACTGAAGATTCCAAAGCAATCGTTAAGTTCCCCAACAATGTTAAGATATTACAGGAGGAGCTAACACAGACAGATGATCAGTGTTGAAGCCACAGTCTAAAACTAAATACAAAAAAGTGCATTATTATCCCCTTTGACAAAAGTGGAATTCTCTGCTAATTACAATATTGACAGCACCTCCCTAAATTCAAACCCAGCGGTGCAAGATCTGGGAACACAGGCTGATAGCAATCTGAACTTTGATCAAGTTTCCACGGTGGTAAGGAAAGCCCTCTACATTGTGCATCTCATAAGCAAGGGCATCGCATCAAGGTCTAAGGACATTACAACTCGACTGTACTCAACCCTCAGAGGCATTAATACAGTAAAATGCTCCCTTTTGCATGTACCTCACCAGACACCAGCAGCAAGTGAAGAGGCCACACAGGTTTCTCAACAAGAAAATACAAGGCCTCCAAATGATGACCTACGTGGATAGACCGAAAGCCCTTGTCACTGTACTTTGTATCTTGTAGGCTGCTAAGAGGCGACATGTGCTTGACCTATAGGGCATTCTCTGACCCTGCCTTAATGGAAATGCTGCACATCTGCAAGTCACATGGCACAACAGTCACTCACTCTAGAGATCTTAACCTACCTTGCGACATAAACAGAGCATCCTGGAAAGACAGATGCATCTCCCAGAGATTGCCGCTCCTCTGGAATAAACTTCCAGTTCACGTGAAGTAGAGCTCCTCACTGCACCCATTCAAGTGCAACCTAGACAAATGGATGGGAGACCGCAAATTCACCCCAGGGGTGGCACCATGTACCCTATGGACAGAGGTAGTCGGTGCTGATCATAGACTCGCTCTTCAAATTATGTCCATCTAACAAGGAAAATTGGGGAAACTCGGGATTAAGATAACTAGGCTTGTAAGGGCTCTAGGGCCACTACCTAGTAACGTCCTATTAACCTATAAACATGTTGCAACATAAACCACCTCAGAGTAAGTACACTGATTTTTCCCCCATTTAAACCTTTGAATAATAATACTAATAATAATAATGGATTGCAAGGGGGGGTTAAAATGAAGTACAGGCCAACACTAAGGGGCTCTGGCTAACAAAGTTCGCAGATGACTGCAAACTGGGAGCCATTATTGAATCCCCAAATGATGTGGATACTCTACAAAAGGGCCTTACAGAAACAGATGCTTGGTGCCAGAGCCATGGGCTCAAGCTGAATGCCAAGAAACGTATAGTTATCCCCTTTGGGAAAAAACATGTACCCGTGAATTACCACATAGGTGGCAGTACACTAAACACTGAAAGTGTGATAAGAGACTTGGGGACACAGGTGGACAGTGGTCTCATCTTCGATAACCATATCACCACAACAGTCAGGAAATCCTTCTATGTGGCCCACCTCATGTGTAAGGGCTTTTCATCCAGAAAAAAGGAGGTCATTGTCCCACTGTACTCATCCCTCATTAGACCCATTTGGTATGTGCCTCTCAAGACATCTGCAACAATTGGAAAGGCAGTAGAAATACCTCACTAAAAGAATCACAGGCTTAAAGCAGATGCCCTATGCTGACCGCCTTAAAAAACTCCAGCTATACTCTGTTGCATATCGTCTACTCAGAGGTGATCTCTGCTTAATATACAAGGCCATGTCAAACCCAGAGCTGTTGGACATGCTACACTTAAAGAAATCCCAATGCCACAGAGCCACACTCCAGGGATCTACACCTTGTCATCACAATAAACAAAACATGCTGGAGGGATAGGTTCCTGACCCAGAGACTCCCCAGACTATGGAACAAACTGCCCAGACATGTCAAGCAGAGCACCCTCTTTGACCCTCTTCAAAAGGAACCTTGACGATTGGATGGGAGAAAGAAAATTCACCCCAGGGATCACATCAGTCTCCCTGCTAGACAGGGATCCAGGGAAGAAATAGCTAGGGAAGTGTTATGGCTAGGCTTGTATAGGCCCTAGGGCTGATAGCCTAGTACCAACCTATGACTTGCACTGTAATGGCAGGAGAGGGTAGCTAGATCTCTTCTTAGATGTGGATCACTGTTTGAAACCGAAAGTGTGCATGCTTCTAATTGTTCAGAGGGGTAGTTTGTTTTGAGACTTTCTGTACCTGTATACAATTGGTTCATTACAGATTCATAGACTTTTACTATGTTAATGACCTAGGGGGCCTTTCTAAGCCTAGCCAAGTTTTCCCAAAAGAATAATGACATCATGTATCCAAATAGGATATTGAGGGTCAAGCATTTATAAGCTACCTCTGTCCATAAGTGACATGGGTGCAATGTCCAGTTTAAATTTCCTACTCCCAATCTAGTGGTTTAGGTTGCATTTAAATTGGTAATAGACAAACTTAGCTTCACATGGATGTGAAGCCTGTTCAATAGGAGTATCCACATACTTGGCAACCATGCCATGGATTGCTGAGGTTTTCTGACGAACCCACTTCACGATAAGTACTTCACACTGCTGAACTACACTGTCTCAAAATATATACAAGAGTTGGTGTTACAAGTGTGCATTTTTAAAGAATTTTATGCAAATTAAACTGCATTTTAGTGCTGTTCCTTTTACAACTGCATTTAATTGGTGTACTGAATCCAGACCCAGCCACAGCTGAATATTTGCTATCCATTGCTACACTGCACTTTTTCCTGTAATAGACTTGTGCTGCTTTTAAATCTGTATATTCTTTGCTGTACTCTTGCACTCTGACCTACTTATAAGTGCTTTTGATTTTTTGTCTGTGAGTTCCTGCATTTCCTTTTGGTTTATTACTTTAACTTGTCTATTTACTGCACTCTGGGCGACCTCTCACAGTACTCCTTCATTAAGATGAGCTCGGTCTATTCTCTAGTGACAGGAGACCGTAGCCAGATCTCTTCTGAGCTGGGAATCACTGTCTGAAACCCCAAAGTGTGCCTGTTTCTGATTGGCCAGAGGGCTAGTTTTTTTAAACTTTCTGTACCTGTCTAAAGTCAACATGTTTGCACAATGCTGCTCATCATGCAGTGGTGGTCAGCAGTGCCCTGTACAGATGACAGCAGCACCTAAAACTGAATCTTTCCACATAAAATTACCCCTGAAATTTCCTCAGCACTTAGTTGAGCAAAGAGCAACTAGTTTTCACATTAAGGAGCACCACCCCCATGAGTTTCATCTTAGATAGTCTAGATTATAGTCCACACTATTACAGCAACCCAAGCTAGGAAGATAACACAATAAGTATTGCAACAATCAGCATGGAGTTTCCTACTATCTCTGTAGCCAGCTTGGTGGCTATGGACGCCCTAAGGCAATGTAGCAATTGTCTCATTTACTTATAATACCAAACATGTTTTCAGAAACACACACACTATGTACCCCACACACAGTAATGACCACACACACAAGCCCACATATGCTGAGGCTCTTAAATGTAATCTTCGTAAACCACAAAGACCTCCAAGTCAATGAGCATCCTCGGCAAACTCAAAAGCACTCAGTCTTGAACAAGTACTTACCACAATACATACAGGCACATCTCAGTGTCTCAACTTCTAAGCTCATAAAGCATACCACCACATAACCCAGTATTTTGGTCACACCAGACTCCATTGTGATACACATTGATGCCCCACTCACCAGGCTAAGGATAGAGGCTCTGTCATTTGTACATCAGGGGCTATGATTTACCAGGTCACATATGCAGTCATGACATTGAACCACAAGTACCATTGAACCACAAGTACCAGTATGACTCAGTCATGGTCCATTTTGGTGTAGATGATCACAGATGTAGCTCACTGGACTATATGAAGAGACACAAGATGCATCTCGAACTGTGTTCCAGGCTGATATGAGGCTAGCTTTGAGCAGCAGTCCACATTCTCCAAGAATGATGTTACAATAGGAGTAGAATATAATTGGCTTACATCATGGTGTTATTCAAAGGAGGTGCAATACTTCTCTGTCTGGGAAGCTACAATAATCAGACCACTCTGCTCTGCCAGGGATTGTCTGTACCTATCCTCGCTGGGTTTCTGAACACTGGCTTAAACCTTGTCCACTCCCATACTGCCTTTTGTAGGCATTGCCAACCTGTTAAACCTTACAGCACAACAAAGCCAGCTCAAGAAAATCTGAAGGGGTGACTTCTCAGTTCCAGAAATCTAAACAAGAAACTTCACTTCCTACAAGCTCTTCTCACCCTGGAGAATGTAGAAGTCTGTGCAGTTACTGAGGCATTCTTTAGAGCTGTGGAAATCACCCAGGCAGTGCAAAGTTATAATGCATTCCATACATTTAGACCAGTTACTGCAAAGGAAAGAACAAAAGTTGGAGGTATCCCAATTTTTATAAAAAAAAAAAATACCTCATGACTCTCCAAACAGTATGATGTGCTTGAGCTTCTCCATGTCCAAAATTACCGTATGAAAAGTCCAGTACCATACCCATGCGAGCTAAAGGTCCCCCTCTATGACCCAAGAAACCCATAGCTCTTACTTAAAAGTACTGGAGACACTCCCCATTCAACCTAACACCATTTTCATGGGTGACTAAACTATTCCACTATAAACTGGAAATAATACACACCCAAAAACATGAAGGCTTAGAGATTTCTGGATTTTGTTAACATACAACCTGGAACATATAGTCCATATGCCCACTAGAGGCACAAACAACCCTGGCCTGGTCCTCACAAACATGGGAGAATGCTGCACCCCCCTAGTACAATGTCCTCACTGGCCAGGTCAGACCACAAAGCTGTATCCTTTGAAATAAAAATAAAATTCTTTACCCTAGCAAGCCTTGGTACTTTTATGAATTATTCTAAGGCAAACTTCCTATAATAATCCACCCTAATAACTGCCCATCCTGGCCAAAAATCCAAGTCCCTCCCCCACCAACTCTGAGAACACCACTACCTATGCGGAATTGTAAATGGAAACTCAGTACAATCATGTTAATAGCTGTATTGAGGGAGCTGTAACTACATGGAAAAAGCACATGACAAGCTAAAAAAATAAGCCACTGTGGTATAATCCTAGCATCAACAGGCTGTATAACAAAAAAGAAGCAAAATAAAGGCAAACCAATAATGAAATGACCATCAAGGTAAAAACTCCAATCTGGATGACAAATTTACCTGCAATTTTATCCCCTCTCTCCCCAGATACCCATAAGAAAATACCCTCAACAATAACTCCCCTATTACTAGTGAATAGGTCCTCAATACATTTTCCAAGGCTAACAACACTGCATCAATAGGCCCTAATGATATCCCATATCCCAGGATCCCTACCTTTTTTAATTTCTCCAAGTCTTTTGGGTTTCTAATACCATGATGGGAATGGACCCATTCCTAAGTCAAAGTATGATTAAAGTTTATAAAATTAGTATTGTTTCAATCTTCGAGGTTAATCAGCACTGCTCTTCACAGCAACCGCAATGTGCCAAGTAATGCCTTCTTCTGCAACATATCCAAGTATGATTGTATGCAAATCAAACAGCATCAGAATTACCAACTAGAGACCTAAATCTCGCCTGCAACATAAATATGACATGCTGGAGGGACATGTACACATCTCAGAGACTATGCCTTCTCTATAACAGGCTTCCCATCCATGTGAAGTAGAGCTCTTCTCAACCCAATTCAACCGTAACTTGGACCTATGGCTGTGGAATTGGAAACTACCCCCTGGTCTGGCATCGTTGCCTCTAATAGACCCAGGCAGGCTGTACACGCCTGACCACCCATGCTCAAGTCTACATATACCTCGTAAAAACTATTATCAACCTCCCAGATACATTTGTGAAGAAATACTAGGCTTAAAAATGACCACAAGGGTTGTTAGCCTAGTAATTACCTATGAACCTTTGCAGTTATGCCTCCATAAAAGGATGAAACATGACCTATCAGGACCACTAGAATCACTACTTAACCACAGCCTCCAGACAGGCTTTATGCAAAGTGAAAGGAGGACTGAAACGGTCATCACTCTGCACAAGGGCAGGCCATCAACAGACCCAGGTAATTAAAGACCCACAGGTCTCACTAGTCTCGTATGCAAGGCCATAGAAAGAATTACAGAAAAAAACAGACAACGATATAAGAAACTTTCAGTCACCAGATCCAACCCAGTTTGGTTTCGTCAAGGGGAGGGCATGCCTACTCAACTTGGTGAACTTCTTTTGAAAATGTCACCAAAGCAATGGACAAAGGAAAAATAGTACATAATGCCTACCCTGACCCAGCCAAAGCTTTCTGCAAAATACGCCAACTCAGACATTGTTGAGAAACTCACAAAATTAGCCAGCAGTCTCACAAATAGGACCCAAGGATAGTGTAATCTACCTCCACAAACAGGCAGTCACTAGAGGGGCCCATCATTTCTCCATGCTGGGGGCATCCTTTTAGGCATCTATTTGCTTGTGGACAAGGTTTGCAGATAATTGCAATCTATGTGCAGTCATACAATCCCTCAGTGACACAAATACTCTCCAAGAAGGATTGACATAGACAAATAACTGGTGCCAGTGTTATGGTGTAAAAGTCAATGTCAAGACAGGCATAACACTATCCTTTGGAAAGATAGCTACAGCCTGCAGACAACCACAATGACAACATATCCGTCAGAGTAGACCAGTGGTAAGGGATCTGAGAACACGTTGACAGCAATGAGGCCTATGACCATCAAGTGTTAGTAGTTTAGAGAGAATCACCCTTGGACCTAGATGATATACCCTTGTTTATAAGTTGTGCACAATAGAATGTCATTGTTCTGCTGTACTCGGCTCTCATCAGAACACTCAGAGTACTATGCTCCATTTCAGTATGTAAAAGCACAATGAATGGCCAGGGCTTACACTAAACTCTATATTTATTACACAGGTGAAGCGCTTTTCGTTTGTGCATTCACAAACTTGATCAGACCAAACAGTCCCATACTAAAACAGTATCTTAAATAATTAATCGACAAAGGAAGTGATGCAATCAATTAAACTCTGCTAACAACATTTAAAGCTACATAACATACATTAAAACAGTACTACTGAAACTATTACTTTACTTTCATTAAAAATGTTAAAACATATTATTGCTGAAACTTGTGCATCAAAAAATTAAAAATTAAAAAATTAATCTGCAGAATCATTGTGAAAAACGAATAAAACTACTAAAACAGACTCAAAACTGAGTTGGTTTTCTTACCTGATCAAGGGTTTTAGTTTTAAAAATCCCAGGCCAGACATAAGAATATAGGGATAACTGCCACATCAACTCAGACTTTTCCAAATGTAACATTCATAGACCTCCTCTTAAGTTCGTCCATTACTTGTTGAAGACCACGGAATTCAAAATTATGATTGTTATACATTTGTACATGCTTTGCCAGGGCATTAGTTAAGTTGGACTTTCTTATAACATAAATATTCATATACCCTATCTTTTAAAGCTCTAGTGGCTTTTCCTATGTAATAAGCTGGGCACTGATTACACCTAGCCACCTAGACCACTGCTTTTGAGTTACAGTTCAACCTGTAATTTAATTCTGTACTAGTTACCATTAATTTCCACATACTGCCCCTAATAAATAAATTTTTGAATTCTGTGGTCTTCAACAAGTATAGAAAGAACTTGGAGGAGGTCCATGGATGTTACATTTGGAAAAGGCTGAGTTGATGTGGCAGTTAACCCTATATTCTTATGTTGTGCCTGGGCTTACGGATTATTGTGCAATTAATAGCATTTTAAAACTAAAACCCTTGGTCAGGTAGGAAAACAAACTCAGTTTTGAGTCTGTTTTAGTGTTTTAGTAGTTTTATTCATTTTTCACAATGATTCTGCAGGTTAATTTTCTAATTTTTTTATTTTTTGATGCACAAGTTTCAGCAATATGCTTTAAACAGTTTTAATGAAAGTAAAATAATAATTTCAGTAGTACTATTTTAATGTATGTTATGTAGCTTTAAATGTTGTTAGCTGGGTTTAATTAATTGATTGCATCACTTCCTTCGTGGCTTAATTAAGACACTGTTTTGGTATGGGACTGTTTGGTCTGATGACGTTTGTGAATGCACAAATGAAAAGCGCTTTTGCCTGTGTAATAAATATAGAGTTAAGTCTAAGCCCGGGCCATTCATTGTGTTTTTACAGTTTGTCGTTTGTATTTTTCCCCTTCAGTATGTACCAGAACAGGCATATCCATAAACTGGAGTGTCAAACGGTTTTCCGCCTAAACACTGATTTTTCCAGCACTTATTGTGATTTAAAAGCTTGTTTTATTTCACATATTGTACTTATTTGACTGTCTGCACTTTTAAAAAGTTGTTTTTTGTTTAAATAAATTGTTTAACTGTTGTAGGCTACACACTAAAGTGTGATACCCTTTTCTGATTGCTTGTAGTCGTTTAAAGCTGTTTTAAGTGTACTTTTTACTGTTTTTGCCTTATCTTTTCAAAAAAAAAAAAAAAAAAAAAATCTTGTTTCCTGCCTTTCTAAGCTAGTATAGTCCAGTTTTCAGGCTAGTGTTGAATTCAGGGCTGTGTTACAAGTTTCTGAGTTGCCCATACCTTACTTGGATAGAGGGATGTTTCTCTGTTCACCTGTGAGAGAGGGGAACTTTGAGCAACCATCTGTCCCTGGAGGAGTTGTTCCAGCCCAGAAGTTAGTAGTTTAAAAACTTCTTTTGCATGGTTTTGTGCGCCGGGCAGCAATGGTTAGCTAGGGTTAAATTATTCCCGGCTCCACTAAGTCTCCTCTTCAGTTTTTCACTTGAAACTAGTCTAACTCTCAACCTAAGCACTCAAAAAGCATCCTACAGTCCAGCACTTTCTCAGACCCAATAGCAAGCACTAATATACCCCGACACTTGACTGCCCAGCAGGGCAAGGCTCTTTATCCACCCCTTACCAACCAAGCAACTAAGCAGCTCACCCTACTATTCAGGCATGACCAAAGGGCAACTTCAGGTGTACTCTCCAGTCCAGCTGGTGAATTTGGGTATCCTGAGGCAGTGTTACAACTGCCTCATGTACACAGACATCCCTCTCCTCCTACCACAAAACACTAACATATGCGAGAGATGCAATTATACAGCCAAACTGGAGGCTATGGTCTCTCCACCCAAGACTGGAATAGACAGTCATGAGGAGAAGGTTAACACTTGCACCACACCTCCAGCCTCACATAGACCTACTAAACCAGCACTGGCAAAAAATACACATAAATACACAAAATCATACTCAAAGGCTCTAAATAAAAACCTGCAAAAGCATCAGAAAGCTCCAAAGCAGACACCCACAAAACCTGAACCTCCTGTCACAAACCAGACAACACATCAAACACAAAATCAGTGTGCCGCACAATCACAGCCCTTAAGGCGAAATAACATACCTAACACACTAGTAATAAGTGACTCAATAGTCAGGCACACTGCCGCCCCACTCACTATGCTGGACAAGGAGAAAGTTACTGTTAGCTGCCTATCGGGAGCCAGAATCCGCCACATAACACAAGCACTCAGGTCACTCTAGAACAAGTACAAATATGACTCTGTCATTGTTCATGTTGGTGTGAATGACCTGAAATGTACCTCCCTGGACTACATGAAGAGAGACATGGAAGAGCTCTCTGATCATGTAGCCCAGGCAGGTATGACCCTGACCCTGAGTAGCATCCTGCCCTCACCAAGAATGATACCTCAGTATAAAGAAAAAATGATCAATTTCAACAACTGGCTAAGCTTCTGGTGTCATTCACAGGGGATCCAGTGTCTGTCAGCCTGGGATGACATGCTCGACAAGCCGCATTGCTTCGCAAGAGACAGCTTGCACCTGTCACCCCTTGGCTTTCAAATACTGGCCAAGGCTCTTCCTGCCCCCATAGTGCCTTTGTTAGGCAAGGCTCAAAATTCAAACCCACCACCATAAACAACACAAGTAAAAAAATGAGGGTTATGCTACTCAACGCCAGGAGTTTAAATCTCAAAATGCATGCGCTCGAAGTATGGAGAACGTCGACATCTGCGCACTAACTGAAACCTGGTTCAAGGCTCCACAGAGCACTCCAGCACTACTGGGCTACAACTCATACCACACATTTCAGCCACAGAACACGGACCGAAACACAAAAGGAGGGGGTGTATCAATATTCATCAAGGATACTCACACCTCCAGATTAGTGGCGCAGCATGTCGACACCTCTGAGATCAACCTTGTGCAACTAACATCGGGCAAATCTGCAATGCAAATTGTGGCCTGCTACAGATCACCCTCCATAACCAAGGACCACCACTCCGCCTTTCTGGAGACACTGGAAAACATGAAGATCCTACTGATATTGGGCGATTTCAATTACCCTACCATTAACTGGGAAAACTACTTGAGTACAAACTCCCAGGCTCAGCGCTTCCTGGAATATATCAACTCAGATGCCCTGGATCAGCTGGTAAACTCCCCTACCAGAAGCCACAACATATTGGACCTGGTTATCACCAACATGGGCGACAGGTGTTCCGTACCGGAGGTCAACCCGTCACTGGTTAGATCAGACCACAAACTAATCACCCTGGATATGTCCACACCCCACCACCACCCCCAACCAAGGAAACCACAGTGAAAAACTTTTCTAAAGCAAACTTCACCTTACTTAAGGCAGAGGTGGTAAGTTTCACAGCCCCCACGCTAAAGGATAACACTGCCCAAGATGCAGAATCCTTTACAATTGCACTCTATGAGCACCTACAAGGATGCATGGATTGTGCCATCCCTAGCAAGACCAAGACTCACTCCCCTAAGAGAAGAAAACCAGTCTGGAGGACCCCTGCCATAAACAGGTTATACAACAGAAAGAGAAAACTAGTTCAGGAAAAAAGCAAATCCCAAGAAGGAAAGACATCCCTGATCAGTATCAATAAGAAACTAAGGTCCCTCATAAAATCATCCAAGGCTAACTTCGAAAGAAAAATAGCCAAGGATTCAAAAGATAACCACAAAGCCTTCTTTAGTTATGTCAAGAATCTAAGTGGCAAATAGCAGATATGCTCTGAGTTAGTGCAAAATAGCACAAAATGTAGTGAATCTACTGATATTGCCAACATCCTGGCATGTAGATTCAGTGCAAACTTCACCCCCCTGTCACCTTCAAAAGGGCGCACAACAATACCGAAAAAGTGTAGTGTCCCGGAAATCACAGAAGCACAGGTGAAACAGCCCTTTCAAAAGCCAAAAACACAGCATCAATGAGGCCAGATGGTGTCCCAGGCTGCGTCTTGCACAAACTACAGAACGAACTAACCCCCCACCAAAACACGCTGTTCAACCTCAGCCTCTCCACAGGCTATGTGCCCATAGAATGGCGCACAGAAACGGTTATTCCGCTCCACAAAGGAGGGACCACAACTGATCCTGGTAACTATCGCCCCATAAGCCTGACTAGCCTGGTCTGCAAAGCTATGGAGCGCATCATCATGGAACTCATTAACAAAGACATTGGGAACCTTCAAACACTTGACCCGACCCAGTTCGGCTTTGTTAAGGGCAGATCATGTCTACTAAACCTGGTTGACTTCTTCGAGACAGTCACCAAGGCCATGGGCGAGGGAAAGGTGGTTCACACAGCCTGCCTTGATCTTGCCAAGGCATTCAACACCATTTCTCACTCGGGTATTATAGAAAAACTCACCAGCCTGAGCATAAACCCCTACGTCACAAGATGGGTTGCCAACTGGCTTACAGACAGAACTCACACGGTAAGAATAGTGGGCTCCAGTTCAGACTCTAAACCAGTCACAAATGGTGTCCCGCAAGGCTCGGTTCTGGGACCCCTACTGTTTAGCATATATTTCTCAGAAGTACAGGCAAACACAGGAGGACTATGGCTAACCAAGTTCGCCGATGACTGCAAACTGGGAGCCATAAGTGACTCTCCGGCTGACACGGATATCCTTCAAAATGGCCTTACTGAGACAGACACCTAGTGTCAAAGTCATGGCCTCAAGCTAAATGCCAAAAAATGCATAGTCATCCCGTTTGAGAAAAACAAAACACATACGATTTACCACATAGGCGGCAGCCTCCTTAATACAGAAGAGGTAATAAGAGATCTGGGGACCCAGGTAGATAGTAATCTCTCCTCTGACAATCATATTGCCAAGGTAGTTAGGAAATCCTTCTATGTGGCCCATGTAATTACTAAGGGGTTCGCATCTAGAAATAAAGAGGTTATAGTGCCCCTCTACTCGTCACTCATCAGACCCATCAGAGTACAATGCTCCATTTGGGATGTACCTCATAAGACACTTCCAACAGCTGGAAAGACCACAAAAGCACCTCACCAAGAGGATTACTGGCCTCAAACATATGTCCTATGCAGCCCGACTGAAAAAACTCCAGCTGTACTCAGTGGCATATCGCTTACTCAGAGGTGATCTCTGCCCGACTTACAAAGCCATGTCCAACTCAGAATTGATGGACATGCTCCACCTAAAGAAATCCAAATCACTGCGAGCCACACACTCTAGTGAGCTAAACCTCCCCACAAAAATAAATAGAACATGCTGGAGGGATAGATTCCTGTCACAGAGACTCCCCATGCTTTGGAACAAAATTCCTAACTACATTAGGCAGAGACCCTCACTAACACTCTTCAAGAGAAGCCTGGGTAACAGAAAATACACCCCTGTGATCACTTCATTGGCTCTGCTAGACAGAGGCTCAGTTAATTAATCAATGGGGCGGTGAAAGCCGACACACTCTGGCTAGGCTTAAAAATGTCCTCGGGCAGATAGCCTAGTACCTACCTATGAACCTATGAAAGATGTTACTCTCAAAAAGGGTACAGGTTGTAAACATGCCCTATGTGGACCACCTCAAGGTCCCGTCCCTGTACTCGGCATCAACTGAGAGATGACCTATGCCTGGCTTACAAAGGGTCATCTGATCTTGCTCGGACGGACTTGTTGTATACCTGCAAAGCAAACAGCATCAGAATTACCTAACTAGGGACCTAAACCTCACCTGAAACAAATAGGACATGCTGGAGGGACATGTGCGTGCCTCACAGACCATCCCTTCTCTAGACCAGGCTTCCCATCCATGTGAAGCAGAGCTCTTCTCAAGCCCAGTTCAAGTGTAACTTGGACCTACGGAGGTGGAATCGGAAAATGACCCCTAGTCTGGCATCTCTGACTCTAATAGATGAGGGCCAGCTGTAAATACTTGACCACCCATGCCAAAGTCTACATATGCCCCATAAAACAACCATCTGGTATCAACCTCCCAGATACATTTGGGAAATACTAGGCTTATAAAATGATCCCAAGGGTCGTTAGCGTAGTAATTACCTACGAACCTTTACAATTATGTCTAAGTTTTTTTACTGATCATATAGGTGTGAAAGAGATTATTAATCAACTAATCAACAGTAGTAGATTTTTGTTTCAGGAAGACAGATAATTTGACTGAGAAATTTGGTGAAAGATATAGATTTATCACTGTGGCACAAATATTAACAAATTAGAAATGTGTCATAATGTTCCTATAAACAACAGGCTTACTGGAATGTTAAAAAGCAGCTTTTGCAAACAATGTAAACATATTTAATAACAGCAGTTTTACTGTTCAACTTTCCATGAATATAACTATTATATTCAGGGCACCTTCTGATTTTTAAAGCACTCCAGTATTGTATTTACCAACATAATTACACCACTTAAAACCAAACTTGAATAAATGCCCCAGCAAAGCACAATACATTTTAACTTTTTTTGTTTTTGGTTTTGAGAATGATTTTCGTGACGTGAGACGGCCGCAGGGGTGCAGCAGTTAATGTTGCTGCCTCATAGCAAGAGGCTCTCCAGTTCGATTCTCAGCTGGAGCGCCTTCTGTGCAGAGTCTACATGTCCTCCCTGCGGTAAGACACGCAGGTAGGTGCGTGTGTGCATGTGGGTGCCTTCTATGAAGGCTGGGCGCCGGACTGGCAACTTGACACCATACAAACACCACTGGCAACCAATCTGCGCACCGGAGATTTGCTGTAGGGACCCCCTAACTGGGAAAAGCCAAAAGACATTGCTTTGGCGATTAGGACAATTGTTATACGGGGAACCTTTCTGGCAACTGACATTAAATGTAGACCGGTTTCCAGGTCTAAATGATAATATTTCAATTACAAGTGTTTTAAAAAGATTAAAACTCAGTGTTGTCAAACTAGTAGCTTGTTTATTGTTGACTAAAAGACATTTACTCAATACCAATCATGTGATATTTATGTTACACAAGTAATTTTTCACTATGGTCATTAGGAGTCTGATGAAATCCATTTCTTTTGGAACAAAAGTGCTCAATTCTGTTTATAATTTTAATAAACAAATCTTGGTAAAGTAGCTATGTCTGTTGTTTTATTGTTTTAATTTACATTTTAGCAGGTCCTGGGCTCCATTCTCCACATTCTTCACTCAGCTTTTTTCTCACATTGCCAGCTCTTCAGTCATGGTTTTAAAATTCTGAGCTTGAAAGGGCATCCAGCTTTTTATCAAGTGTCAAGTCAGCTTTTCTTAACAACCTGCCTTGATTTGGATCATTTTTTATTCCAATCTAATTTAATTTCTAGTGGCATTCGAAAGACATGCGTAGAATGGGCGTGCCTTAATCGAAGGTTGGTGGTTGAGCTGGCACCTCGGCACCCGTAGAAAATCTACTGCCAATCATTAGCGGACCGGAGTTCCGCTGTGGCGACCCCTAACCAGGAAAAGCCGAAAGAAAAGCAACAACAACTAGTTTAATCACATAAGCTTCTACTTGATTCCTGAACTCCTTGATATCTAGTAAAAAAGTGGCGTCTTACACATCACATTCTTACTGGGCTAACAAGAAGCCTGAAACCTATCTTTAAGGACACAACACCTCATTCTCTTTCCTTAAGGTTGAAGTGCTGAATACCTCAAATGAGTACTCATCTGTAACATGAAGGAATCATGAACATTGGAGTTTATCCTCATTTTTGGCAACTCCACTCTCAGTGACATACAGCTTTGCTTCTTTGAATCCTGAATTTCCAGTTTTCTGAGGAGATTCCATGCAGCTTCAAGGACAGTGGTGGCTGCAGTGTAGTCCTTTCAAGCCAAATATTGAAAAACAAATGCATCAGAAGGACTGGTGAGTCAGTGGAAAGCAAAATAAATAAATAAGTAAATACATACGTACAAAAATATGTGTACGAATGAGATCCCTTGCTGTCATTTTGACATTAAATATAGAATAATGTGGCTAGCTCTGTAAGTATAGAGCAAAAAACCTCTATGGCCCATGTGTCCAGAGTTCATTCAGCGGCATGGAAACCTACTAAAGCTGGCTGGATGCAAGCACGATGAAGGTACTTGTAGGCACTTGCATCTCTCAGGAGGGAGGGGTGGGGAATGTGTCCAGCAGCACACACTTTACACAGATTCCTTTGGAGATGAGGGATCCATACACTGGTACTGGACTGTGAAGGTAGTGATGTTTCAGGCTTACACTGCTTATGAAGGTCAGTAGTAGCATGGTTCTCCATATGTATGCTTGCTGGGCATAAGTAGGAAGTTAAGGTCAAAGTGACTGAGTGGTCAGACTTTCTACTGGCATATGCTAAATAACAGCATTTGTTTTACTGGGAACTGAATAAAATACAAGAAAAATCATGAACATGACGCAAAACGAAAGAAACAGAAACATACATGATATTCCACATGTTTTGCACTGTCCCTCATATTTTGTTTTTTAACAGTAAAAACAGCAACAGAGATGCTCTTTTTCTCCACTATGTTGCACTGTACAAGCATGGGAATGCAAGTCCCTTATGCAGGCACAGTAAATCACCATACAGAGGATGATGCAGACGACAACTAAAGTGCTCTCGTACAAAGACATTATTTAAGAAAAGTAAGCAATTTATTTCTTAAATAAATGTCATCGTATAATAGCAATAACCCACTCCTAGATGCGGGTATCACAGAATTTACCCACAGTTGGCTTCACTCTGATGAACATAACCGTGGGTAAATTCTGTGATACCCACATCTAGTTGGGGATTACTGCTACACAATTCCACAATAGAATGGAATGCGGGCATCAAATTGTTTAAACGGAAAATGACAGTATTACTGGAGGGGACATGTCTTTAGACCCAGGAAGCCATCTCACTACCAAACTCATAAGCCAAGACATCAGCTCTCAACTCCACCATATCCTTTTCAAGATAAAATAGAACTCCACATCACAGCCAACTACCATAGCCCCTCCATATTACCTGCAGCCTATGAGGCATACATAAACAGAAATCTCTCCCTATAAAGCCTAACTCTATTCTCCTGGGAGACTTCAACTATCCCTCCCATTAGCTGGGGAAACCTACACCACCTCAAATAAATATGCACAAAGATTCCTGGACTAGTTAATGCCAGCTCCCTTGACAAACTGGTTCAAGTCTTAACTAGATGCTCAAAAATACTGGACCAGGCCCTCATCATAAAAGCCACCCAATGCTCAGTACTTACCATTACCATACCACTGATCAAATCTAACCACAACTTCGTAACATTTACTATGATGGTAAAACCTGACTTACCACAAACTACTTCTGTCTTTAGAGATTACTCTATAACACACTAATCCTGACCTGATGAAATTTAAGCTCCCTTCTCACCTGAATGACCTCATCTCGCATGCTGCCACATTCGCAAATAACTTCTATACTCCCCTCAAATCAGACCCAAGTCAGTTTGAGTTTGTACAGTGATGCGGATCCTGCATCCTGAACCTTGTGGGCTTCTTTGCACAATCCAGTGATGCAGAAGACTCAGATAAATAGTTTCACACAGTCTACTTGGACCTGGACAAGGCCTTTGATATCATCCCACATTCTGACATTAGCGATAAGCTAATCAAACTAAACGTACAATTCTATGTTACTCACTGGATATCAAACAAGTAGGTCAATGGACAAAACTCAATTAGTGTAGGAGGCATACTCTCTTTAAAATGAATAGTTAACAGCAGTGTCCTACAGGGATCAGTTCTAAGACCACTTCTCTTTGGTATTTACTTACCTGATGTCAAGGCGTACATCAAGAGCCTGGAGATGACCATGTCTGTAGTCTGCAAAGTTGGAGCTGTCATTAACTCCTCATCTGACTTCCAGATTCTTCAGGAGGGACTAACACACACAAATAAGTGGTGCTTGGACCATAGCCTAAAATGAAATGTAGCACTGCATCCTTTGGCAAAACTGGGCACTTATGCACCTACCACTAGGTGCCACCCCTCTGAACATAGACTCATTCATTAGGTACCTGGACACTTCACTGACAATGAACTATCCTCTGATCACTATGCATCCACTGTTGCTAGGAAATCCTTTTACCTAGTCTGACTATTCAAACAGGAATAATTCTTCCAGATCTAAGGAAGTTATCCCTTTCTACTCCTACCTCATTGAGCCATAATACAACATAATGACACCTTTGGTATGTACTTGTCTAAGCATATGATCCAGCTTGGAAGACTGCAGCATTAAGGGTATGTCTTCCATGAGATATCCAGACCACCTAAAATCTTTCTCACCTCTTTTTTGCCCAAATTAAACAGACTTTTTCTTTAACACCTTTATTAAATTATCACTTGTGACACAGGCTAATTTACATTTGTATAAAAGTAATCAAACTATATTAATAAGTTCAAGTTTACAAACATTATACTTCACATATATTGCTATACATCATATAACCTAAGAAACATTACACAAATTATTAAATTCCTGCCCCCTTTTTAAAACAAGGAACATCCTTATCAAACCATCACTTACGACATAAGCAATCATGCATCTATATAAATGAAAACAAATCACAAACACAATCCTAGATGCAACCATTTTACATCACAAACCCTACTGACACACTCCCATTTGCAAACATTATACATCATTTTTAATCTACCCAATCATTTTCAAACATTACATAGCTCAATTAAGTCATGCCTTCTTTTAAACCTCATTCCTCCCTTGTATGTATTGTTCCCACAATTCCCATTTTTTCTATGTAGTTTGCTCCTACCCTTTTCTAAAGATCTAACTTCAGACTCTTGAGAAGCAACCTCAATCCAGCCTATAAACCCTCAAACAATCCAGTCTTATGTGACCTCCTGCACATTCACAAACTAACACCCTAAATACCGGCTCAAGAGATTTTACTTCTGCCAAAATGTTAGCAGGACAGATTTATATCCCACAGAATCCCTCTTTCATGAGCTAAACATAGTAGCTTCCCAATCCTCTAAGTGTAACCAAGAGAAATGGATGGGCAGTCATAAGCATACCCCAAGTTCTGACTCCTCAAATCCTCATTGAGAGGGACCAAAACTAGGTATAAATTAGTCATGTCAATGGGTACTTACAATTTGGGATATTGTGGCTAGGCTACTAATGGTCCTCCAGATCAAGATTTATATTTATTTATTTAATTAATTTATCCTTTGTTGAGAAGGTAAGTCCCACAACACTAATGGCCTCCTTTTAGGGGAGACCCGAGGTAGTATTTATACTACTAGGGAAATTTGACCAGGGCTTTGGAGGAGTTTCCCTAATTTTTTTGATAGCTGCTGTGGGATCTTTCACATCCACCTGAGCTATCACCAACTCAAGTAGTTGGAACTTTGGGTTTAAAGTCTCATCCTAAGGTCGACACACTCAGGAGTGCAACACCCTTTTTATGTTCATAGGTTCATAGGTAGGTACTAGGCTATCTGCCCGAGGGCATTTATAAGCCTAGCCAGAGTGTGTCAGCTTTCTCCGCCCCATTTATTAATTAACTGAGCCTCTGTCAAGAAAAGCCAATGAAGTGATCCCAGGGGTGTAATTTCTCTTACCCATCCACTCGTCGAGGTTTCTCTTGAGTGTTAGTGAGGGGCTCTGCCTAATGTAGTTAGGAATTTTTTTCCAAAGCATGGGGAGCCTCTGTGACAGGAATCTATCCCTCCAGCATGTTCTATTTATTGTTGTGGCGAGGTTTAGCTCACTAGAGCGAGTGGTTCGCAGTGACTTGGATTTCTTTAGGTGGAGCATGTCCATCAATTCTGAGTTGGACATGGCTTTTTAAGTCAGGCAGAGATCACCTCTGAGTAAGCAATATGCGACTTAGTACAGCTGGAGTTTTTCCAGTCGGGCTGCATAGGGCATATGTTTGAGGCCAGTAATCCTCTTGGTGTCTTTCCAGCTGTTGGAAGTGTCTTGTGAGGTACATCCCAAATGGGGCATTGTACTCTATGATGAGTCTGATGAGTGACGAGCAGAGGGGCACTATAACATTTTTATTTCTAGATGCGACCCCATGTAGTAATTAGATGGGCTACATAGAAGGATTTCCTAACTACTCTGGCAATATGATTGTCAAAGGAGAGATTACTATCTACCTGGGTCCCCAGATCTCTTATTACCTCTTCTGTATTAAGAGGGCTGCCGCCTATGTGGTAATTCATGGGTGTTTTGTTTTTCCCAAACGGGATGACTATGCATTTTTTGGCATTTAGCTTGAGACCATGACTTTGACACCAGGTGTCCATCTCAGTAAGGCCCTTTTGGAGAATGTCCATGTCAGCCGGAGAGTCAATTATGGCTCCCAGTTTGCAGTTATCGGTGAACTTGGTTAGCCATAGTCCTCCTGTGTTTTCCTGTACTTCTGAGAAGTATATGCCGAACAGTAGGGGTCCCAGGACCGCGCCTTGTGGGACACCACTTATGAATGGTTTAGAGTCGGACCTGGAGCCTGCTATTCTTACCGTGTGAGTTCTGTCTGTAAGCCAGTTGGCAACCTATCTCGTGACATAGGGGGTTTATGTTCAGGCTGGTGAGTTTTTCTATAATTCCCGAGTGGGGAATGGTGTCAAAAGCCTTGACGAGGTCAAGGTAGGCTGTGTGAACTACCTTCCCCTCATCTATGGCCTTGGTGACTGTCTCAAAGAAGTCAACCAGGTTTAGTAGGCATGATCTGCCCTTAACAAAGCCGAACTGGGTCGGGTAAAAGTGTTTGGAGGTTTCCAATGTCTTTGTTAATGAGTTCCATGATGATGCACTCCACAGCCTTGCAGACCAGGCTAGTCAGGCTTATGGGACGATAGTTAACAGGGTCAGTTGTGGCCCCTCCTTTGTGGAGCGGAATAACCATTGCTGTGCGCCATTCTATGGGCACATAGCCTGTGGAGAGGCTGAGGTTGAACAGCGTGTTTAGGTGGGGGGGGGGGGGTTAGTTTGTACTGTAGTACGTGCAAGACACAGACTGGGACACCATCTGGCCCCATTGACGCTGTGCTTTCGGCTTTTGAAAGGGCTGTTTTCACCTGTGCATCTGTGATTTCCAGGACACTACACTTTTCCGGTATTGTTGTGGGCCCTTTTGGGGGTGAAGTTTGCACTGAATCTATCTGCCAGGATGCTGGCAATATCAGTGGGTTCAGTATATTTTGTGCTATTTTGCACTAGCTCAGAGCACATCTGCGAGTTGCCACTTAGATTCTTGACATAACTAAAGAAGGCTTTGTGGTTATCTTTCGAATCCTTGGCGATTTTTCTTTCGAAGTTAGCCTTGGAGGATTTTATGAGGGACCTTAGTTTCTTACGGATACTGATCAGAGATGTCTTTCCTTCTTGGGATTTGCTTTTTTTCTGAACTAGTTTCCTCCTTCTGTTGTATAGCCTGTTTATAGCAGGGGTCCACCAGACTGGTTTCCCTCTCTTAGGGGAGTGAGTCTTGGTTTTGCTGGGGATGGCACGATCCATGCATCCTTGTAGGTTCTCATAGAGTGCATTTGTAAAGGTTCCTGCATCTTGGACACTGTTATCCTTTAGCGTGGGGGCTGTGAAACTTACCACCTCTGTCTTAAGTAAGGTGAAGTTTGCTATAGAAAAAAGTTTTTCACTGTGGTTTCCTTGGTTGGAGGTGGTGGTGTGGTGTGGACATCCAGAGTGACTAGTTTATGGTCTGATCTAACCAGTGAAAGGTTGACCTCCGGGTGTGGAACACCTGTCGCTCATGCTGGTGATGACCAGGTCCAATATGTTTTCACCTCTGGTAGGGGCATTTACCAGCTGATCCAGGGCATTTGAGTTGATAAATTCCAGGAAGCGCTGGACCTGGGAGTTTGTACTCGAGTAGTTTTCCCAGTTAATGGTAGGGTAATTGAAATCACCCAATATCAGGGTGTTCGGTGGGACCTTCACGTTTTCCAGAGTCTCCAGAAAGGTGGAGTGGTGGTCCTGGGTCATGGAGGATGATCTGTAGCAGGCCACAATTTGCATTGCAGATTTGCCTGATGTTAGTTGCACATGGATGATCTTGGAGGTATTATGCTGCGCCACTAACCTGGAGATGTAGGTATCCTTGATGAATATGGATACACCCCCTCCTTTTGTGTTTCAGTTCATGTTCTGTGGCCGAAATGTGTGGTAGGAGTTGCAGCCCGGTAGTGCTGAGGTGCTCTGTGGAGCCTTGAACCAGGTTTCAGTTACTGCACAGATGTCGACGTTCTCCATACCGAGGAGTGCTTTGAGCGCGTGCATTTTGAGATTTAAACTCCTGGCGTTGAGTAGCATAACCCTCATTTTTTTATTTGTGCTGTTTACGGTGGTGGGTTTGACTTTTGAGCCTTGCCTAAAAAAGGCACTATGGGGGCAGCAAGAGCCTTGGTAAGTATTCGAAAGCCTAGGGGTGGCAGGTGCAAGCCATCTCTTGTGAAGCAACGAGGCTTGTCGGGCATGTCGTCCCAGGCTGACAGACACTGGATCCCCTTTGAATGACACCAGAAGCTTAGCCAATAGTTGAAATGGATCATTTTTTCTTTATACTGCGGTATCATTCTTGGTGAGGGCAGGATGGTACTCAGGGTCAGGGTCATACCCGCCTGGGCTACATGATCAGAGAGCTCTTCCATGTCTCTTTTCATGTAGTCCAGGGAGGTACGTCTCAGGTCATTCACACCAACATGAACAATGACAGAGTCATATTTGTACTTGTTCTGGAGTGACCTGAGTGCTTGTGTTATGTGGCAGATTTTGGCTCCCGACAGCCAGATAACAGTAACCTTCTCCTTGTCCAGCCTAGTGAGTGGGACATCAGTGTGCCTGACTATAGAGTCGCCTATTACTAGTGTGTTAGGTATGTTATTTCGCCTTAAGGGCTGTGATTGTGCGGCACACTGATTTTGTGTTTTATGTGTTGTCTGGTTTGTGATGGGAGGTGCAGGTTTTTTGGGTGCTTGCTTCAGAGATCTGTGATGCTTTTGCATGTTTTTATTTAGAGCCTTAGAGTATGATTTTGTGTATTCATGTGTATTTTTTACCAGTGCTGGTTTAGTATGTCTATGTGAAACTGGAGGTGTGGTGCAAGTGTTAACCTTCTCCTCATGGCTGCCTGTTCCAGTCTTGGGTGGAGAGAGCTTAGCCTCCAATTTAGCTATATAATTGCATCTCTCGCACATGTTAATGTTTTGTGGTAGGAGGAGAGGGTTGTCTGTGTACATGAGGCAGTTTTAACATTGCCGCAGGATACCCAGGTTCACCAGCTAGACTGGAGAGTATACCTGAAATTGCCCTTTGGTCATGCCTGAATAGTAGGGTGAGCTGCTTAGTCACTTGGTTGATGAGTGGTGAAAAATGAGCCTTGCCCTGCTGGGCAATCAAGTGTCTGGGTATATTAGTGCTTGCTATTAGGTTTGAGCAAGTGCTGGACTGTAGGATGCTTTTTAAGTGCTTAGGTTGAGAGTTGGACTACTTTCAAAGGAAAAACTGAAGAGGAGACTTGGTGGAGCCGGGATAAATTTATCCCTAGCTAACTGGCACTGCCCGGACGTGCAAAACCATGCAAATGCACTTTTTACAGCAGGGAAATGAAAGAGATAGAAATTAGCCCAAAATGGCCTATAAACTACTAACTTCTGGGCTGGAACCACTCCTCCAGGGACAGATGGCTGCTCAAAGCTCCCTCTCTCACAGGGATGGCCTATAAACTACTAACTTCTGGTCTGGAACCACTCCTCCAGGGACAGATGGCTGCTCAAAGCTCCCTCTCTCACAGGTGAACAGAGAAACCTCCCTCTATCCAAGTAAGGTATGGGCAACTCAGAAACTTGTAACACAGCCCTGGATTCAGCACTAGCCTGAAAACTGGACTATACTAGCTTAGAAAGGTGGGAAACAAGGAAACATTTTTTTTAAAGATAAGGCAAAAACAGTAAAAAAAAATGCACTTAAAACAGCTTTAAATGACTACAAACAGTAAACAATACACTTAAAAGAGCTTTAGATGACTACAAGCAATCAGAAAAGGCTTTTAAACAAATTACCCAATTAACCAGTAAAAAAAATCTCAAAACTGAGCCCTGTTCCTGTAGTCTTCAATTAGACAAGTTCTAACTGCACACTCCTGCCACTGGGGTGCATGGGAACCTTCTCCAAAAAAGAAGGCCTGGATTAGTGCTCAAGTTATACAAACAACGCTAGATTCATCAGACCTGGATCTAGTCTATGCTACAGCAAACAAGGCGCACCAATTTCAGTAAGAAACAGTTCAAATATGCAGGCACTATAAACCTTTAACCAGAAATCCCCAGCTCAGAAGGGCAGAGTCCAGCCTCTCCTCCCACAAGAGTGCAGACCACAAACCTTCTTAATGTAAAATAACTGGCCTGAAGCCCAAGTGCTTAAACCAGAACTAATACACTTTTAAAATAACAGACCGTGTGTCTTCAATCAGCAGTTCCCAACTTAGAAGGATGTAAGCTACCTGTCCTGCCACAACAGTGCAGACCACAAACCTTAATGTAAAACAACTGGTCTGAAGCCCAAGTGCTTAAATCAAAAGGCTTAGAATGATAGTTACACCAAGCAGTAATAAATACAATTGAGTACTTTTAAGATGACGCAAAAGCAAAATAAAGTAGGAAGAAACACAAACACAGTCGAAGCAGATGAAAAAAGTGCACTTTTTTTTTTTTTGAGTGAGCAAATGAGATGGGCCCACGAGGAGTATCCAAATGTAAATTTACAAGAGGGGCGTGCAGTTTCAAAGCCACCAAGATTAACACCAAAACAAAAGCAGGGAGTGTGGGTGGGGAACTAACCTTTAAAAACAGAGCCACAACTTCCAGCTAGATAGTATTTAATGCAACACAAATAAATCAATGTTGGACTGCAGTGCCAATCAAAATACTTGGAGTGGGAATAAAACCCATAGTCTTCTGCACCAGAAGCGAGTGCGTTACCTGTTGCACCACTGGCAATGCTGAGAAACAGCTTTGTATTAACCTGTGAACCATGTAGTACACAAAACACTGAAAAGCATGCACAGCTTCATATTAATGACAGAAGGTGCTATCAACAGCAACCTCCAGTGAACTACTAAAGGTAAAACAGTCACATGGGTACAGTAAGTCCTATAACAGTATCTCCCCTTAAAGGCACTGCAGTCATGTGATCACTATGCAATTCGAATATACCCATACATTTGACAAATGTAAAATAATTTGTTTTAATGAAGTTTAAATGAAAACATAAGTTAAATTGGACACAATATCCCTCAAAGTTCTCCTGCAGCTTCCTTTTAAGTTCTGTAAAGTCTGTCTAAACAGAAACAGGTCATCTGCATGCACAATTTCCTGCATGCCAGAGGTCTGTTGGCTAACACAGAAGGAGAACAGAAGTGAATTCTAAAACAGACATCTGCAGGACATCAGCATGATGGTGGAATTGTGGTTAGTGTTGCTGGTTTAAAGATCCAAGATCAGTAGTTTAATTCTATTCTCCAAATGCTGCATGTGGAGTTATTGTGCTCCCCCAATATTCACACGTGTAATGTGGTTTTCCAGCTACTTCCATTTTCTCCCAAAGACATGCATCATCTTAGGTCAATTTACTAACTGAAATCTATCACTCAGTTTGCACTGTACAGCTCATGTCCCTGATCTCCCCAGCAAAGCAGCTTTTGGTTTAATTAACCACATTAAGAAATAAATACATAGGTGGAACTGTTGCATAAACTGGGGTTGATTTTTACTTTTAAGAAACACTGAACAGAATAGGTACAAAATCTGTTATAAGAATCTTAAGCCAGTACATACTCAAAACACTGTCTACACAACAGCATTCACTTGGCAAGTTAAACACCTTTTCAACCAAAGACAACATTGGTCATACACCTTAAGTTGACATCACTGAGGACTACTACACTAGTTTCAGAGCATATTGTGATTACAATACTATAAACATGCTAGGTAGCTATATAAGAAGATGCTAGTAATAGATACATTTCTGAATTTGATTTCCAACGGATGCCAGCAATATTTCTGTGAGATTATGTACAAACAAAATTACCCTAAAGTGAGAAAGGGAAAGAATGCTTCTGAGCTTGGGGAATACAGACAAAGTCTGCCTCCACAAAGATGAGATAATCTGATGACAGAGTCAGTACCACTGACAAAAACCTGAGGATGTGCAGTGCATCATTTTTAGGATTAATAGATGGAGGGCACTCTCTTTTAGGCTTCTGAGATCAGGGATTGCAATAACATGCTGCCAAATCTGTTTCTAAGCAAGCCTTTTAAAGTAGATAGGCCTGGGTGTGCAGTCAGGAGTGCGGTCAGGAGTCAATGTATGAAAACTGACAGCTAATGTACTTACCATAATGATAGATCCAGTTTACCTTCTATCCACATACTTTAACAGTTTCGACTGGTCCCCACAGATGTACTCTCTCTGGCAATATTTCGCTCTTCTAGAAGCTCGAGCTCCCCCCCCCCTTCCAGAATGCAATACTGATTATCTCAGGATCAAAGGAAGCTACTACCACCATGTGGTAGGATGTGTTAAATTCAAGGAGAAAAGGAAGACTACAAGCCTCTAGCTCTACCTCCCGTTTGATGCACAGGTGACAATTTGTAAATGGGATAGGTGGGTGGGTCTATCACAGTATGCAGAGAGATCAACTGGATCTATTGACATGGCAAGTACATAACTTTCATACCCAGGATGATCCAATCTGCAAAGTGTAAATAGTTTGAACAAAGTCCTCAGCAGAGCAGAACACAGTGGCCTCACAACAAAATACCTCTCAAGATGGTGGCACCAAGGTTTCCCTTGATTTAGATGCAATATCCAGGTGGTAGTCTTTAGCAAAGGTGTGTCAGGAAGACCATAATGTTTCATTATGTCAGCCAGAAATCAATTTTTGAAAGAGACAGTAGAAGGTGCAACTGACCTTGCTTGAGTGTGCATTAGGCTTGTTACTAGAAGCAAAACAGAAGGTTATACAGTCTGACAACCACCTAAACAATGCGACGTTGGTTACCTTTTACGTAACCTATCAGGTGCAAAGGAAAACAGTCAACTTGGTTCAAATGTTTGGTTCAATATAAATACAACCATAGTTGTCAATATACATCTGGGCAATGCAATCTGAACTCTCTTGGTAAATTATTTCAGGAAAAAATGCTGGGAAATTGATTGAACAATTCAGATTATGTCTAAAAAGTGTCCTCAGAAATTAAACAATGGATTATTTCTAAGCAAAACTCTGACTTTGTAGAAAATAATGAAAGAGTATTAAGTTCTGAAATTCTTCAAGCTGAAGTAATGGCCCCAAAACAAAATTATTCTTCCATGACAGGTATTTAAGAGCCATCTTTGCTGCCTTGGTTGTAGGTTTAATGGGATTTAAGTTAGCATTTTGAGAACAAAACAGAAGTCCTGACACAGTTTTTGTAAGGTGGCCTGGTTGTAGGTTTAACAGGCCAATAGTTAGCATTTCAAGAACAAAAATCCACGTCCTAACCCGGTTTTTATAAGATGACCTGGGAAGGAAGACTCCTCTCAAACTTTGGATGTACGCTAAGAAATTAATGCTTTCTTTCTCATTAGGGAAGAGAGGTTGCTGGATAATGAAGCTAAGAAACTGCAGCAAGGCTTCACCCAATGATGACAGATCTTGTTTGTTGCAGACATGTCTAGAGACCACTAGTGAAGTATTAGGAGTTCAGTTTGTCTGCCAGTCTGGTAGCCTAGCACAGGATGTGTGTTCCTATTAGAAAGATTGAGTTGATAGTTCATCCCCATAGTCATATCACTTCTCAGAGTGGTTTAGCTCTAGTTACTGCTTGCTTGTTGATATACCAAACCACTGTCATGTTGTTTAATTGGAAGTTTGGGAGGCAGGTCTTGGAATGCCTGCAATGTTAGGAGAATCACATTCATTTTCACTGTGTTGATGTACAAATGGGCCTCTTAGTGGTTCCATGCACCTTGAAGCATCTGCCCCTTACGAGTGCTCCCTCACCCCAATACAGACATGTCAGCAGTAACCATGGCTGTAGTGATAGGGGAAGAGAAGGTTGGCCTTTTATTAAGTTAGATAGTTGAAGCCAATTAAAAAAAAAAAAAAAAAACTGGAAGAGTTGAACTATGATACTGTATGGTGCATGGGATCTCAAGCCTGAGACCAATGGATCTTGACAGTACACTGAAGAGTTCTCATATAGAACCTTGAAAGGGGGAACATCTGTATCAAAGCTTCTATTAGACCTAGTGTTTTCAGAATTAGGGCTTCTGTTGTTTTTGGCTGGTTGAGTACAGATCTGGTATGGTCTTGTATTGCTTGTATTCTGGCTGTAGGAAGAGTTGTCATCATGACTGCTGTGTCTATGAAGGTTAACTGTTGAACGGATTGTAAATGGGATTTCTGTAGAGATACGAACAGATCCAAAGAGACACAGATGGAGCAAGCATTCCCTTGCTTTGATCAGGGAATCCTTTGAAGTCACAGCTATGAGCCAGTCATCCTGAAAAACAGAAAGATTTTTGACCCCCAGCAGTCAGAGATGAGCTGTGAATGGAACCATGGATTTTGTAAAAACCCTAGAGGCTGTGGTGAGTCTGAAGGGCAGAGTTCTGAACTGGTAATGACTGGCGCCCCTTTGGAAGCATAGAAACTTCCTTGACAGCTTGGTCACACTTATGTGTCATGTCAGTAGGTTTTTTGAAGGTATAAAAAGCACCTCCAATCTCCCTCCTAAAGACAAGGAAGGACTGAAATGCGTCATGCCCATCTGGAAAGTGGTTTTCTTTACAACACAGGTCCAATACTGACCCGAGGTCCTTAATCTTCTGAAGTACCAAAAAAGAATCTGTAGTAAAACCATGATCCTTTCCATTCTGAAGGGACCTCCTATATTTCTCTTTTCCGGAGGTTTACATCTTGTAATGACACCTTTTTTTGATGAGGTGGGACTTCTAGGAGAGAGAATGGCATGGGTGGTGCCTGGGAAAAGGATACTGCACAGCCTCTATATACAATTTTGTTGACCTAATTGTCCCGAGTTAAAGACAGTCATTTTTGTGTGTACAGGAAAATTCAACCCCGTACTTCCTCCAGAGGTGGGCAGCTAGGCAGCAATTCAGGGGTTCTGCTGCCTGTTTCCAGTGGAATGACCTCTGCCTCTAGCTTGGTGGATACTGGAGAACTCACTACATCCACTGTTTGTTCCATTTCCTCACTGGTCAGATGGGCACTGCGGGATTTACAAAGCCAAAGGTTCTTTTGTCTCTTCCAATTCTTTGTGAAGGATCCTTGTGGGGCTAAGAACCTTACTTCAACAGTGGTGAGGGTTTTGCCCTCCAGTATACTCTCCAGCAGTTGTGTCTTGACTTTTGGTCCAAAAAGTAGTGGGTTGAAAGGGGCATTGGCAAAGGGTATATTAAAGTGGTCTGCAAATCCTGACTAAGCCAGGCTTGCATTCTCACTAATATGTCCAAACCAGCTGCTCTCTGTGCCCATTCCATGGCATTGAAATGCAATCACACAAAATGGGTAGTCTTCATAGTTGAGAGCAAGGACTACTGTTTTGGTTATCTCCAGGTGGTTATTTCCCAGGGGATTCAAAAGTCTTGTCCTCCAACTCCCACTGGAATCTAATCATGTGTGTCAAGTAGTCCATGGAGCAAACTGCAAAGGTACTTGATGCTTATTTATGCTGCCCAAGTGGTCTGTCACTCTGGATTCATTAGTGAGAGGATGGAGAGCCTGAGCAGCCTTGAATGTGCCTCTTCTTGCTGCAGTTAAGGCTACAGTGGAATCAACAAGTGGTCCCTTCCTCCAATGTGGCCTGTCCTTGGAAGCCCAAACTCGTTCAGGTTTAAGAGGTATTGGTTCCATTATATCTGGTTCCCTCCAAGCAAGTTTACAAACCAAGTCCACCATCCCATTCGGGAATGAACTACCCAGGCTGCTAGAGGGGAGGACTAGAATGGCTCAGGAAGGATTTCTGCCTTAGCAGAGGTAATTTTAGTGGACCAAGACTGCCCTTGCTAACTCATTTGTGGGATTGTCTCAAATATGGGGTCTTTTGGGGGTACTGAAGGGAAGCCTCTCCTTTGTCAAGATCCATATCAAAGGTGTGGACTTAGTAGTGGTGTCCAAGTGCTGCTTCTTGCATGCCATCTTTCAGGGATTAATTCAAGCGATTATAAGTCACCCTTTGATATTCTGGGTGGTAAGAGGAATTCCAATCCTTGGTCCTGGTGGAAGAAAGGATGATAACTGAAAGCACCAGAATGAATAACCATCAGGGCTGAAGTAAACTTTGTCTTTCCCAACTCAAACAGAAAGCACAGTTGTGTACATATACTTACCATAACAGCAGATGTTCAAATTATCGCTGCTGCAGTAGTCTTAGCTATATAGGTCATATCCTGCCAGGGATACAACAGCAGTTCAGCTTCCAAAGCATTGGGGCATCTTCCATGGGCTTAAACCATCAGTGAGCTCAAGATGAGTGAACTAAAAGTAAGGTTTGGGCTCCAAGCACTTCAGAGCTTTCATGCCAACTGAGAGAGGGAGGCTAAGCCCTGAAATAGCAATGCTAGCAACAAAAAATATATACATGTCTACACCATGGCATAAAAAACATACCAGGAAAAAACAAAAGGCATGGAGGGAGGGATTAGCCACTGCAGCAGTGATCATTCAAACATCTACTGTTATACTAAGTTCAGCTTACAAAACTGTACTATGTTCTTCATATTGATCACTGCCTAAGCCATGTGGCAAGATTACCATTGCTATATTTGAGAAGATGAAGGAAAAGGGTCCAACAGCCCCTGGAGAATTGTCCAAACAAAGCTTGATCTAGGCCTAGAAAAATAAATTATGTATGTAGTGCTTTGTAAAAGTATGTACAGAGGACAAAGCAACAGCTTCTAGAATACTTCTAGAACCCAACCCTTTCCAAAAACCCATAGGTGAAGCCAAGGCCATGGTATAGTGCACCTTGACCCTACCTGGAATAGAGTTATCCCTTCTTACCTTCACAAGTAATGAACTGATACTAACATCTAAAAAGCTTAGTTCTGTCAAGACAGTACCCGAGTTGTCTGTGGGCATCTCTGGTATGGAGTGCCCTTTCTCTCTTATTTTAGGTTCAGGAAAGAAAGCGGGGAGATGAACAGCTTGGCTTAAAGTAAACTTGGATACCACTTTTACATGGCAGCCCCACAACACAAACAAACAGAATTTCTCCACAGAAAACAAGTTTTCAGTTAGTATACATGACTTTTAAACTAAAAGAAACGAATGCTCAGTTTTTAAGAATGTTACAGACTCAACGAAGCCCATTAAACAACACTCCTAGCTTTAACATAACTTTCATGAAGAGGAAAGTAAAGAGACATCAACAAAATTAAAAAAAATGGAATTTTTTTCCTCAAAGGAACTTACATGCCCAGCAAAGAAAAGCAGAAGCCAACTGTCGATCCTTGAATGCCTCAGAAGAGTGTACTCTTCAGCAGCAGTAAAACTCTGAAGGTCTTCGTACCCACACTTATCCTTTAGTCAGCTCAGCTTGAGCTGCTTGAGTGTTTGGGTAAATGGAAGGTGCCCTGAATCTTTGGAAGCTGGCCAGCTGTTGCATCCTTCACAGGATATAACCCATATAGCCAAGACTACTGCTGCACTCATCAACATGAACATCTATTATGTCTTAGTAACTGTGTACTACAGGAGTTTCCCATCTAGCCATACTACTCCTTATTCTTACCACCCATTCCCCTTCTCTGTAAGGTATGCCATGACAGTAAGTAACAGTAGGACTTATTCTTACCACCCATTCCCCTCTCTGTAAGGTATGCCATGACAGTAAATAACAGTATGACTTTCTGTAGTCTATGGACTACTCGAAGGCTATCAACACTAGGGTCATGAAAATCTGTCCGTGTTTCAAGTTCACGCTGTCATATACCAGAGGCATTAACACATGCCAGGGTCAACTAAAATTATGCCATATGCAAATTAGAAATGAAGGTAGCCATAAATTTATTTCATCATAAACACATAAAAGTATGGGAAGAAACCTGAGGCATGAAAAATACTGAGAATCATATTAACAGAAGAGGTATGCAAGACAAGATAACTCGGTAGTCTGTACGACAAGGCTAAGGAAGGGGAAAAAAAACAAACCTGCTGCCAAACCCTGGGGGGATGAGAAGCCAGGGAGGTCATGTGGGGGTATTTTAAGTGTTTAAAGTTGTAAGCTTGAGTGGACATACATTCCCCTAGGGTCTGAAAACCTACTCCATGTCATCTGTTTCACAGGTAAAATGTCAAAAAGAGTAATTACATGAAGACAGCTACTAGCAGCCCTCGCCCATTGGTGAATGTGTCAATAAATACTGGGCAGCTTACACTGCCAAATTTAAATATGAAAACTACTTGTGGCCCAAAACTTCTGAGTGCACAGCCAACTCAATGAAATTAAAAAATAGTATCATGACTGCCCCTAAAGCAGAGTATCAGACTATTATGACAAAATAAAAAAGTGACCGCTTTCTTTCTTAATCCAACAAACAAGCCACAAAGTTGGACAAACACAAAGAAACTTTAGCAAACATTCACAAAATATTGTCACTGCAAACAATTGAATGTTGCAGCATTTGTCTTTTCAGAATACATTTAAAATTAAACGTCACTGCTAAGACCTATAAGCTTCAGCCCAAGAAAAACTTTACATGTACGATTCTCCACAGCATTACTGGATTACAGGGAATATTACTGGTAAACTTCTTCTTGTTTAGTTATGTATAAATTCATACAGGTTTCACATTTTTTTTAACTTAAAAAGTGTATTATCATTCTTTTAACAGTAAATAGCGCCACACAATGAGTTAATTGCCACGATGGACCTTGCCCTAGTAATTCTTATGTACTTGAGTCATGGTTTGAATAAAAACCTTGGTTAACTTTTTACTCAAACCAAGGCCCAAATAAATTTAATGTTTCCCTCAGTGACATCACCTTAGGGACCATAGAGTTTAATGAATGCATCTCTGTGCCTGGGCATAACACATTCATTAAAATCTAGGGAAGCATTTCACATTTTCCTCAAGATGATGTCAGCAAGGTTGAAGATAATCTTCAACGTTCAGTGGTATCAGACTGGGGAAAACAAATTTAAGAAGTACTACTTTCAGCAAATGGTAGAGGGAGAATGTTCTCCAAATGGGATAAAATGCTAAATCAGCATTTTTTGCGCCACACAGGGTGCTGCTAAAATCGTACAGTATGACAATACACTTTAATACAAGATGGACATATACATAAATGAATGTATTTATTGACATTTGATTTTATAATGTATTTAGTAAAAAAAAAAAAAAGTGGTTCTTTGAAATTCGTTTTAACTCTGATATATCACCTTGTCAACATGCCTTCTTAATCTGAAAATTTTCACTGGTTGTTTTACATTGGATGCAAAGTTTTCCTATACCCTGGATTACATTAACAAATCAAACCAGACTGATGAAGTTAAAAACAAACTAGAAAAAGAACTGAGACAAATGAACACGCCCTCACTGTACCACTTCTGTTAAAACAATCCAAATGGTATCGATATCCACCTTCAATGGACCAAGCAAAACATAAAAATTTTAAAAAGTAAAGCCTTCAGTTTTAATTTCCACTTTTCGTCCTGCTCCTAGCTGGACTTTTTCAGACAAACAACAAGAATCAACAAATTTCCACTTTTTAAAGTAAAATCACATTTCAATTACAGTTGAAATCACATTTCAATTAAAATTTGTTCCATAAAGACCTTCTCAGTTTGTTTAACAAACATGGACTGGAACTATTGGATATTATGATTAAACACTACCAATTGGCAGCCGATATCCTAATAAAAGAAATTACTGTGTTGGATGAAAAAATAAAAGGTGACTTGGACTTTAACCGGTACAAATATGAATATGATAGATGCTTTTCTAGCATTAATTCATACTTGGTTAAATTGAAGAGCACTAAAGTGAAGAAGCTAAATAGAGACAGGGAGGCGTACCAAACAGGAACAGCATATCCTAAACCTCCTGTCTCCCAAACTGGAATATCAGACCAACGGAAGGAACCAGTTAATAGAAGAGATTACCAGCCAGGCGTCCAAACGGATTATAACAACGGAGCTCATGGCAGCCATCAGGAAAGCCAACGTACTGAACATTCTGAGGGAGGTAACAACAATCAACCATCTAACAGAGGCAGTGAAAATGACCACCAATCACGGTGGAATGGAGCAAAATTTAACAGAAATTTTCGGAAACAAGCCTCAGGATACAACCTGAGGCAAGGTCTACCACATGTCTCATACAAGACACCTGTGCAGATGTACCAGTAGATGAAACAACGGAGTACAGACCTGAAGCGGTGAGACTCATTTATAATTTTAAAGGTGACTTTAAAATTTTTAATTTTTCTTCATTAATTATTGACACCTTGTTGGCAGACTTATTAGCAAAAGGACAAACTTTTGTACCATCGAGAAGGGCATCCTTTGCTGAAACAATTCTGGACCTGAAGTTGTTTACTAGAAAACTTAATCTTGACTATATTTTTGGCTCAAATAATCCAACAAATGATCCATTTCATGTTTCCAGTACATATTGTCCACCAATGCACCATACTTTGGGTTTGTTCAAACGTGTTTGTGAGCTAGATTTGTTTCAACGTCTGTCACAAAGACAAACTAGGAATAATATATATAATATCACTAGTGAAGAAAAACAGGCCCTACTCCTTGTCAGGGAGGCACATGTTAGAGTTATGCAACCAGACAAGGGGGGTGGATTAGTCATAATGGACGTTGATGACTATATGGAAAGAATGGAAAAAATAATCATGTCCGTAACTTATGAGGAAGTATCAAGAAATCAATTAAATATAGCATATAGTAGAATTCGTTCCCACCTTGAAGAACTGTTTATTGAAGCCAGAATAGACTTGAATACATATAATTTTTTTAATATGCTTTCACCTAGGCTCCCAATATTATTTGGGATACCTAAGATACATAAATCCACTGAAGACCCCCCCCCCATGAGACCATTGGTAGATGCTAGGAATAGTATAACATACCCCCTAGCGAAATTCATAGATTTTTACCTTAAAAAAATATGTACAACAGCAGACCCAAATATGTAAGGATTCTTGGTCATTTCTAGCAAACATGCAAAAAATAGGCTTTAGAAATTACCTTAATTTCCTTACAATCGATGTCAAGGATTTATATACTTCCATTCCACAGGATGAAGGAATAGAATGGATTAGGTTACTGTTAGGTGAATTGGGGGCCCCATCCCCCCAAATCACTTTACTATGTGAACTTTTGGACATAGTGTTAACTAACAACTATCTTACACTGAACAAGTTGTATATACAGAAAACAGGGGTGGCGATGGGGTCCCCCTGTGGAGCCAGTGTTGCTAACTTAGTGATGGCATATTGGGAGAGGGAGTATATTTTAAGGAAACCTGACATCCAAGGGAAAATATCCTTTTACACACGCTTCTTGGATGACATATTTATGTTAGTGGACGGTGAAGAACAGGAGGCATCCAAGTTAGTAACTTATTTGAATAACACTACTAATTTCTTAAAATTTACACGTGTTTGAAAAGGAAAGAATAGCATACCTAGATGTAGACCTTAGTAAAGACCATATAAACAAATGTTATATTGCAAAGATCTATAGAAAAAAGAGACCTACTCCAATGCCTTACTTCACTTTACTAGCAACCATCCACTTTTCCAGAAACGATCAGTGGTTAGGGGTCAACTGGTCAGGGCAGCCCATATGGTGACCACTGACGTGGACTTCAACATGGAGTGTAGTAGGTTGGAAGATATGTTTGTTAAGAGAGGTTATCCATCCACCTTAGTATTAGACCTTATAAGTGAAGTGAAAGAAAAGAGAACAAGAGGGGTTTACCAACCTATTTTGGGAGTCTCAGTAGGAGCAGATAGCCTCTACAGTTATTCTACTGAGGTTCAACCTAGCACTAACGTGGAGAGGGATATCCATTCATCAAATTTCATAACTACTTTTAGTATGGATGGATATGGAATTAGGTCTATTATTTATAAAAATTGGGAACTAGTAAAATCTGACTATAGCCTATCCTCTATATGGAGAGATGGTGCCCAGGGTCACCTTTAGAAGAGGGGCCAATTTAAAAAGTATACTACAAAAAAGCTGGAAATCTTTAAATCCAACGAGTAGAAATGGAATGTGGAAATGCAACATGTGTTCATATTGTCCACAGGTAGATGCTGGCCAAAATTTTACAATTAGAGATGTCAGTTATAAAATCAACAAGAAGTTCGAATGTAATTCAAAGGGAGTGGTTTATCTCGCTCAGTGTAATACCTGTCCTGCCTTTTATATAGGCAAAACGGACAGGAAACTGAGGGAGAGAATCTATGAACACTTATACAGTATTAGAACGTTAAAAAAGGAAAACGCATTGGCCAGACATGTGGAAAGTTTCACACAGCATTCCTTTAAATTTAAAGCCATAGACGATCAAATTTGTGACTTGAGGGGCGGTCCAACTTCTTTATTGTTGGAGAAAAGGGAGTTGTTATGGCAACTCCAAACTAGAGCTTGTTGTCTTCTGGGCTTGAATGAAATTTATTCTATTTCTTGTATACTGAAGCTCAAAAGCCTCATGAGGTAAATTACCGTGTTCCTTTATTTATAATATTATATATATTTTTTATTATTTTAGGAAAAATGTCCACTCATTCATATATATACAACAGTATGGCCTCATAGACCAGGTCATTTTGCATATAGTTGGGCATGGGTTCCATCGCCCCCCCCCCCACACACACACACACACACACACACTCATAAAATTTCCCTTTGGAAGTTTATTTGTGTGATATAACATGTTAAACCATTGCAGCTTGTGTAGGTATATACCAACAAACAGCACTAGGTGGTGTTTTAGGGTAACTACACAAGCAAAGAGCTGTGGAGGCTTGAATACGATGAACTAGCAGACAACTTTGGAAATTGTTTAAAGCATGGAGTAACAGTGGAGCTTTATTGGACGTTTAGTGATTCATCTCCACCACACTGGTGTCTTTAATGTGGCAACAAGAGGGAGATGAAATACCTTGAACAACTTTGGGTCACATTAATATGTAGCAATAGCAACATAAGGTGAGTTCTGAAATATAAAGATACAGATTCAAATGCAGACATGAGTCACGGAACCTTTATGTATTGGTATATAAAGCAGCTGTATGAGCAATGTTTCTCAGTATTCATACAAATAGGAGAAGTTGCTTAGGGTAACTTTATAAGTAAGGATTGCTGAAGAGCCATTTTAGGTGAAGAAGTAAGTTTAGTCAACATGTCAGGAATAAGTGAAAAAAGGAGGTAAACACACAGTCAGGTACTGTGTGTTGTTTTTGCACTTTTTGTATGTTTGAACGGTACTGCTGGTAACTTGTCAATATAGAAGGGAATATTTATTTCTTTTGCTTTTTGTTTTTACTATTTTTCATTTCTTACTTTCATGTTTTACTTGTTTACAAAGTTAAATACTATTGAAAGTACAAAATGTGCTGTGTCTTATTTTTTGGGGGGTTGGCCTTTTTAAATCTCGTTACAGGGAACTAAGCATTTTAATTGAAATGTGATTTCAACTGTAATTGAACTGTGATTTTACTTTAAAAAGTGGAGATTTGTTGATTCTTGTTGTTTGTCTGAAGAAGTCCTGCTAGGAGCAGGACGAAAAGCGGAAATTAAAACTGAAGGCTTTACGTTTTAAAACTTTTATGTTTTGCTTGGTCCATTGAAGGTGGATATCGATACCATTTGGATTGTTTTAACAGAAGTGGTGCAGTGAGGGTGTGTTCATTTGTCTCAGTTCTTTTTCTAGTTTGTTTTTTGTGTTTGGATTCCTTATCAGAAGTTAAAAACAAAGCACTTGCCGTTTTTTTTTTTTTTAAAGCAGCTTTTGCCATTTTGTTTTATTTACTTTATTTGCAATTGTTAACTAGGAAAGTCCGATGGGACAGAAACTTTTAATGAAGGCTCAAGGAGAAAAGGTCTAGAAAATAATCTAGAAAATACACAGTAAATACAGGAAAACTAGGATGAGAGTTTAGAATGAGGTCTCATTTGCTCAAGTTGGTGTTAACTCAGGTGGATACAAAAGATCCCAAAGCACTAGATCAAAAAGAGAAGGGGAAGTACCATAGTCCCCTGACCAAACTTCCCCATATCCATACAAACACAACCTCGGGCCTCCCTTGACAAGATGCAGCTGGTACAGTACCTGGTTAACAAAATACAAACAAACAAAAGTAAACATCTCCTGTTATTCCAAAGAACTTTCCAAATCACCTGAAGGCAGCAATTTCTTGTCAAGCAGCATTGTTTTTTTTAAATATTAAATTTGACATTTTAGCAATAACCCCAGAGGTGGGTGTTAGTAACGTAGCTTTACCCACATTTGGGTGTGGTTTGATCATGAGGGTGAAGCCAGAGTGATTAAACAAAGCCAGCTGTGGGTAAATCCTGCTTTACCATACACACGAGTGAACTATTGCTATTATACAATGAAACTATTTAAGAAATAAATGCTTACCTTTTCTAAATAATGTCACTGAATAAGTGCACGTTATTCTTCTTCTATGGGTCTTGTGTTGCAAGGGGTATCTAAGCAATACACTGTGCGTGCATTCACCATGTACTGTAGCTGCTGATGTTTCTCCAGTGCATTATAGGTTTTATGGGAGTTCCTCACATGTCACCTCTGCTTTAATCAGTTTTCAAATGAATAGATTTGTGTTGTTGTCTGAGATACCTATTTTTTGGAACAGTTACCAACCACTAACAGTACTCTGCTATGTTTTTTATTTGTGTGTTGGTTAAAAAATGAAGCATACTGTTTAATGGTTGCTAACCTGACAAAAATATGTGTTGGCTACTGGCCTCAAAGAACAGACTACTGCTGATTGGAGAAATTGCAGTTTCAGGGGGTTGCATGTTACAGTGATTTATATCCCCAGCACTTTTGTGGGCCAGAGATGTGCAAGTTTTTTTATTTTTTTTAGGCTGTAATCTGTCATTTTCCTGCCATGAGCAGTTTTAGGCTATTCAGAAGCCTGGAAAAGCTGTTTTTACAGCTTAGGGTCTCCACTTACAATCGTGGAGAAAATTATTTTTTTTTGGCTGACTTTTTTCCAAGGACTGCTTGATTTACAAAGTGCACACTGACTGGTCTGTCCAATTGGCATGCACATTTTTGAATGCTAGGTAACTTTTTGTATAATAAAAATGAATACATAAGAATTTGCTTAGTCAGCCTACAAAGAGTATAACAGTGGCCTCCAGTGGCAAGTACATATATTAACAGTTTCTTCAGTGAAAAACAATTTTAAAGCACAAGCACGCATTCCTCCTAAACAACAAAAGTTGACACAAGGTATGATGAACCTTTAACTTGTACGTATAAGAATACACTAGCAAGTACTGCACTTTCTATTCCAGAGAAATTAAACACTGGAGCATAAAAAAACCCAAACAGATTCTAATTATTACATATCCTGCACACTGCCACATCTACCCAGTTATTGAGAGAAAAGTGTTTAGAGCTGCTTACCGACTGTTTCTCTAGTTCAACTCCCAGATGGGATGCCTCATGTGTGGGGTCTGCGTGCACACTCTTTATCTTAGTGCAGTTCCAGCAAGTACCTCCATATACTAAAGTCATTCCATTAGTGAACTGGTGATCCTACAAAAGTCTCCACATGTGTCACATGCCACAGATGAGTGGGTAAGTGCATACTGTAACAGATCTGCATTATACTTAGAGAATTACCCCTAAAGAGGCCCAAGATATTCTCCCTATGATATGGAAATGGATAAAGGACATCAAAGAGCAAAGGAAAACAAATGATCTGTCATCATCACTAATTAAAATACAATATATATATATATATATATATATATATATATATATATATATATATATATATATACATATATTTTTTTTAAATGCATCCATTTCATTTTATGAAAATCAGTCTGTGTCGTGTTTGCCCAAGAATATACACTTTATTTTTTATAACACATTTATTAATCACACTAACTTGCAACATGAGTTCACACACATTAATGATAAAATTCAAGAGCATTTTCCACTGTCACCTTTATGCATTATACATTTTCCTCCCAACATCATTATTAGTTCTTGTATTACGACTACATTTTTCAGTATCCTCCAAGACTCATATATCACACATCTGGATCAATCTTTTCATATGTATTGAAGCCAAATGTTATTTTTATGTACTTTACTTCCTCTTTAAAGAAATAGGAGGGGATCTTATAATTTCTTTCATAATGCTCAGCACCATCCTCCATATTAGTTTAGTCTTCTTACTCCTTTTTTTGGGCTGCCATCATCATTAAACTTAAGGCTTTATTATGTAGTGAAACTTCAAACTCCAATGTACAACTCAAAAAACATCTCCTTAGCTACTACACTTTGTTTCTCCAACATTTGTGTCAAAGTATTTTCTAAGGAGTCTATAAAATTAGTTAGATTTGTACATTCCCAAAATACATGTTCGTCTCCTCTCTCTTCCCCTTCACATCTCCAGCACTTCCTCCTTAACTTGGGGGAGGTAGTCCCTTGCAGTTTTCAGAGGTCTTTTTATACAATGTGTAAACACTTCCATTCAAATATTCTGAATTGTCTGCATACTTCCACATGCTACCTTTACAATGTTTGTTCTCTGATTGATTCTTATAATTACTGTGCAAAATCTTATATGCCCTATATATTATCCCTTTTTGATGACAGCAGCTGTTCTTGGCTTCATCTGGAACTCCCCAGGGCTGATCTTTCATTTATTATTACTCTCAACTATTGCATTTTTCTATACACCAATGGCACAGTACCTATCCTGGGAGACAGTACTACCCTACAAGTAAAAACAATGCTTTCTTCTCACCAATGTCACAGTACCTATCCTGGGAAACGGTAATACCCTCCAAGTAAAACAATGCTTTCTTCCTTCCAGTCTTTTTCCTTCTGCATGCATCTGTTCCCAATACCTCGGTCCCTTAGCTAATTTCCTCCAGTTTCTACAGGCACCTCCTGCTTAATTTGTACATCCTTACTGCGCCCTCGTTCCATACTACTTTATACAATACCATCCATAAACAAAGTTATTTCACCATTTCCACACCAGTAGTATCCCTGTATTTTTAAGTCTCTTATTTTCTTGTTTTTCTTGAAAATGCTCCAAATATAAGGCAAACAGATAAAGAGAGGACACTCTTGCCTAATTCCTCTACTCAATCTCAAGTTGCCTGACAGAGGCAAGACTAAAGCTGCAAAGGGTACTGACTCTTGAGACAGATGGGTGGGAGGTTGGCATAATGGTTAAGGTGTTTGCCTTACAAGCACAAGGTACGGGGTCTGATTCTCACAGGGGGTAATTGGCTAGGCTTAAAATGGCCCATAAGGGCAATTTGCCTAATACTAATCTATGAACCTATGACACACACAGACACACACAGTAACTTACTGATCTATGAAAATTAAATGTTTGCCTCCCTCCTTTCCACACCACCACAAAGCCTCGTGTCTATCAATTTTGGTATCATTTTTGCTATTCTCTTGGCTAATGTACACAAATGTGTTATAATCATGACTTAAAAGAAGCTGGACAAAGCCAAAAATAATGGTGGGACAAATGTCCAAAAATAGGAACAGATTTTTAATATTGCTCTTATTAACTTAAAAAGTTGCTAGAATAACAGGTCATGTATAAGTGTGCATTTCTGGAAGATATGAAGTCTACAGTGTCTGTCATTATCTAGTAACTTCAGTCCTCAATGCTTTTCAAGAAAAACACAGACCAAAAATATGAGGCAAACATTTGGACATTATGCTCAAGTCTGGACAGTTGAGAAGTTTTAAGAAGCAGTATTTGGGGGGGGAGGGGGGGGGCTATACTGCTATACTGCAACCACTGCTTTCTTCCACAATGTCGGCACTTCTTCCTCTTTCAATAGTAACCATTTGAAATACAGAGACTGAAGGGCCGAAAGACTGAAGTTACATACACAAAGTCTGATATGCCATTTGTCGAAATATTCCATTTTCTCAGAGTTATGGGAATCTCGAAGTTGGCATAAATACAAGTTTGGGGGGCTTGCCCACCTGCAAAAAGTAGTTTTAAGGAGAAGAGCAATTATAGAGAGATGCTCCTCCTGTGTTTCTGGTCGTCTTTTTTTTTTCCAGCATGCTGGCATTCTGCATTTCGAGTGCCGACATTCCCATAGGGAGCTCCTTTCAACACATTATAACACTTATTTGTTAATCAGCTAGGCCCAATGGACACAGTCCCTCTTTTCAGGGGCAACCCAGGAGCAAAATCTGGCTACGTGATTTACACAAGATCACACAGTAGTCAAGGGATGAGGGAATCAAACCCTGTACCACTGAAATTCCAGCTCAAAACCTTAAATTCTACACCACCTGCCAGATTGTTTTCAAACTCCCAAGTCTTTATTAATTTCTTCCCTCACATATTCCAGATTTCTATACGAATGACGTCTGCTCCGGGGGATTTCCTGTGGATTGATAATGCATCACAGGGTTTATTCTTTTCTATCTATCCTGGCTCTCAGCAATTGAGCTTCTTTTTCTGATACTGGCAAAATTCTTTCCATAAGCATTTGCAATGCATTGTATCTTGACTTCCCAATTCCTTGGCTTTATATATAAAATGTGCAATTTCTGAAATATCATTCTCTCCATCTCCTCCTACTACTTCTCATAGGGTCCCTGCATTTTAGTCTTTCTACTTCTGTTACCTCAGTCATTGCACTAATAACATCTGTGCTCTGGAACTGTTGTCAAAACCAACTACGTAAACATAAGCGTTTAAAAAATATATATATTTCTACTTTCCCCAGCACTCTGCAGCTGCTCCCCCTCCACCTGTACTGAAAGATTTCTATTTTTAATTCTGAAATGGATTTAACTTTTGTCATCCCTTCTAAATATTTCCTGTCCCCCTTTCCCATATTCCTTCTCTCTCATTTGCTCTACATTTTTGAAATCTGTTTTCAATTTGTCCCTTCAGGGGCAGTTTCTACCTGTCCTGGCAGATCATCATCACCCCCCCCCCCCCGTTTCTCCCCCAGTCTTATACATGGGGTCAGGGTGTCACATCAGCTGTTGCCAACTCTCTTTATTCAATTTCACTTTCCTACCTTCTTGGGCAGCCATGCCTAACTGTCACAGGTTTTCTTCTATACAATCCATCTCTTTGTTGGATGTCCTTGTTTCCTCTTGCCTTCTTCTGGTCTCTCCCAAAACTTGTTCATCAAATCATCTCTGCTGTCCTGCATGTGCCAAACCACAGTAATCCTTCTCTTTGACCTTCTCTACAATTTGAGCTACTTTGGCTTCTGCTCTAATGTCATCATTCCTTCACCTGTATCACAGTGTGTGCCCTACCACCAGTCTCAGACACTACATCTCTATCATATCAAGGTTCCTCGACTGTCTGCCTTTACTTCCCAGGATTCTGTATCATAAAGCAGTAATAGTCACACCATGGTTTTATAAACCTTACTTTTCAGCTTCTTTGGCATTCTTCTATCATACTCTATATCATCTGACTGCAGCCCCTCTGATTCCAGCTTTGATCTCATCATTCATAGACAATTACTAGGCTAACGACCCCATGGGCCCCTTTTAAGCCTTGTCATGTTTCCCAAAAGTATCTGACAGGTTTTGATACCCTAGTTTACTTTAAGGGGTATGTGTAGACTTTGGCATGGATGGCCAAGCATATACAGGCTGGGTCTGCCTACTAGACACATAGGTGGCAGACCAGGGGTACAGTTCCATTTCCCGGCCATGCACTGGTCCCAGTTATTCTTGAACTGGGTTACGGAAAACCTCTGCTTCACTTGGATAGGAAGCCTGTTCCAGAGAAGGGGTAATCTCTGAGATAGACACCTGTCCCTCCAACATGTCTTATTTATGTTGCAGACACAGTTTAGAGCCCCAGATCAGTTTGTTATGATGTTATTTGTTGTGCAGACGTGTAAACATATCCACCAGAGCAGGATCAGAGGATGCTTTGTAGGCCAGGTACAGACTGCCTCTCAACAGTCTGTAGGGGACTTAGATTTGAGGCAGTCTGCAAAGGATGTTTACACCATGTGAGGAACCTATTCAGAAACTCCAGTTTTTGCAAATGCCTGCTCAGGTACATAAATGGGGAGCCGTACTCAAATGACTGTTCTGATGATGGCAGAGTACAATGGAACAAGGACATCCCTGAAACTAGATGACATACCCTTGCTAATAAGTTGTGAAACAGAATGATTTCCTTACTACCACAGACATGATGGTCAAAGGCCAAGTTACGGTTTAAATACATTCACAAATCCTTGATCACTGGGATCTACTGTTATGGGTGTATTACCAGTGTGGTTGTTTCCAGGAATTGCTATCTTCCAAAAAGGACATTTATACATTTCTTGGTATGGAGTTTTATACCATGACTATGGCAAAAGTAATTAGTCTCACTCAGGCCTTCTTGGAGGGTGCTTGTACCTGTGGGGGGAATTTTATGACTGTCTAGTTTGAATCAGTTTGCAAACTTTGTCAGCCAGAGGTACCTGAAGTTGGCCTGGACTTCAGAAAAGTAGATGCCAAAAAGGTAGTCTCCCCAACTTCTTGGGTCTTATCTGCAAGTCAGACTTCTCTTCAGCTACCCTTCCCACTTACTTGAAGCTGTTAACCTGTGCCACAATTTCCCTTCTGTCTTAATCTTCACGTTCTTTTTACTTCCTTCACTTGCTGCCATGACAATTATCTTGTCTGCACTAAGAGTTCATAGGCAAATACTAGGATATCAGTCTAAAGCAGGCTTAGCTAATAAGAGGAGATCAAAATCAAACTCTGTACCTTGTATCTCTGAGGTTAAGACCTAAACCATTATGCTAACTCTCACCCTCTAAGAAAAAACAGTGGAGTGTTGAACAGATTGCTGTTGATCTATCTTCCTTCAGTTTTCCATGTCTTTAACTTATTATTTGCTGAAGTTCCTTTTCAGTGTCGGCTTGTAATGCCACAATCTCTGCAAATAGCAGCTTTGCTGTTCCATCCCCTCCACCCTTTTTGCTAAGATAGTCCACCACTACTATTATGAACGGCAGTGGACGTGAGGCTGAACTCCACTGAACCCACGCTCCCACTGGGAACCCACCTGTGAGTCCGTACATCGTTGACACCTGTGTTATTGTGTCCTTCTACACAGCCTGCACTAACTCTAATAATGTATCCAGGACTTTGAACCATCAGCTTTCTTGGGACCTACTTATATGCTTTCTCCAAGTTTAAGAATGCTCAAATGGAGTCTCTCTTGCCTCATCTCTAGCTTCTTTTCAGCTGTCTTGCTGCAAAGACTTGGCTGATTGTGGATAATCCTAATCAGAATCCAAACTACTCATCTCCCATTATAGTTTCTACTACTCTATGCATTTGGTTCATCAGTCACCTTGCCCATCATATTTATGGAGTGTGACAAGAGTTTGATTTCTCCCTACACTGCCCAAAGTTATGAATGTCCCCTTTCCTCCTGGACACTGGTTCTAGAAAAAGAAGTTATGTACTCACCATAACGTTCCATCTGAGTAGGTAACTTCATTTGTCTGCAACCTGTGGGTATCGGATCCGAGCCGGCAGCTTTCCAAGCTAAAAGATCCGTGCTCCAAGCTCCTCCCCTACCCATAATGCCCTGCTATCTCCCTCTAACCTTCAGATCGAGTTTGCCAGAAAAAAGGCAATAGGAAAATTCTATAACCTAGGAAAGGATTACAATACGTTCCAGTGATGTCAACTGAACAAGGACATATCCTGATCCTTTGATAACGAACTAAGGGTCCGGGGGATGGAGGGAGGGTCGGTTGCAGACAAATGAAGTTACCTACTCAGATGGAACGTTATGGTGAGTACATAACTTCTTTATCTGAAGTAGTTAACTTCATTTGCTCAGCAACCTGTGGGACAGAGTCCCCACCTACCAGCAACTTGTGAGGCCCTTATGGAAGTATATACCGGAGCACTGCAGAGCCAAAAGATGCACATCCTCTGGATATTAAATCCAATTTATAGTGTGTAATAAAGGTATGAGAGGAACCCCCAAGTAGCTGTTGAGCAAATGTCATCCAAAGAAACCCTTGACCAGAAAGCAGCAGAAGTAGCCATAGATCGGGTAGAATGGGCTCGCACTCTCAGGAGCTCAGGACGACCAGAACTTTTGTATGCGAGAAGAATGCATTGGGAAATCCATCTAGCTAAGGTTGCTTTAGTGACTGGTTTTCCCAGACAGGATTCTGCTGTTCTGTTTAAGTAAAAACGTAACTGTCTGTGAACATCCAGACAATGAAGTCTGTATTCTCCTTTGTTTTGGAAATTAGGAAAGAAGACAGGTAGATTGATGGACTGATTGATATTGGCTTCTGAAGCCACTTTGGGCAGGAAAGAGGGGATTAGTCCTGAGGGAGACCCTGTCTTTATGAAAGATGACGTATGGAAGCTTACTGCAAAGGGAGTGAAGCTCCGATATCCTCCTAGCAGAAGTAATGGCAATTAGGAAGACAGTCTTCCAAGATACATATTTTAAGTCGACTGAAGCCGTGGGTTCGAAAGGAGGCCCAGTCAGAGCTTGAAGAACTAGGGTAAGATCCCATGGAGGCACTGCATCTTTAATAGGGGGTCTTAACAAAAAGGTTCCTTTCATGAATGTTTTGCATATCTTGGAGGACGCTAGGGGCCCTGAACTGTTTCCAACGTGGTAGTGGGAAATAGCTGTCAGCTGAACTTTAATAGTAGAAGCACTAGCTCCTTGATGAAAGGTATGGGAAAGAAAGTCTAGAACTGCTGGGATAGGAGCCGTGAAGGAGTCCAAGTTCCCGTGCTCTGCCCAGATAGAGAAACGTTTCCATTTACTCTTGTAGATTTTCCTGGTAGATGGTTTATGGTGGCCACCAGGATGGCCTTAACCGAGGAAAATATACTGGGAGTCCTAGCCATTAAGGGAACTGGATCAACCAAGCTGAGAGCTTGAGGTAGTCCAGGTCGATGGTATTCGATCCTAAAGGATGAGAGATCAGATCTGGATTGGGATCTAAGATCCAGGGAGGATGTACTAGATGAGACCGCAGGTAAGGGAACCAGGTTTGACAAGGCCAGAATGGGGCTATGAGGATAACTCTGCTCCCCAACCGATGAGCTTTCTGCAAGAATTTTATCAATGGAAGAGGAGGATAAGCATACAGAAGACCGGATGGCCAAGCATGAACTAGAGCGTCTCTGGGGGCTTCCCCTGGTGGGGGAATCAGAGCGAAGAACTCGCTGCACTTTGTGTTCGAAGGCGAGGTGAAGAGATCGCAGCAAGGTTGACCCCATTTGAGGAAGATTTGTTTCGCTACTGCTGGGTTCAGAGACCATTCGTAAGGTGAGAGAATCGTTCGACTCAACCTGTCCGCGAAGATGTTTGACCGACCCGGAATGTGCGTTGCTATGAGAAAGCGGTTGGTGGATATCGCCCATTCCCATACTCTCACTGCCTCCCTGCAAAGTGGATAAGATGTGGTTCTCCCCTGCAAAGTGGATAAGATCTGGTTCCCCCTGTTTGTTTATGCACCAGACTACCGACATGTTGTCGGTTTGAATTGCAATAGTTCCTGGAGGAAGAAGGGGATGGAGAGCCTGCAATGCTAGAAGCACTGCCCTCATCTCCAGGACATTGATATGCAGTGAGGTCTCTGTGAAAGTCCACGTGCCTTGGACGGATCTGCCCATGCAATGCCCCCCCCCACCCGAGGAAAGATGCGTCCGTGGTCACCGTGACTTGGGGAGGGGGTATAACGAAGGAGCGGCCTTCTCAGTGATCTCTGGAGTGGAGCCACCAAAGAAGCGACTCCCTGCAAATCCTGCTGAGAGGAATAGGTGTAGACAGGGGGTGAAAAAGAATGGACCATTGAACTTGCAATGTCCATTGAAGGATTCTAATCGTCAGGCGAGCGAAAGGTGACAGATTGATGGCCGCTGCCATGGATCCCAGGGCCCTCAGGACTAGTTCCGCTGGGGGAGCTGACGATTGTAAGAGGTCTAGAATGTGAAGGCTTAGACTGCGAAGTCGGTCCGCTGTCAGAAAGACTCTGGATTGTGTAGTGTCTATCCTGGCCCCTATGAAATCCAAAATTTGAGTAGGTTGAAGGGAGGATTTCTTGTGGTTGACCGTGATCCCTAGGTGGCGGGCTAGGTGTAAGAAGTAGTCCCTGCCTGAGCAGAGTTGATGCCTGGTGGGGGCGGTTAGGAGCCAGTCATCCAGGTACGGAAAGACCTGTATTTCCTGAAGCCTCAGGTGGGCCCCTACAACTGCCATGACCTTGGTGAACACCCTGGGGGCTGTGGTGAGACCGAAGGGTAGGACCCTGAACTGATAACGGCTGGCTCCCAGATGAAAGCAGAGGAACCTTCTGGATAGTCTGTCCATAAGAATGTGGTAGTACGCATCCTTGAGGTCTATCGAGCACATCCAGTCGTTCTCCTGCAAAAGTGGGAGAATAGATTGAATAGTGACCATCCGGAATTTTTCTTTGGTGACTGACAGGTTCAGTGTGGACAGGTCGAGAATGGGTCGTAAGTCCCCAGTCTTTTTTGGCACCAAAAAGAACCTGGAGTAAAAGCCTGATCTGGATTGCTCGGGAGGGGGGGGGGACACGCTGGATAGCTCTTTTTCTTAGCAGCCCTCGAATTTCTGATGCTGCTGCATCCGTCTGATCGGGTGGAACATCGGGGAGGGTAAGTTAGGAAAGGGATTGAATAGCCTCTGGATATGATTCTGAGCACCCAGCGATCTGTCGTAATGGACTCCCAATTTGCTAGGTGTTCCGAAAAGCTCCCCCCGACTGCCTCTAGAGAGTAGCAGTCGGGCAACCCCTCAGGGCTGCTGCGCGGGTCAATCCGAAAAAGGTTCGATCGACCCAAAATTCTTCGGACCCCCTCTGCCTCTGGGCCGGCATCCACCCTGTCCTCCTCTGCCTCTGAAGGACCTGAGATCCGGAGCGAAATGGGATTGTTGAGCTTTCCGGAACCACATCTTCTTTTGTCCTCTTTGGTTCCTGGAGTAGGACTTCTGAGGAGCCGAGAAGTGGATCCCGATGGCAGACATCTTCCTGTCTTTCTTGCTCTGGAGAAGCATATCGCGGACGGTTTTGCTGAAGAGCATAGAACCGTCAAAAGGGGCGTTCGCAAAGGACGCCTTGAAGGGTTCTGCAAAATCGCAGAGACGGAGCCAGGCCTGTCTACGTAAGACGCCCGTTCCGCTAGCTCTAGCCACTCCCTCCGTAGCATGGGAGAGAAGCCGCATAGATGTGTTGGTAACTGACTTGAGAGTGGCCATTCGAGCAAAGAAGGTCTGCTGGTCCTCGGCCAACATGGACTCTGGGGTTGACCCAGCGTACTATTTAATCAGATCCCGCTGGAGCCGAATCACATGTGCCATATAATTCAGTGACCTTACAGAGAAGGTCGCCGAAGAGAACATCCACTTTCCAAGGCAGTCCATCATCCGAGACTCCTTGTCTGGAGGATGCACCGAGGAACTCTCCTGTGCTAATTCCTTTTTAGTGGCAGCCGCCACCACCATGGAATCCACTGGAGCACCCTTGCTCCAAACTGTCCTGTCCATGGGAGGGCTGAGGATCCTGTCTGGTCTCTTGGGTATTGGCTCGACAGTGTCCGGCTCCTTCCATGCCCTGGTAGTTATGAGGTCTACCAGGGGGTCGGGAGGAGGGGACACCCAAGAGGTAGATGGGCCTGCATCAAACACCTCCAGAAACACAGACTCCTCAGAGGAAGGTTTTTGGGCAGACCACCCCCCTCTAATGTGTAACATTTCCATAATGTCTCCAAAGGAGACATCTTCGGGGGGGTGACCTTGGGGAACCTTCCCCTTCCTCTAAGTCTGTTTCCTCCGTGAGGGACTCAGGTGAGTCCAAGTGCCTCCTCTTGCACTTTTGTTTGCAAGGGACCTCCTCGGGGGGGCTGTCCGAAGAGGCCTCACCAACAATGTCCTGTTCCTCTACGGGAACAATCTGGGACGTAGGCACAGGCTGTCCCTGGGGCCGGATGATGGAAGACAGGCCATCTGAGTGGGAATGGCGGGTGTATCCATAGCAAGAGCCTGGGGCCTCGAATCCCTCGAAAAAACCCTCTCCATGACGTCGAATGCAGAGGGGGAACCGCTCTCCCTTGGATCCGAAAGCAGTCCCCTCGGATCCGACGTGCGGACCGGCGCCGAAGGTGACCCGATCGGATCTGAAAGGGTAGTGTGCCCCAACCTTAACGGAGCCGAAGGCCTGCTGACCCCTCTGGATCTGACGCTCAACTCACGGCCCCGAGAGCTCAAATCCGAAAACTGATCTGACAGACTCGGGGGTACAGTCGGCACCGAAGTAGGAAATGCTGTCAGTGCCGACCTCACCCCGGCTCTGAAGCTAATCGGATCTGACATCTCCGAACCCCGATAGCGGGTCAGAGGAGGAGCAATGGGGGGCGAAAAAAGGTGTCAAGCTCCCCCCCAGAGGGGGGGGGGGAGGCAAGAGCACTCCCATCTGCAGCTGGGCCTGGAGAAATCGACGCATCATCCGGTCCATGTCTGCGTCCGATAAACATGAGGCCACTGAAGCTGGCCGAGAAGGCCACCTAGATGACCTAACAGGTGACTGGGTCTCCTCCTCCGGCTCCGGGGAGAAACGTGGAGAACGGAGCCAGGAGGGGGAAGGCCCGGAGACCTTAAGGGGGGAGGCAAGCTGTTTGGACGGCGGTGCCGAAGGGGTCGACTCGGACCGCCTCTTGTGGCTGTGATGCCTTTCTTTCTCTCTCTCCCCCTATCCTTTTTGTCCTTCTTTTTGCCGTCCCTTTCCTCCTGGGCCAGCGGGGGAGGCTGAGTCCCAGCCAGGGGATCAGGAACTGCAGGTGGGGCAGCCGCAGCCGTGGCTGGCGCCACAGAGGAGGATGAAGCAGAATCTGGGGGTGAAAGGCCCACCAGAATAAGCCTTGTCCTCCTATCTTTCAAAGCCCTGGGGTTGAAGGATGCACAAATAAGTGCAGCCCGAGGAGAGATGATCAAGCCTCAGGCACAGGACGCACCAAGTATGGCCATCCGCTGGGGACAGCTTATGCCCACACTCGGTACATTTAGAGAAAATAGCTTTAGGGCCTTCAGCCATTATAGACAAGAAAAATAGGTCCACAAACACACACCTTCACACACGTAGAGGGGGGAGGGGAATAAATCTAACTTAACCAAAAAAGTTTAAGAAACTACCCAAAAAAGGCTAGGAAGATAAGAGGGAGTTCACACACAAAGTTAGCGAAAGTTTGACAGAAAATTAAATTTTAAATGCTAAACTCACAGTACTATGCTTGGAGCCCATTCTGAGAAGCTTATAGAAGCCGCGGCAAACGAGATCTGGTGGTTAGAGGGAGATGGCAGGGCATTATGGGTAGGGGAGGAGCTTGGAGCTCGGATCTTTTAGCTTGGAAAGCTACGGCTCGGATCCGAATCAGATCCGATACCCACAGGTTGCTAAGTAAATTAAGTTAACTACTTCGGATTGCCTATTCTCCAGTCATCTGAGATACACCTTACCCTCCACACTGCTATGAGTACCCTTAGGAGCCATTTCTCTAACTCACCTAACAACTCTATCAGATCTGTTGTGACCTCATCTGAGCCTGCTGCTTCCCTGAATCCATTTTTCGTTAGCACAGTTTTTACTTCTTCGATGGTGGATTCTTCTAAGTTTTTCATTGTGGGCTATGTATAGGGCAACATAATTTTTGTAGAGTTTTCTTCATTCAGAAGCTGCTGGAAGTAATCCTTCCATCTGCCTTTAATATCCTGTGGACTGGTTTTTTCCCCCAAAATATTACATTTTCACATATGACAAAGGCAATTCTGCATTTATATAAATGAAAAACATACAAAATTATACCACGTCATTTGCAGTTTACATCACAGACACCATTAATACGACTGTAATTGCAAACATTATATATCACTTATAAACCATCCAGTCATTGTCAGTTAAGCATTATATGGCTCATTCAAATCCTGCCTCTTAAACCTCGTACCTGCACTGCATATGTATATCCTGTGGACTGCTGAGCAGAATGTTGCAGAGATCCATTATGAATGGTGTCTGATGATGGTCTTTATCTTTTCATCTCTGCCTTACAATCTAATAGGAGTTGCCTTGCCATCTGATCATTTTCCAGAAGATGGCGGAATGCCTCTGAAACCTTGCTCTTTGCTACTGCAACTGCTCTCTCAGCCTCTGTGTTAAAAAATCAGTAGTCTTTCCTACCATGGTTGGTCATTTCTCCCCCTTCTGCACTCTTTTAACAATTTCCTGGACTTCTGCAGTCCACCACCAACTTTTCTTACATATCTTAAACCTCACCTCGGTATCTCATCTGTTTTACAGTCTTCACACATGCTATTTTGAGATGTTGCCATTCCTCATGGACTCCACCTATTTCCTCATCTTCCCCAGGTGCTAGACCCTGAGTATTTACTTGAACGTTTGTGGTTTTGCTCCAGGCACATTCCAGGTTTTCAGTTTAGTCTCTGATGACCTTCGAGTCTTCCCTGACCACTACTTGCAGCTGACTGTGGCCATCGGTGCTTTATGCTGTGGGCAGACTTTCACTAGACAGAACTTTGCATTGCTGATTCTTACCAAAGGACCATTTCTTACTAGGAGGAACTCAGAGTTGCATGTTGGCCACTGTTGCATATGATCTTGTGACGGTTTCTTTTGCTGATCTGTTGGTCACCATCATGCCATTTGCCAGACAAAAGTTCAAAAAGTCTCTCCCCATTTATTCCCATTACCCGACCCATGTGAATCCAATCAGTCTTCATATCCTGTTCTTTCTGTCCCAATATGAGCATTTGCGTCCCCATTATAAACACCAACTCATATTATCCTGTTTAATCTGGAAGGTACTGCAACTGATGCATAAATGCACTCTCTCACCAGCACAGGATGAGATTATGAATGCTGCCCTATCATTACACTGCAGTCTGATTTTCACAAGTATGTCACTAATTCTAATGACATCACTCATGGTCTTCAGAAGATTCTCCTTCACCACAATTTTTACACAATTTCTGATAAGTCCTCCCTCTTAAATAGTAGACTCTGGATCCCAAGCCAAGTGATTTTGTTGCACTACCTTTACACCTCGTCTCCGAGATACACAAGACATTCAGTGTCTGCCTTACCATCACATAATCCAGTTCTAAGCTCTGTCCTTTTACTGAATATAGATTCAGTGTGGCAATACTTTCCTTTACATTCAGTTTTCACTCAAAGACTTATTCCATATAACCCAGGCTAGGCAACTGGATAATAGCTAGTCAGTAACTTAATCACCCAGGGCTCCTGGGAGTTTATTTTGGTGGGCACACAATTGCCAACAGAAGCAGGCGTATCCCTTCCACTGTAAGCATGGGACCATGGAGTAAGTCAGAGTAAACCAGATCCTCAATCTGGTTATCACCAGCAAATAACCATGTCCATTTCTGGCAACATTAATCAACATGACCAAGAAAAAAATGATGTACTCACCATAACGTTCCATGTTTGTTGTCCAGTATCTCGCCTTCAGTCTTGCTGTTTGGGTTTGGAGCGAAACCCCGGCTCTGACTAGGCCAATACTAAAGCTTGAGAGCTTCTACTGGCTCGAAGCAGAGTCCTATCCCATGGTGCTTAGCGGCTATTCACCATATCTTGTTTGAGAAGGAAGGTTCCTATGATATGTACAATATCCAAAATGTTAATATCTGAAAACATATTGTCAAAAGGATTAAGAAAAGGCAAGAAGGGAATCAGACCTTATCTGCCAATTTCTAAGAAAAAATTCCCCTAGATACTCCAGGAGGGGGATGGCTGGGAGGGACGGAAGACTGAAGGCGAGATACTGGACAACAAACATGGAATGTTATGGGGAGTACATAACTTCTTTATGTTATGTTTTCCCATCTCGCCTTCAGTCTTGCTGTTTGGGACAGAGGCCCCAGCACTTTTTTCCTGGGTGGCTCAAAGGAATAAACTCCTCAGGACAGTGGAACCAAAGGATGCCCTATTCCAGGAGGCCACATCTACTTTGTAATGAGTAATAAAGGTATGAGGGTCAACCCATGCAGCAGCACACATTGAATCCAGTGGAAGTCTGGATTGAAAGGCAATGGAGGTAGATACTGCTCTAGTTGAATGCCCTTTGATTTTCCCTGGTGGTTCCTTATTGTGGGAATCATAGACATATGTGATGGTTTCAGTAAGCCATTTGGACGAAGTAACTTTTGAGATTCCCAAACCTTTTTTTATTTCCTGAATAGGAGACAAGCAATTGGTCTGACTTTCTAAACTGTTTAGTCCTATGCAAGTAAAAACGTAACTTTCTATGCATATCCAGTTGGTGGAGATTGCCTTGTTGCCACAGTTTGGAAAAAAAACACTGGTAATTCTATATTCTGATTTAAATTGGCTTAAGAAAAATCTTTCGGTAAGAAGGAAGGATTTGATCTGAGGGAAAAATCTATCTTTATAGAAGATCAAATATGGTGGACGGACAGACATGGCTTGCAACTCTGATACTCTCCTGGCTGAAGTAATTGCTGTCAGGAAGAGTGTTTTCCAAAATAAAAATTTTAATGAACAAGATGATGCTGGTTTGAAAGGGGACAGAATCAAAGACAATACTAGATTGAGGTCCTAAGGAGGAGGTTCTTTGAAGGGAGGTTTTAACAGAAAAGTACTGTTTAGGAATGCTTTGCATAGTCTATGAGACATTAGACTAGATCCTGATTCTCCCACATGATAATTAGAAATAGCAGCTAACTGAACTGGGACAGTGGCTGTCGCTGCCCATTGATTAAAGGTTTCTGTTGGAAAGTCCAGGATTACAGGTATAGATGCTGTAAAAGGATCTATATGTCTTGTCAGCCCAACAAGAGAACCTGTTCCATTTGCTTGCATAGAGATCCCTAGTCATCTGCTTGTGCGAAGAGACTAGAATGTGACGAACTGCAGGGCACAATTCCGGAAGCCTGGCTAAGAGGGGAAGTGGAGCAGCCAAGCTGTCAGCTTGAGGATGTGGAGTGCAGGATGGAGCGTTCCTGACTGATGCGTCAGAAGATCCGGCACTGGGTCCAGGATCCATGGGTCCTCCTGAAGGTAGGGCCAAAGGAAGGGGAACCAAATCTGACGAGGCCAGTATGGCGCAATGAGAATTAACCTGTGACTCAACAACTTTGCTTTCTGTATGACCTTTGGAATCACGGGAAACGGCATACAGAAGACCCAGGGGCCAATTGTGAACCAGTGCATCCCTCCGTGATTTTCCCGGAGCGGAAATTCGGGCAAAGTAGTTGCTGCACTTGGAATTGAAGGGAGTGGCAAAAAGGACGCAGCAAGGCTGGCCCCATTTGCAAAAAATTTGATTTGCAACTTCCTGATTGAGGGACTACTCATGAGGCATGAAAATCATTCTGCTTAGCCCGTCTGTTATAATGTTGGATTTCCCTGGGATATGCGTTGCTGTCAGAAAGCTTTGAGAAAATATTGTCCATTGCCATACTCTCAGGGCCTCTCGACATAGAGGGTAGGATCTGGTTCCCCCTTGTTTGTTGATGTACCATACCACCAACATATTTTCTGTCTGAATTGCAATAGTCCCCGTGGGAAGAGAGTCCTGAAGTGCTTGCAACACCAGAAGCATGGCCCTCATCTCTAAGACATTGATATGCAAATGGTACTCGTGATCTTTCCAAACTCCTTGGACCGTCCGTCTCAGATAATACCCCCCCCCCAATCTGGGACATGTCCGTGGTTACTGTAGCGATAGGTTGAGGAAGTACAAACAGTCTGCCCATTGTTACCTGAGTGGACTGAACCCACCAAAGTAGGTCCTTCTTGCAAGAGTGAGTTATGAAAATTTTGTGAGACATGGGTAACTCCTGCATGGGCCATTGGGCAAAGAGTAGCCACTGCAGTATTCTCATGTGAAGTTGTGTTATCATTGCTGCCATAGAGCCTAGGACTTTGTCTGTACTCTGTTCTTGTTGAGTAAAATAATCACTTGACTGCGTACCATCTGTATCCTTTCTTGAGGTAGCCTTGCCAACATGTCATTTGTATTTAAATCTGCACCACTGAATTTAATATGCTGTGATGGCAACAAGGCAGATGTTTCTGTATTTATAGTAATGCCTAGTTTTGAGAAGAGATGGATGGTGTAGTCTATTGCTTTGATCAGTAGTGGCTTGGTGGTGGCAGTTAGGAGCCAATCATCTAATTATGGAAACACCCGGATTCCTTGGTGTCTCAGATGAGCCGTGACTACTGCCATGCATTTGGTAAACACCCTGGGGGCTGTGGTGAGTCCAAAGGGCAGAGCTCTGAACTGGTAATGACTAGCTCCCAGCTGGAAGCGTAGGAATCTTCTTGAGCACCTGTCCATCTTTATGTGGTAGTAAACATCCTGAAGATCTAACGAGCACATCCAATTGTCTCTTCCCAGAAACGGAAGTACAGACTGCAGTGTTACCATCCGGAACTTTGACTTTTTCACAGACTCGATTAGTCTGCCAAAATCCAATATGGGTCTCCAGTCCTGTCTTTTTTGGAACTAAAAAGAACCTGGAGTAAATTCCAGATCCTAGTTGGCCTGCGGGGACTTCTTGGATGACTCTTCTTCTCTAGTAACTTTTGTATTTGTAGTGTTGCTTGATCCCTTTGACAGGGTGGAATGTCTGGGATAGACTTTGGTGGCTGAGGTGTACACTGGAAGGGGATGTTGTATCCTCTGGATATAATGGACTGTACCCATTTGTGTTGAGTCAAATTCAGCCAGGGTTATGGGTACAGCGATACCCCCCCCCCCGAGTGCCTCCAGAGGTGGACAGGCGGGCCTCCTTTCAGGAGCACTGGAAGGGCCTACCAGAGAACGTATCTGTCACCCTGGCTTTGCAGACCCCCTCTGCCACATGGAGGGCATCTTCCGCCGTTTCCCCCTCTGCCACGTGGACGGCATCTTCCACTGTTTCACCCACTGCCCCTGGGGGAAGGATCACCACCACAAGTGTCAGATAAGGCTACTTTGGATTTACAGAACCACATTTTTCCACCCTTTTGACCTTTAGGATAACGTCTCATAGGGGTGGAAAAACAGACTCCAACAGCAGACAGAATCTTATCATCTTGTTGGCTCCTGGTGAGAGTTTCTTTTACTTTAGGCCCGAACAATGACGAACCATCAAAGGGAGTGTCAATAAAGGAAGAATGGAAGGGTTCGGCAAACTCATAAAGGCACATCCAGGAATGTCTACGAATAGCTATTCCTGTGCCTGCTGCCCTGCTCGCTCCATCGGCTGCATAAGATATGAGCCGCATGGAGGAGTTAGATATGGAGGTTAAGGTTGCAAGCTGGGAGTTACCTTATCAGGTAAGTCCTGGGCTGTAGCACCTTGCAGGGTATCTCCTAGCTCTTTTAGGAGATCCCTCTGATGTCACTTGAAATGAAACAAATAATTCAGCGACCGTAAAGTAAAGGCCGCTGTGGAGAACATACGCTTCCAGTATCTGTCCATCGTACGAGAATCCTTGTTTGGTGGATGAACAGATACAGAAGTTTCAGCTAACTCCTTTTCTGTGGCCGCTGCCACCACCACTGCATCTAAAGGTACCCTCCTTTAGTTAAATACTTCCTATCTTCCGGGGCCATAATGAATTTATTAGGCCTCCGTGGAATGGGATCCACTGAGTCCAGAGAGTCCCATGCCTTTCGGCACACTAAACCCAGGAAAGGTTTGAAAGGTAGACACACCCAACAGGTGGAGGGGTGAGAGCCAAAAGCCTCCAGGTATACCAACTCATCTTCAGAAGGAGAAAGGGACTTGCAGCCACCCCTTTGTTTAAGGATCTCCAGGATATATGAAAAAAGAGACATCCTCAAGAGGGTGACCTTGGGGACCCTTCTGAATCCTCTAAATTGGTATCAGAAGTGAAAGAAAGACTCAGGGGAGTCTATGTGCTTCCTCTTACACTGCCTCTTCAGAGGGACCTCCTCTGGGGGATGTTCCGGGGAGGTATCGGAAGAGGAAGATCCACCCATTGTGGCTTCCTGGTACACTGGCTCTCTACTCTGTGGGTGATGGAGAGGTAATGAACAGGTGGACACCAGTCCCTTATGGGGAAGAGCGACTGGCGCTGAAGGTGGAGCAGACTCCATTGAGAACACACTCCGCATCACCTTGAAGGCACCACGGTCCTGAGCCAAAAGAGATTCCTGCCCCGAGGAGGGTGGCTCCGAGGCAGATGTGGGAGTCAAACTCACCTGAGCCGAAGCGCCGAGTGGGAGAGCTGCTTCCAACAATGGTCGGACTCGACTCGCACCCTGGAGCCAACCAGGGAATGTTGGCCCCCAGGTCCCTCGATGGACGAAAGCATCGAGGAAACCGGAGCATACATCGGAGCCAAGATATTAGTAGTGATTACTGGCTCTGGTGATTCCAGCAGAACGACTTCCATACTCTCTGGCTCCAACCTCGTTCGAGTTGGAGGAGGAATCGGCATAGTAGAAGGTACTGTTGTCGGTTCCAAGATTCGCTGGGCTGGGCTTGAGAGAATTTCAGCTAGGGCCCAGGTCCGAAGCAACCTCTTCACTACCCGCTCCACATCATCATCATCCGATAACCTGGAGGATCAAGAGGAATGACTGAAAGACTTGTGGCTACCTGCCACTGACTGTAATAAAGGAGACACCGACACCGAGCCAACAGGCTCCAAGGACGGTGACTGGCTCCTCTTTTGGCTCCAATAAGACAGATGGAACAGAGGGAGAACCATGATTCTCGGCTCTGACAACTTTCGTAGCTAAAGAAGCATCATGCTTGGTGCCGCTTGTCAGCTCAGACACTGGAGCCGATGAAGCAGACTTTTGAGTCGTCTGATTTCCTTCATCTACTTTTAATAAGCCCCTCAATATAAGCTTATTCCTCCTCTCCTGCAAGACCCTGATACTAAAAACTATGACAAATGGAGCAGGAGTCTTGAAGATGGAGTGGAACCAGACAGTACACACAACTAGTGTGTCCATCAGTAATGGACATCTGAGTGCAGGAATCACACTTCTTGAATCCTGACTTGTGTTCCTTAGCTGGTTCCTTAGACATGCTAGCTATAAGGAAAAAAATTCTCAATAAAAGTTAGAACAAAACTATAACTTTTATAAAAAGAGAAAACAGCAAAAAACAGGTATTATTTATTTATTTTTTTTATAAAGAGAAGGAAAGGGAGGAAGAGAAGTCTCTAAGTTAAACGACTATCTCCTCCACCGGAGGAGACGCCTCCAGATTCATAAATTCATACTAAGCTAACTGCCCTTGCGAACCATTTTTTTAAGCTTAGCCAATTATCCCTTGTGAGACTCAAACCCTGCACCTTGTGTTTGTAAGGCAAACACCTTAACCATTAGGCCACCCTCCCAACAACTTAAACAGAGTACTACTAAAACGGAAAGAAGGAAGAAAAGGGGCAAGAATCCTCTAATTTAAACGTATTCTTGAGGAGACAACAAGGCCCAAAGAAAAAGAGAGCCGCAAAGATAAACTTACAAGGTTTAGAAAGGCTAAAACAACACAAGGCTACTACAATAGAACTAGTGAGTAAAAACAGCTAACAATTAGACAGTAATTATTATAAAAAATATAAAATAATAAATTTTTCAAGCCTGAGCCAGTGAAGACAATCCCGGAGCTTCAAGTGGCAAACGAGATCTGGGGAATAGCCGCTAAGCACCATGGGATAGGACTCAGCATCATGCCAGTAGAAGCTCTCGAGCTTTAGTATAGGCAGAGTCAGAGCCGCGGTTTCAGCTCTGAACCCAAGCAGCAAGACTGAAAGTGAGGTGAGATGAGACAACATAACATCAATTCTTTTACATTGTCCAGTGGCTAGCCCTGACACACACAATCTGTGATGTGTGTTTTCCCATCTAGAATATACTGCACAGATTAGCTAATGCCTAAAGCAGTTGGTCTGCACAAATAGGCATTGCAAACAGTTTGTGCTGCTGCTCATGACTCCAAGTTTGGATAAGTTTTTTGAGGTGGAAACACTCAAAATGTTTTGAGGAGATGGGTGGAACCCCAGGAAGAACATGCAGTCTCTATACAGGTATTGGCCAGAGGTCAGGACTGAACCCTGTACTTTGTGCTTAGGAGAAGACCTTAACCATTACAATAAAACTCTGAGAGCTGCTAAGGACACAGTTGTCATCATTACCCCCCCCCCCCTCCAGCAATTTTCTGCATGGGGTCGGGGTGTCATATCAACTGTCTGCATATTTCTTGATTCAATGGCACTTTCCTACCTTCTTCAGCAGTCATGCCAGATTGTTACAGGCCTTTTCTCATGGGTCTATATTACATTATCGAATACTTACAACATCGAATGTTAGATGGTCGACACCATATGTTCAAAGTTGTAAATATTTGAAAATTACAGTGGAAATCTCCGTAGAGAAGAAGATTATGTTTTACTGCATTGTAGTGTGATCTTGGAGTTGGTAGGGTGCAGCCCCCTGCTTAAAACATTCAGGTAAGTTTTTCCTTTTAATTTTTTTTTTGTTTTATTTTCGAATATTTACAACTTCGAACATATGGTGTCGACCATATAACGTTCAATGTTGTAAGTATTTGATTATGTAATGTAGACCCTTTTCTCACACAATCCATCCAGCTTTTTGCTGGACACCCTAGTTTCCTCTTCCCTTCTCTCTGTCTGTCCCAAATCTTCTTTACCAGATTGTCTGTTTTTCAACACACACCAAAACCACTGTAATCTATTCTCTCTGACCTTTCTGCAATTGGAGCTTCTTTGACTTCAGCTCTTATGTCCTCATTTTTTCGTTTGTCCCAGAGTGTACATCCTAACACCTGTCTCAGGTAGTAGACCTCCATCACCTCTAGCTTCCTCAACCGCTCTGCCTTTACTACACAGATTTCTTCACCATATAGTAGTACTGGTCACAACACTATTTTGTATACCTTACTTTTCAGTTCCTTTGACATTCTTCTGTCATACATTACCCTTGATGCACTATGCCAGTTGGCTGCAGCGCCTCTGATTCGAGCTTTGATCTCTTTATTCAGACTTTTCTTCTCCTTAACCACTCCTCCAAGGTACTCAGAGCAATTAATCTGGTCCATTATTTTCCCTTATATTTCAATTCTGTTTCTTCTGTTTTCCTCCAGTTGCTGCCATTACAATGGTCTTATCTGTACTCTGTTTCATGCCATGTACCTTCAGTTTTACATTCCACTCCTCCATCCTTTGCTGAAGATCTTGCTCAGAGTCTTGCTGTAATGCGACATCTGCATACAGTAACTTTGTTGATCTGTTCCGTCTGACCTCTTTGCTAATGTAGACCATCACTAGTGAACAGCAGTGGGCTCATAGCTGAATCCTGATGCATACCCACTCTCACTGGGAACCCCACTGAGAGGTTGAACACAGTTTGTACTTGAGTCACTGTGCTCTTTTACATATCCTGCACTAATTCTACTAATGTTTCAAGATTTAGAACCACCTCAGGACTGCTCAAATCAGTTTTCTTGGGACCTGTCATGCATGTACTTTTTTAAAGTCTAGGAAGGCCCAGTTTGACTTTTTCCAATCTCTAGCTTTTTTCCAACTATATGTCTCACTGCAAACATCGTGTCGGTTGTGGTGTATCCTGATTTGAATCCAAACTACTCATCTCCAATCTTACTTTCTACTACTCTGCATATTCTGCTCAATCACCCCCCCCCCAGAACTTTCACGCAAGGTGACAGCAGTTTGACATCTCTGTACTGCCCACTGTTGTGAATGTCACCTGTGTTTTTGTACACTGCCACTAGTATGCTTATTCTCCAGTCATTTGAGATATGGCTAGCTCTCCATACTGCTAGGAGCACCCACAGGAGCCATTTCCCACCTGAGGGTACTCCATTATTCACCCCTTAAATTCTTCCACTCTCTCTTTACTTTATTACCCTGTAGCTCTATCTTAATACTTGGTATCCTAATCCTCACAGGGGCATGGCTAAATACAGTAATGGATGAGTCTCAATACCTTCACTCAAGTTCACATGCTAAAAAGTGATATATTTATTCTTTTCAACCTAGCACAATTGCTGCCTCTTGGGGAATAATTTCTAAATGCTGTTTGAGCTTCTGCTTCTGATTCTGAAATAGCCTCCACACTATATATTTTGCTATATTTCTTTAAAAACATACCCTCTCTAGCTGTAACCTCCTTTCTAGACCACCTTGATGCATTCTTACTATTGCAAATAAAATTCCAGGTCACTACCCATAATTAAAATCTTTGCTGAAAAATTATTTCCCCCTAAATCTTTCTCAGCTCGGACATTTTCATCTTAAGGAAGAGACAAGCCAAAGTAAACCTCCTTCCTTGCCAGTAAACCCAGCACTGTCACGAATTTACCATTACCATCTTTTTTTCTTCTTCTTTCACTACTAGAACTTCTCACCCTACCAATATAATTATTTCCCTCTTCATTTGCTTCTGATATTCTGTTTAGTATCCACTCCAAGACACTTGCCTCGTCACATGCAAACATTTATTCTTGGACCAGTGCCTCTCCTGTAGCATTGCTTAGCAGGTAATTACTTACTGCCTTTTACCTATATCAATACGGCCATTTAGATTCCATTTTAATAAAGACAATGCAAACATTCCAATCAGTAAAATTACTAATCATAGGATCATAGATTAGTACTAGGCTAACTGCCCTTGCGAGCCATTTTAAGCCTAGCCAATTATCCCCTGTGAGATTCAAACCCTGTACCTTGTGTTTGTAAGGCAAACACCTTAACCATTAGGCCACCATTAGGCCACCCTCCCAACCCCTAATCACTAATAATCCCAGACTTTTTTTGCATGCCATATTTAATTTAGTAATTCATTGGTTTATCTTTACCTCTGCCAACAGGTTGATTACACTGCTGGTCTGAAGCCCCTTTTCGGGCACAACGTAGGCCAGAAAGCATCACAAAACAGTCATGTATAGTTAGTTAACACATTATATCCCAGTGACACCTCCAGGTGTATTTGCAGTTAACTCCTACGGACGCCTCTAGGCGTCAAATATTGCTTGTTCATATTTGTATCAATAATTCCAAAAAACATGCTATGTACAAGGTTTTAAAAGATTTCATCTTAAAGCTTACACAATAGCAAACTCAACTCCACTAATATTTCACCTCTGTCTGATGCAGCAAAACAAATATTAACTGTTAACTGTTCTTTTTACGATATTAATTTATTTATATATATATATATATATATATATATATATATATATATAAATATATAAATATAAATATAAAATTTTCACATTTTTCTAAATATCTCAAGAGCCAAACAACATAGACAGAACTTCTTAGGCTCATATGAAAGGTCTCAGCGAGATGAATAACATGCTGCTGACAGTAAGTGTGTAACTTGAGTGGTTGCTGAAATATTGTAAGTTGTTTACAAAATATTACAAACATAATGGTTACTGTGTTTACTGTGACTAATAAAATTCAGTTTAAGACCTAGAACCTGAAGAATACTACCACTATAAAAATAATTTGTGTGATCAGTTTGCCATGTATACTTATTTCATAATCCCTGTGGTTCCAGAGATATGAACATTTGTTTGAAATGTGAGGACATAATTTGATTCTGTCAAAAGGCTGAGGCTCCGCCCACTGCAAGTTACAGTGCAAACTTCCTGAATGGAATGAATGAGTTAAGATGAGTACACAATATAATGTACACTTCCTTCAACATTTAAAGACTACAAAATACAATGTAGATATGCATAAAATTTCGAAAGCAACACTTACAGATTGTCAAAATTTTGATCTATACTTGCTACAACCTCTTTTCACCAGTAAACTTACAGAACCTCAATATGACAAAACCCACAAAAAACAACCCATTTTGATATTGAACTAATAGCAAAAGGAAAACAAACAGTCTCCTTTTGCAATTCATTAACCAAAAAAGCAAAAAACACCTTCAGACATGCTTGTTTTGAACAGTAGTACTGTTAGGGGAATGTTTTTTCATAAGGTAATATGTAGGGATGGGAATAGGATTAACACTTTATTTTATTTTACATTTGTTGACCGGGCTAGTCTAACTGGATATATAAAGTAAATAGCGAGGGTTGCTGCTGTACCGGCGAACACTCGTTCAAGCAGTGTAAAGTCAATGTTAAAATAAATCAAAGTTGCAGTCACATTTTCAAAAAAGCAGGAAGCGTTGGTAACTTCATTCAGGTATTGTTTGAATCTCCGTTGCAATACCTCATTCCCACGGTCTTCACCTCTTGGGACGTAGTCTAGCTCAATATCAGTCATGTTAGCAAAAACTTGCCCCAGTTAGCAGCAAAACAATAAATAACTTATAAAGTAAATAGCGAGGGTTGCTGCTGTACCAGCGAACGCTCGTTCAAGCAGTGTAAAGTCAATGTTAAAATAAATCAAAGTTGCAGGACTGAGCGAAGACAAGTTGTAACGTAAGATGTTTAACCACCAAGTACTTTATTATAAAAGATAATTATCAAGATAAGCGCTTTTGCTATACAGCTTCATCAGATCTTACATTCTCTCTCAGATTCTACGTCTTATATATACATAAATTCTTATCAATTAATCAATCAACTTAGTTAATTAATGAATAAAGAGATGAAAAACATAGATTTTTATTTAGGGTACTCAAAGTCATTACTCCAAATACTAGAGGAGGTGATATCAAGATATATACAGAGAGTAAGGAGACAGAATGGATAATTTTATTAAGATCAGATAGAGGGCTTGGTCTTAATGATAGGGCCTCAATAAAACCAAAATTGAGACAGCGTAGAAACATTAAATAGCCCCTATAAAATACACATTTTACCTCTTTTTTAAGAAAGTTGCTATACACACTATTATTATGTATATCACGTTTTAGATTTGGTCATCATATATGTATTGAGTTTATTATTTTATAAGATATCATATATATATATCATTATAATACACATATTCCTACACAAACACATACATGAGATTTCATATGTTTTCTTTATTTGGTTTACATAATTCAGTTCCATACAGGTGTGGATAGACATTTTCTATATTTACATATATATATTAACTTACACTTATATGTATAATTTTTTAGTTTTTTTTATATAAGTTATTGTATTTACATGATTTTATTCATAGCTGTTATTTCATAGATTTTATCCACTAGGTTAGGTTTTACAATGCTTGTCTGCTTCTTTAAGTAATTACATTAATTAACTAAGTTGATTGATTAACTGATAAGAATTTATGTATATATAAGATGCAGAATCTGAGAGTGAATGTAAGATCTGATGAAGCTGTATAGCGAAAGCGCTCATCTTGACAATTATCTTTTATAATAAAGTACTTGGTGGTTAAACATCTTACGTTACAACTTGTCTTCGCTCAGTCCTGCAACTTTGATTTATTTTAACTGGATATATGTCCATTTTCAGTAGAGGTCTGGGGAGAAAAGCTCCAAGATAGATACAAAAAAGAAAGGAGAGATAAGCTCCAAGACAGATATAATAAACAATATGAAAGGTTACAACAGTCAAACTTAACATCTGTTGGCAATATAAAAGTACAGTACTCATAATAAGCATAAGTCAAGTAGTAAATGGTAAATATACAAAAAGATGTTACTATTTCCATATATACATATATTTTAGTTGTCATGACATAGTCTTTGGTTTCTTAAGGGTAAAGTCTGTAGAGGTGGGGAGACTGCATTGGTGTGAGGGAGGAAAGTTAGTCAGGGTTAGTAAAGGGGCATAACCAGTGAGTATGGAGGAATAGTTTTAGCTTCTGTTTAAAAAGAGTTAATGAAGACAGAGAAAGGAGTTCAGTGGGTAAAAGATTCTAGCGCTTTCCAACAGCATTAGAGAAGAGGGAGTCTCCTGCCAAGTTGTTGGTTTTGCAAGTATTGATAAGTATTTTGTTTGGAGCGTAAATTCTTAAGATTGTTGTAAGGGGTAATAATGCTAATATTGGAGTGTTGGTGGGTTGGTAAACGGTTTTATGGGCTATAGTAAGCTGGTAAAAAAGAATTTGGTTTGGAAATTCAAGCCATCCCAGTTGCTTTAGATTAAGACAGTGAAGTGTTCTAAAAGGAGAGGCAGTTACAAATCTGGCATTATTACTGAAGGAGATTGCCAGTTTATTTAGGTTGTTCTTAGAAAGGTTACTATAGACAGGTGAAGCATAGAGTAGAGTGGAGATTAAGTGAGTTCTGGCCACTGAAGTAAGATAGGGTTTGATTCTATAGAGGGATCCTAATTTTTTGTTGATTGTTTTAACTGTGCTGTTTATATGAATATCGAAGTTAGGGTTGCTATCGATTGTTGTACCTAGAAGTTTGGTGGAAGGTTCAGGAGATATGAAAGTGCCATTATTAGATGTGAGAGAGAAATTTATTGGGGTGGAGTTTCGGGTTGGTATGAACAGTAAAAGTTTAGTTTTTTGGGGGGTTTAGGAGGAGGCAGCAGTTTAATAAGAATGGGTAGTGGGAGGGTTGACCCCCCCAAACACCGTAAGCCTAACTCCAACTCTACAGTACCTTAAAAAACTTTTCTCTAACAGTACCACTAAACAAGACGTGTCTATTTCACATACATCACCACTCATGAAGAACACAATTTATCCCCTTCTGTAGCCTTTAACATAATCTTATGCCTTTAACATAATCCTAACCCACAAACAGTCACACAAACATCTACCGCCAACTCTGAATGTTTCAGTATATCTGAAAGTTTTAGCATTAACACATAACCCAACTTATGATACCCTCACACACATCTGCTACAAAACATACAATCAGTCGTTCTGCACTTGACAGACACTGCATTTGATGAATAAAGGCAGATGTAAACTCTGTCAAAGTGAATAATCAGCAAAACTGACTACCCCTCCATGTACAAGTACAAATATACACATTAATAAGAAAAGGAAACCATACAAAGTGGTGATACTGTCAATACGTAGGAAAGAGAGCTCCTAACCCAAACACACATTAAAGGATTAATCATAGAAACCAAAGTCTCTATAAGCACACTTGCAGTTGGTAAGTAATCTTCCATATAATAAAAGCTTTGCATTTCTTTTAGAACACGTTACCTTTTTTCAAATATTGCAATTCATCTCATAGATATATATATTTATATATATACATAATACACACACACACACACACACACACACACACACACACACACACACACGCACAAGGATCTACATACAATTTAAAAAGAGAAGAAAAAATATACTTCCAACTAGAGGTTAATACCCCAGTTCAATAACTCATTCAGGCTTTATGTACCTAAAAGCTGAGGTTATTCATGCTACAATATAATTTCATCGGTTACTCTAAAGCTAACATCTCTTTCAATGTCTAATCACCATCTCCTTTGCCAGCATAGAAAACTATTCGCATACACTTACAGACATAAAACTATATTTTATGTATATATATATATATATATATATATATATATATATATATATATATATATATGTGTGTGTGTGTGTATATATATATATATATATATATATATATATATGTGTGTGTGTGTGTGTGTGTATATATATATATATATATATATATATATATATGTGTGTGTGTGTGTGTGTGTGTGTGTGTGTGTGTACATATATACATATATATATATATATATATATATATATATATATATATATATATATATATATATATATATATATATATATATATATATATACATACAGACCACCCTCCATTATTCTAGCCCTAATACCCTAGCCCAAAGGTTCCTGGAATTCATAAATTCAAATGCACTGGAACAACTAGACACCTCTCCCACTAGGGGAGATAATATACTAGACCTGATCATCACAAGCATGGGGACAAAATGCTCCACACCAGAAGTATACCCCTCACTAGTGAGATCTGACCACAAACTAATCACCCTGGATATACATATCCCACCTCCACCCCCAGCACAAAAGACCACAGTGAAAAACTTCTCAAAAGCAGACTTCACTCTTCTTAAGACTGAGATGGTATCCTTTAAGCTCACTGTGCCAGTGGATACCACATCCCACAATGCCGAATCCTTCACAAATGCTTTCTATGGACATCTCCAAGAATGCATGGATCATGCAATCCCAAATAAATCCAAGACCCTCTCCACCAAAGGCAAGCGTCCTGTCTGGTGGACATCAGCCATTAACAAATTGTATAACAAAAGAAGGAAGCTACTGCACGTCAGAGCAAAATCCCATGAAGGGAAGACATCTCTGATCAACATTAGCAGAAAACTACATTCTCTCATAAAAACATCCAAGGCCAACTTTGAGAGAAAAATCGCTAAGGACACTAAAGATAACCACAAAGCCTTCTTCAGCTAGGTTAGAAACCTGGGCAGAAACCCTCAGATATGCTCAGAGTTGGTTCACAACAACAAAAAATACACTGAACCCACAGATATTGCCAACATTCTGGCTGACAGGTTCAGTGCAAATTTCTCCCCTCCCTCACCCCCAAAAGAAGAAATACTTATCCCAGCTGAATGTAATCTCCCTGTCATCTCAGATGTCCAAGTGAGAACCGCCCTAAACAAAGCTAAAAACACAGCATCAATGGGACCTGATGGTATCCCGGGTTGCGTGTTACGTGAACTCCAAGAGGAGCTAAACCCACACATAAAAATGCTATTTAACCTTAGCCTTACTTCGGGATATGTACCTGAACACTGGCGTACAGCAACAGTGGTCCCACTCCACAAATGGGGTGCCTCTACAGACCCTTGAAACTACCGCCCCATAAGCTTAACCAGCCTGGTCTGCAAAGCTATGGAAAGAATCATTATGGAACTCATAAACAGAGACATAGGGGACCTACAGACACTTGACCCCACCCAGTTCGGCTTTGTAAAGGGCAGATCCTGCCTTTTGAACCTGGTTGACTTTTTTGAAACAGTCACTAGAGCCATTGATGAGGGCAAAGCAGTCCATACAGCCTACCTGGACTTGGCTAAGGCCTTCGACACAATACCCCACTCAGGCATCACAGATAAGCTCAACAGCTTAAACGTAAACCCTTATGTCACTAGATGGGTTGCAAACTGGCTAAAGGACAGAACCCATAAAGTTAAAATCGCTGGAGCAATGTCAGACTCAAAGCCAGTCACAAGTGGTGTCCCACAGGGATCTGTCCTGGGACCCCTCTTGTTCGGCATTTATTTCTCAGATGTTAAAGCAAACATGGGAGGGTTGTGGCCGACAACGTTCGCAGATGACTGCAAACACCAGCGGACACATACATCCTACAAAAAGGCCTCACAGAAACGGACAACTGGTGCCGGAGTCACGGCCTTAAACTAAATGCCAAAAAATGTATAGTCATCCCCTTTGGGAAAAACAAAGTACCCACAAATTATCACATAGACAGCAACCCACTGAGTACAGAAACAGTAATCAGAGACCTAGGGACCCAAGTCGACAGCGACCTCTCATTTGACACCCACGTTGCCAAAGTGGCTAGAAAAACATTATACCTTGCACACCTCATCATGAAGGGATTCACATCCAGATCCAAGGATGTCATTGTACCCCTATACTCCTCCCTCATCAGACCCATGATTGAGTACAATGCCCCATTTGGTATGTACCTCACCCGGCATTTGCAACAGCTGGAGAGACCACAAAAGTACCTCACCAAGAGGATCAAGGGTCTCCAACATATGTCTTATTCTGCCAGACTAAAGAAACTTCAGCTCTATTCAGTAGCATACCGCCTGCTCAGAGGTGATCTCTGCCTGACGTACAAGGCCATGTCCAATTACGATCTGATGGACATGCTCCACCTCAAAAAATCCAAATCCATCAGGACCACGAGAGCTAAAGACTTAAACCTCGGCACAAGTATGAATAGGACATGCTGGAGGGATAAATTCATAACCCAGAGGCTTCCCATGCTTTGGAACAAGATCCCAGTTCATATTAGGCAGAGCCCCTCACTGACTCTCTTCAAGAGACATCTTGATGAGTGGATGGGAGATCGTAAGTTTACCCCAGGGGTCACATCTGTGTCATTGCTAGACAGGGGCACAGTAAACTAATTCTACTATATAAGGGGACCTTCATTGTGTCACTACTAGACAGAGGCACAGTATTCTAAATTTATTCTGTACATTTTTTGTACCATTTCATGGGGTGGCAAAAGCCACATCACTATGGCTAGGCTTACAAATGCCCCAGGGCAGATAGCCTAGTACTATACTATGAAACTATATATATGTGTGTGTGTGTGTGTGTGTGTGTGTGTATATATATATATATATATATATATATATATATATATATATATATATATATATATATATATATATATATATATATATATATATATATATATATATATATACCCCCCCCCAAGAAGTATGACCAAATAAAATTAAATTCTATAAAATGTTATTCAACGCTTTCTCAAACTGCAGTCATTGCATTAGGGCAGTGTTGGCATTTAAAAACGAGTAATTTCCCTCTTCTTTTTGGTTTAATTCTCCCTTCTCAGTAAAGTCAATGCCATTGGAGTTTTGGACTTAACGATTCCCTCTCTCTCGAGGAGCCACTGAGAAGATCACCTGAAAAGCAGTGTTGTTTAAAGGAGATCCATACAGACTGAAAAAAAAACATTTTTATTTCATAATGTCTTGATGTTTCCTACATTTTCATAGGTTAGTACTAGGCTATCGGCCCTAGGGCCTATACAAGCCTTAACCATAACAATTCCCTGGCTATTTCTTCCCATACTATTTACTTCCCTGGACCCCTGGCTAGCAGGGCGACTAACATGATCCCCAGGGTGAATTTCCTTTCTCCCATCCAATCATGAAAGGTTCCTTTTGAAGAGAGCCAAAGAGGAACTCTGCTTGACATGTATGGGCAGTCTATTCCAGAGTCTGGGGAGTCTCTGGGTCAGGAACCTATCCCTCCAGCATGTTTTGTTTATTGTGATGACAAGGTTTAGATCCCTAGAGCGTGTGGCTCTGAGGGATTGGGATTTCTTTAAGTGTAGCATGTCCAACAGCTCTGGGTTTGACATGGCCTTGTATGTTAAGCAGAGATCGCCTCCGAGTAGACAAGTATAGCTGGAGTTTTTTTAAGGCGTTCAGCACAGGGCATCTGCTTTAGGCCTGTGATTCTTTTAGTGAGGTATTTCTGCGGCCTTTCCAGTTGTTGCAGATGTCTTGAGAGGTACATACCAAATGGGGCATTGTATTCTATAATGGGTCTAATGAGGGATGAGTATAGTGGGACAATAACCTCCTTTTTTCTGGATGAAAAGCCCTTACACATGAGGTGTGCCACATAGGATTTCCTGACTGTTGTGGAGATGTGGTTATTGAAGGTGAGACCTCTGTCCACCTGTGTCCCCAAGTCTCTTATCACACTTTCGGTGTTTAGTGTACTGCCACCAATGTGGTAATTCACAGGTACATGTTTTTTCCTAAAGGGGATAACTACACATTTCTTGGCATTGAGCTTGAGCCCATGGCTCTGGCACCAAGCATCTGTTTCTGTAAGGCCCTTTTGTAGAGTATCCATATCATTTGTGGATTCAATAATGGCTCCCAGTTTGCAGTCATCTGCAAACTTTGTTAGCCAGAGTCCCTTAGTGTTGGCCTGTACTTCAGAGAAGCAGATGCCAAAAAGAGAGGTCCCAGGACTGAACCCTGAGGTACTCCACTTGTCACTTGTCTGGAGCTGGATTTGGAGTCAGCTACTTTTACAGTGTGGGTTCTGTCAGTAAGCCAGTTGGTAACCCATTGAGTGATGTAGGGATTAATGCCCAGCTTAGTAAGTTTATCTATGATTCCAGAGTGGGGGATGGTGTCAAAGGCCTTGGTGAGGTCTAGATGGGCTGTGTGTACTGCCTTACCCTCGTCCACGGCTCTGGAGACTGATTCGAAGAAGTTAATCAGGTTCAGGAGACAAGATCGGCCCTTCACGAACCCAAACTGGGTGGGGTCCAGTGTTTTAAGGTTGCCAATGTCTTTGTTTATAAGTTCCATGATAATACGTTCCATGGCCTTGCAGATCAGGCTCGTCAGACTGATGGGGCGGTAGTTCCCAGGATCCAAAGTGGATCCCCCCTTGTGGAGTGCGATAACTGTAGCTGTGTGCCACTCAGTGGGCGCGAAGCCTGAGGTGAGGGTATGATTAAACATGACACTTAGGTGAGGTGCCAGTTCATTTTGTAGTTCATGTAGTACACAGCCCGGGATGTCATCTGGTCCCATGGATGCTGTATTCTTAGCTTTGGAAAGTGCGTTTTTTTACCTGTGTGGCTGTTATTACAGGAATTTGGCAATCTTCCTGTACTGAGATGGGCTATTTAGGGGGTGAGAGGGGGGGGTAAAGTTGGCACTGAATCGATCTGCCAGGATATTGGCAATATCCTTGGGATCAGTATATTTAATGCCATTCTGTTGTAGCTCAGAGCAGATCTGAGCATTGCTATTTAGATTCTTGACAAAGTTATAGAATGCCTTGTGGTTGTTTTTGGAATCTTTGGCAATTTTATTTTCGTGACTAGTTTTGGAGGATTTTATGAGGGATCTCAGCTTCTTACTGAGGCTGGTGAGGGAGTTTTTTGCATCCTGGGATTTTCCTCTTTTCTGCAACAGTTTCTTCCTTTTGTTGTAAAGTTTGTTTATGGCAGGGGACCACCAGATTGGCTTCTCTTTGTTGGAGGAGAGCATCTTGGTTCTATTTGGGATGGCAAGATTCATGCATGAGTGGATGTGCTCATACAGTGCCTTAGTGTAGGACTCAGCAGTCGAACTTTCAGTTCCAGTCTGCATGGGTGTTATGAAGTTTGTAACTTCTGAATTGAGTAGCATGAAGTTGGCTTTGGAAAAAATTTTTATGGGGGTGGGATGTGGATGTTAAGGGTGATTAGCTTATGGTCTGACCTGACCAACAAGGGGGTGACCATAGGTGTGGAGCATTTATTTCCCATGTTGGTAATGACCAGGTCTAAGATATTGGAGCCCCTGGTGGGACTATGGATGAGTTGATCCAGGGCATTGGAATTTATGAATTCCAAAAACCGTTGGGCAAAGGTGTTGGTACACGAGTAGTTTTCCCAGTTAATGGCAGGGCAGTTAAAATCACCCAGTATTAGGGTGTTTGGTTGTATATTAATATTTTCCAGTATGTTTAGAAAGGTGTAATGAGAATCTTGGGGCATGATGGGGGATCTGTAGCAAGCTATAATTTGGATTGCAATCTTACCTAGTGTTAGTTGCACCTGGAGAATTTCAGAATCATTGTGTTGGGTAACTAACCTGGGGTTGTGAATATAGACACTCCTCCACCTTTAGTGTTTCGATCCTGGTTTGGTGGCCGAAAAGTTTGGTAAGAGTTGTAGCCTGGTATTGCAGGGGTACTCTCTGGAGCCTTGAACCAGGTCTCAGTTACTGCACAGATATCAATGTTCTCCATTTTTACGAGTGCCTCAAGAGACTGCATTTTGAAGTTTAGACTTCTAGCATTGACTAGAATTACCTTCAGATTTTGCATGCTTGTACCCGTTACGGTGGTGGGTTTTGTCCTTTGAACTTTGCCTAAAAAGGCACTATAGGGGGGGCAAGAGCCTTAGCCAGTAACCTGAATCCCAGGGGCGACAGGTGCAGACCATCTCTGGCAAAGCATCGTGGTCTGTTGATCATGTTGTCCCAGGCAGACAGATACTGGATCCCCTTTGAATGACACCAGAAGCTTAGCCAATTGTTGAAGTCAATCATTTTGTCCTTATATTGTGGTATCATTCTGGGCGAAGGCAGGATGCTACTCAGGGCTAGGGTCATACCTGCCTGGGCCACATGATCCGAGAGCTCTTCCAGGTCTCTTTTCATGTAGTCCAGGGAGGTACGTCTTAAGTTATTCACTCCAACATGGACAATGACAGTCATATTTGTACTTGTGGAGTGACTTGAGTGCATGAGTTGTGGCGGATCCTGGCACCCGATAGGCAGCTCACTGTAATTTTCTCCTTGTTCACCCTGGTGAGTGGGACATCAGTGTGCCTGACTATAGAGTCACCTATAACTAAAGTGTCTTGCCTTAGGGGATGTTGCTGGATGGCACACTTGTGTTGTGAGCTGTGTGACACTTTGATTGTGATTGGTGTTAGTTTGCGTTTCAGCTTCGGAGGTCCTTGTTGCTTGGGCAGGTTACAGTTAAGGGCCTCCGCATATGTGGATTTAGTGTTGCTATGTGTGGGTGTTGGTGGTGTGAGTTTAGAAGGGCTATGTGTTGTTTGAGGTGTACTGTGGGTGCTAACCTTCTCCTCTTGACTGTCTAGCACAATCTTGGGTGGAGAGAGCTTTGCTTGCAGTTTGGCTATGTAAGTGCATCTCTCGCAGGTTGTAGTGTTGGGTGTTTGGAGGAAAGGGTTTCTGTGTACATAAGATAATTGCTGCTTTGCCCCAGTATGCCCAGATTCACCAGGTAGACAGGAGGAATCAACTGAAGCTGACCCTTGGACATGCCTGGTTTGGTGTTTTTTGAAAAGTACAGGAGCTGTTTTCCCTTACCTTAGCAAGGTACTTTGCAATTATAGGCTGTTTAGTGCCTATGATTAATTTCTCCTTATTAATATTTAACACCATTTTGGACTCATTTATATTTTTAAATGTAATCTTTGCCCACACAGGGACCAGCATCTTGATATTTTAATCTACCTCTAGGTATCCCACATTGTAGTGTTTGGCTTTAAAATATTACATCATAGCCCCTAAGTTCCTGTCAATGCTTTAACTTTAAATGTGTTTTCACATATGCCCTGCTTTCTTTGAGTTAGTCAGCTGTAATTACCATTTCTTGGTTTTCAATGATTACTTAAAAGACAAACAGGGACAGTCGCATAGAACAGTATTCTCGGTGCTCGTTAGTTCTTTTTCTTTTTTAAAGTGGCCAATTTTCATTCTTCTGTTATGCCTGAGTTGTAGTCCTTACACTCATCTCCTCTCTCCCCAAACACCTCCCCTTCTTATCTGTCAATATGTCAAATTTGAGCTGTTTGCTGCTGTGATTGATAACTCACAGCAAGAGAAAAGTGCATGTGCTGAGAATACTGCTCTGTGTGTGATTATCCCAGTTTGTTTTTTAAGTAGTCATTGAAAAGCAATAAATGTCTGACTGACTGAAAGAAAGCAGGGTATATGTAAAACATACGCAAAGTCAATGCACTGACAGGAGCTTAGGGGCTATAATGTAATATTTTAAAGCCAAACACTGTATTGTAGGATACCTGCAGTTAGACTAAAAAAAAATCAAAATGCCAGACCCTGTGTGGGCAGACTCTGGAATTACATTTAAGAATATTAAAACAGTATACAGAGTCCAAAAGTAGTGTTAAAATGTAGGAAACATCAAGTCTTGATGAAATAAACATGTTTTTTTTCAGTCTGTGGTCGTGGTTCTCCTTTAATTAAACTTATAATTACAAGTTAAGTTGTTGTGTCTTTCAGCTTTTTCCCGGTTAGGGGTCGCCACAGCAAAACTCCAGTCTGCTAATGATTGGTAGCTGATTTTTACGTGCCGAGTTTCCAGCCCTGACACACAACCTTCAACGAAGGAATGCCCATGCACGCATGTCTCCATGCAGAAGACGCTCTAGCTGAGAATCGAACCGGACAGCGGCTTACTGTGAGGCGACAACGCTACTGCAGCACCACCACCGCGGTACATAATTACAAGTTATGTACTTAGCATAATTAGGTACCAGTGTTGTCCATTTTCATTGTGCCTTACTGATGGGTCTTGGATCCGACTCAGCCACTTTCCAAGACTTTAAGAAAAGACTCCTGAGCTCTTCCCTCTACCCATAATGCATCCTACCTTCCTCAACTCCTCAGATCAAGTTTGCTGCCCTACAACTGAAAGGCTCATAGCAATACTACAGAGAAATAAAAATATCCGAGGCTCAAACTTGGAACCCATGGGCTTTGAATTTCTTCCAAGTACTTCTCAAAGTCACCAGGCTAGGGAGTGGCTGGGAGGGACGTGAAGAAGAAGGAGAATGGATAACACAGATACCTAGTTATGGTAAGTACATAATTTCTAAATCTAATGTTGTCCTTTTCATTCTTCTGCACTGATAGGTCAGAGTCCCCAGCTACGTGATCGCTGCGTGGCCCTTAAGGAAGGATATGCGAGAGCACAGTCCAGCAAAGGAAGCCATGCTCCTAGAAATAATATCCAATTTATAATGTGAAACAAAGATGCAAGTCTTAGACCAAGTGGCTGCAGCACAAATGTCATCAGCTGAGTCTCTGGAAGAGAAAGCAGATGAAGTAGCCATACCTCTGGTGGAATGAGCCTTGGGAGGTCGAGCAAGATCTATACCTTTCTGAGAACAAATGCATGAAATACGGTCCATTATCCATTAATCAAAAGTGATTTTTGAAACTGCCTGACCTGACCGATTTGTTGAGAAAGACAGTTCATTGGATTTCCTATGCCTCTTTGTCGTGCGGAGGCAGAAACATAGTTGCCTGTGAACATCTAAGAGATGCAAAATATATTCACCTTTGTTTGAGAATATGAAGAGGAAAACTGGTAATTGAATGGACTGGTTAATGTTAGACTCCATGGTCACCTTAGGCATGAATGATGGATTTGTTCTTAAGAATACCCTATCTTTATGAAAAATGATGTAACGAGGTTTGGCTGACAAATCTTGAAGCTCTGATATTCTTAGTGGAATTAATAGCTACCAAAAGGATTGTTTTCAAAGAGAGAAGTTTCATGTCATAAGAATCAGTCAGTTCAAAGGCTTCTGGGTAAGGCCTTGCAGTATCAAAATAAGATCCCAAGGGGAAAGGATCTTTCATTGGAGGTCTAAGATGAAAAATTCCCTGTATGAAAGCTTTACATAATTTGGAAGAAAAGAGAGAGTAGGCCCTCTTCCCAACATGAAAACTGGAAATGACAGCCAGTTGAAGTTTGATGGTGGAGAAACTGTCTGTCTCTTTCCTGAAAAACAGTGGTAAGAAAAAGGAGAACTAATGCTGTGGATGCTGATAAAAGATCAATATTCTCCTTTGATGCTCAAATTAAGAACCTCTTCCACTTGCTGTCGTAGACCTTTTTAGTGGAAGCCCTCTGAGAGGAAAGGATAATGTCATGGATGAAGGGGTGAGCCTGGACTTTTTTACAATTACTGGAAGTGGAGAAACCATGCTGTCACTTTTAGGGTGTGAAGAGTGGGAAGCAGTCTTTCTAACACATGACAAATGATATCCTGTATGGGATCCAGAATCCAAGGTGGATACTTGGTGAGACCAAAGGAAGGGGCATCACACCTGGTGAGGCCAGAAAGGGTCAAGGAGGATTACTGAGCTCTTCGACCTGCTGGCTTTCTGTAGGACTTTTGGGATCAAAAGAAGTGGAGGGTAAGCATAAAGGAGACCAAAGGGCCAATCGTGGATTACAGCATCTCTCGGTGACTCCCCCTTCGGTGGAATCAGAGCAAAATACTTGATGAACTTGAAATTCAGGGGAGAGGCAAAAAGGTAGCAACAAGGCTGGTCCTGACGGCTGAAAAATCTTGCTTGTTACTGACTGAGGGAACCACTCGTGAGGAGTCAGAATGGACTTGCTGAGTCTGTCCACAAGAATGCCGATTACCCCTGGAATATATGCTACAATAAGAAAATGGTCCAAAGATTGTCTATTCCCAAGCTCTCATGGGCCTCCCTGCATAATGGGAAAGAATGGGTTACTCCTTGTTTGCTGATGTACCCGACTACTACCATGTTGTGTGTGAATTGCAATCATCCCCAGAGGGAGAACATCCTGAAAGGTTTGCCACGTAAAGAGGACTGCTCTCATTTCTAGGACATAGATATACAGGTTTGGTCTCCAAAGACGACCACATGCCTTGGGACCATCTTCCCTTGGTACTGCCCCCCCCCAAACTGGGAAGCGTCCGTGGTCACTGTGGCCATGGTGGGGGAAAGAGAGAAGGGCCTGCCAAGAGACAGGTTGTTTGATTGTATCCACCACTATAGATGGTTCCTGCAGACCAAAGAAAGTTTTACGGAGCAGATAGTGGATGACAAAGAATGGACCACTGAACCACTATGGCCCACTGGAGAACCCTCACAAAAAACATAAGGGGACTAGAATGATCGCAGCTGCCATTGACCCCAAAGCCCGTAGAACCAACCTTGCAAATGGCAAAGGAAGATCTAATAAATTTTGAACCTTTTGTCTCACAGATAAGTGATGCATCAATAAAGAGGCCACTTGTGTTGTCGTGTCCAGTTGTGTTCCTATGAAATCTAGGTTCTGGACAGGCATAAAATTCAATTTTTTCAGGTTTACTGTAATGCTCAGGTGGTTGAAGATTCTCACTAGATACTCTCTGGACTGTAGCAGAAGATGCCTTGTTGGTGCAGTAAGGAGTCAATCGTCTAGGTATGGAAACACCTGGACTCTTTTTAGCCTTAGGGGAGCAGCTATGATTGCCAAACATTTGGTAAATACCCGGGGTCCGTGCCAAGTCCAAAAGGCAGCACTCTGAACTGGTAATGACTGGCTCCCAGCCAAAAGAGCAAATGTCTTCTGCGGCGCCTGTCGCTCTTGATATGATAGTACGTGTCTTGAAGATCCACAGAGCAAATTCAATTCAATCATCCTTACATAAAAGTGGCAGAATGGATTGAGCCGTAACCATTCAGGACTTTGACTTCTTGACAAAATAATTCAAGTTGCCGAGATCCAGAATAGGTCTCAGGTCCCCTGTCTTTTTTGACACTAAAAAGAAGCGAGAATAAGTTCAGAATCCTCGTTGCTTGGTCAGGACCTCTTGGATGACTCTTTTTGTAGAGGTTTTTGAACTTTTCACACTGCATGCTCCCTCCGACTGGGTGTTATGTCAGAAGTTTCCTCCTTGGATGTGGAGGTGTAAAAAAAAATGACATGTAATAGCCCCTGGATACTACGTTTAGCACTCAGGTGTTGTTTTTTATATTTGTCCAGGTATGTAGATGCAGGGATAAATGACCCCTGACTGCCTCCAGAGATGGACAATTGGGCAGTACTTCAGGAACGCTGAAAAGGCCTGTCAGGGAAATTTTATTTTTTATTTAACATTTATTTTACCAGGATAAGTCCAACTGGACATCATGTGTCCTTTTTCAGCGGAGTCCTGGGGAGAAAAGCTTCAAAGAAATAACAGTGTACATACATGCTTTAGATAACAATAAACTGGCATACAAGATAGGAGAAACAATGAAGTACAAAAAACAATTATGTAGAACAATAAGATACACAGGAGTAGTACCATTATTTACAATATATACAAAAACTGCATTTCAGGTGAGAGTATAGTGTATGCATTAAAGGCTTCAGTGGGTCACTTACATATGGAAAAGTGGGTCTTCAAGGGGGGGGGGGTCTTTGCAGTTGCATTGAGGGTTAGTATTGAGGTGTAATTTAAGAAGGCCTTTGAAGGTGCCTGTGTGACTTTGTAGCCTGAGTTCAGGTAGGAGGGTGTTCCATGCTTGGCAACATCATGGGAGAAGGTTCCCTGGGGCCCTGATTCAGTGGACCCCCTCCCCCCCAATCTACCTCTGGGGCGGCGCCTGCCGTTGAAACCTCCCTCTCTGCCTCTGGAGGAAGCATCATCATGCAGGTCTTGAAAAGATCCTCAAGACTTCCTGAACCAAGTTTTCTTCCCTCCTTGCCGATTGTTAGAGAAGGTCCTCCGAGGAGTAGAAAACTTGATCTCCATGGCAGACAAAGTCTTTCCTTCTTGCTCACTGCAGGTTAATGTGTCTTTTACAGATGGTAAAAATAAGGAGGACCCATCAAAGGGGGCATCAACGAAGGACGCCTTGAAGGGATCCACAAAGTCACAAAGCCACATCCAGGCATGTCTCCTGATGGCTATGGCTGCACTGGCTGCCCGTGAGGTGCCTTCCACCGCATGTGAAATCAACCTCATTGAGGAACTGGCAAGGGAACAAAGAGTAACTAGTTGGGGAGAGACCTTTTTCAAATCCTCTTCCAACATGGTCTCAGCAAGAGAGTTGGATAATTCCTTAACCAGATCTCTCTGCAGACGGGTGAAGTGCGCCAAGTAGTTAAACGACCTCAATGCAAAAGCAGCTAAGGCGTAAATGCGCTTTCCATATCTGTCTGGCACCTTAGACTCCTTGTTTGGAGGATAGACAGTGGAGCTTTGCTCTGCTTGCTTCTTCTTGATGGCTGCTGCAACAACAATGGCATATACAGGAACTCCTTTACTCCAATGCATACAATCTGATGGTGGACTGAGGAACCTGTCGGGGTGCTTAGGAATAGGCTTGACCTTGTCTGGTTTCTTCCAGGCCTGACGGGTGACTAAATCTATTAGCTCATCTGCCGGGGAAGACACCCAGGACATAGACAGGCCCATCCCGAAAGCCTCCAGGAACACTGATTCTTCAGGAGGAAGAGGTTGCCAGAAAAGTTCTAGAAGGTCTCCAAAGGAGACGTCCTCGTGTGGTGATCAGGGAGATCCTTCTCACTCATCAAAATTAGTGTCCTCTGTGAGGGATTCCATAGGGGAGTCTATGTCCCTCCTTTTACATTTTTTCTTTCAAGGGACCTCCTCTGTGGGGGTGCTCCAGGGAGGTATCAGAAGTAGGGGGAACTCCTTGGAGGAAAGTACCCTAGAGGCTCCTTGGGACAGACTGTCCTATGACAGAAGTGATAAGCTCAGTGCTCAGATCCGATGAAGGACAGGGCACACTCTGGGTGTGAGGAGACAACTCTCTAATCCTAGAAAAATCCCTTTCTGCAACCCAGAAGGCCGACAGACCCAAGGAGGCACCCACCTCCCTTGGAGCCAAAGTCACCACGGGGGGGTGGGGGGGACAGCAACCCATGGATCAGAGGCCTCCCGACAGAACTAGAGCTAAGCTGTCAAAGGCCAAAGCTCCAAAAGGAAAGCAACGGATCCAACAAAGTTGGAGCTGAAGGCAACCCCCTAGAGTTGGCACCGATGTCTCGGATCTGGGACCTGCTCTGATCACACAAAAGCAGAGAAGGGCTGGGCAGGAGTACAGTCTGAGTTTAGGAAGGAAGCTTCCTCAGATCAGACAGACTCCCTTGAGTACCCAGGCTCCTGGGATTCTAAAACCAGAGGTTAGATCGGAAATGGAGTCTGCAAGGTAGGAGGAGGAGCACTCATGGAGCAGAGATGGGATGGAGATAGCAAGACCCCCATCTCGATCTGTGCTCTGAGGAACTTCCACATCATCCTGTCCATACTGGCCACAGTGAAGCTTCAGAAAGACCTGGAAGATGCTGAGAAAGCATGCCTCAATTTGGATGGAGTTTGAAGGACCTTCAAGGGAAGAGCTGGGGATACTGGTTCCACCTGTAAGACTGGTGTAAGGCTCCTAACCATTGGAGCCAAAGCTTTGGGATCCAAAGAGGAGGTGCCTGGAATGGGAGATCCTGTGATTACAATCACTCTTTCCAGAGCAGTAGAAGACCTAGGATCTATAGCTAACTTAGACGTGCTTGGAGCAGAGGAAGATGAATCTGACAGGACCTTCAGATCAGACACTTGCTTCGATATGCTTGGAGCCACTAACTATGGATCCAAAGAGATCTTCAGACCCAATGACTTTCTGGCAGTGCTTGGATCCGACGTAGACTGATCAGAGACCCTAGGTCTTTTCTGACCATGCTCCAAAGAGTCCCCTGAGGGGGGGCAGTTGTAGCCAACATGTTTAAGGGGGGTTGAGCCCCAGAAGTGCAGCACATAGGCAGCAAGCCCTTTAAAATGAGCTTGTTCCTGTGGTCGGCCAAAGCTCGGGAGTTGAAGGCAGCACAAACAACACACTCCACATCTAGATATCCTCGTCCTAAGCAACAGATACACTTCTTGTGGGCATCAGAGTTAGGGTTCTTGTGTGCCCGCAATAAGTGCATTTCTTGAAATCTGTTGGTTTCTCAGACATGACCAAATAGAGAGCAACAGGTGCGCGTGCACACACACACACACACACACACACACACACACACACACACACACACACACACACACACACACACACGGGGGGCAATAGTGAAATCCAGCTACCAGTGAATTCCAGCTACCACTAATAACAGCCAATAATATTTACTATATCAACTAAGTTTTAAACTACAAAAACACTTTTTTAAACAGAACAGCACAGTGTTAACAGCAAAAGAGAAAGCAGAGTGGAACTGTAAAGTGCCCAACACCTGCGAGAAACAAATAGGAAGGAGGAGTAATAAAGAAGAAAAAAGAAGAATCCAACAACTATATATAAAAAAAAAATGTTCTAATAGCTGTACTTGTCTCCAAAAAGATCACCACCACTAGCTTGAGACTAGAACCACACCTGGATGCAAAGTAAGGCAAATGAGATCTGGGGAGTTGAGAATGGTATGGTGCATTATGGGTAGATGGAGGAAAGTGCCAGAGTCAGATCAGATATCAGATCCATGACCCATCAGTAAGGAAGATGAAAAGAGCAACATCAGATCAGTAGATGTTACAACAGATCACTGTCGCAGTAGCATAAATCTGTGTGGAACGTATCCTGCCTCGGATATGGGACATCTAGTTACAGTAAAGCTTTTATTTGCCTTCCTCATGCACCATACAGTTGAAGTATGAAGGCATGCTGCTATAAAGAGGATTAATAGGTGTCAAAATTGAGGGCACTACTGCCTATAAAAGGGAGGTTATAGCCATGAGATCTAAGACAAGTTGTGTCAAGTTATGTCACGCCAGAAAAAAGAAGTTATGTTCTTACCATAACGTTACATGTTTGTTGTCCTTCATCTCGCCTTCCTTTTTTCTGTTTGGGTTCGGAGCCGAACTCGGCTCCAACTCGGCCACATACTATAGCTCAAAAAGTCTTTACTGGCTCGAGGCTAACCCCTATCCCGCCATGCCTAGTGGTAGCTACCCAGATTTCGTTTGCGATAACCAACCACTACACAAAGCAGGTAAAACAAGAATCAGTTTACCAAAAGTTACCACAGTAGATAATCCCCTTGTAATAGGAAGGAGGCATAACAAGGGAAGGGACAAAGACTATATCTAAGCAGCTGAAGTGACAGCAGAAACTCAGCCAGTGTAGCCAAAAAAAAAAGGAAATCCTCTCGATAATCCAGGAAGGGGAAAGGAGGGAGGGACGCAAGAAGGAAGGCGAGATGAATGACAACAAACATGGAATGTTATGGTAAGAACATAACTTCTTTATGTTATGTTGTCCCCGTCTCGCCTTCCTTATTTCTGTTTGGGATAGTGTCCCCAGCACCTAACTCCTGGGTGGCTCACTGGAAAAAACTCTTCAGGACTGTAGAACCAAAGGATGGCCTGTTTCGGGAGGCCACTTCCACTTCGTAATGAGTAATTAAGGTATGGGGGTTAGCCCATGTTGCTGCCGCACAGATAGAATCTAGAAGTAGTCTAGCTTGAAAAGCGATAGAGGGAGCCAAAGACCTAGTTGAGTGTCCTCTAATCTTTCCTGGGATTTTATGTTTCGTGACTCGTAAATATATGTGATGGTGCTTGAAAGATACTTTGACAAGGTTACTTTTGAAACCTGAGAACCTTGCTTCTTCTGTGAAAAGGATATAAATAATTGGTCTGATTTTCTAATGTCCTTGGTTCTATGTAAATAAAAGCAAAGCTACCTATGACCATCCAATTGATGCAGCTTATACTCTGCCTTGTTGCCATAATTGGGGAAGAAAAGAAGTTCAATGGACTGATTCAAATTGTATTCTGAACATACTTTTGGCAAAAAGGAAGAATTAGTTCACAGGCAGGTACTAGGCTATCTGCAGAGGGCATTTATAAGCCTAGCCAGAGTGTCGGCTTTCACCGCCCCATTGATTAACTGATCCTCTGTCAAGCAGAGCCAATGAAGTGATCCCAGGGGTGTATTTTCTGTTACCCATCCACTCGTCAAAGTTTCTCTTGAAGAGTGTTAGTGAGGGGCTCTGCCTGATGTAATCTGGAATTTTGTTCTAAAGCATGGGGAGTCTCTGACAGGAATCTATCCCTCCAGCATGTTCTATTTATTGTTGTGGCGAGGTTTAGCTCACTAGAGCACGTGGCTCGCAGTGACTTGGATTTCTTTAGGAGGAGCATGTCCATCAATTCTGAGTTGGACATGACTTTGTAAGTCAGGCAGAGATCACCTCTGAGTAAGCGATATGCCACTGAGTACAGCCGGAGTTTTTTCAGTCGGGCTGCATAGGACATATGTTTGAGACCAGTAATCCTCTTGATGAGGTACTTTTGTGGTCTTTCCAGCTGTTCTAAGTGTCTTGTGAGGTACATCACAAATGGGGCATTGTACTCTATGATGGGTCTAATGACTGACGAGTAGAGGGGCACTATAACCTCTATTTCTAGATGAGAACTCTTTAGTAATTAGATCTCTAGAATCTTCTATACTCTATCTATTGATCTCTAGTGTTTTTCTTTCTTAGGTTTTTGTGAGACCTTAGTATAAATTACTAGGTGTATCTAATTTTGTAATATGTTATAAAGATTTGTACTACATCATTTCTAATACAAATATATTAGTCTTTTTCATCTATTCTTAGATAAATTTTTCCTTTTTCCTACTGAAATATAAAATATATAATATTAGGCTTGTACTATGTTAAACTTATGTACCAAATTATACTGTTATTGTCTTTGTCTTGACCTTTTATGTTGTTGTAATTTGTGGAGCTTTTCTCCCCGGGCCTTCACTGAAAATGGACATATATCCAGCTGGACTAGCCCGGTCAACAAATGTAAAATAAAAAATAAATAAAAATGGGCCACATAGAAGGATTTCCTAACTGCTTTGGCAATATGATTGTCAAAGGAGAGATTACTATCTATCTGGGTCCTCATATCTCTTATTACCTCTTCTGTATTAAGGGGGCTGTCATCTATGTGGTAATTCGTGGGTGTTTTATTTTTCCCAAACGGGATGACTATGCATTTTTTGGCATTTAGCTTGAGGCCATGAGTTTAACACTAGGTGTCCGTCTCAGTAAGGCCCTTTTGGAGGATGTCCATGTCAGCCGGAGAGTCAATTATGGCTCTCAGTTTACAGTCATCAGCGAACTTGGTTAGCCATAGTCCTCCTGTGTTTGCCTGTACTTCTGAGAAGTATATGCTGAACAGTAGGGGTCCCAGGACAGAGCCTTGCAGGACACCACTTGTGACTGATTTAGAGTCGGACCTGGAGCCCGCTATTCTTACCGTGTGAGTTCTGTCTGTAAGCCAGTTGGTAATCCATCTTGTGACGTAGGGGTTTATGTTCAGGCTGGTGAGTTTTTCTGTAATACCCGAGTGGGGAATGGTGTCGAAAGCTTTGGCAAGGTCACGGTAGGCTGTGTGAATTACCTTTCACTCGTCTATGGCCTTGGTAACTGTCTCGAAGAAGTCAACCAGGTTTAGTAGGCATGATCTGTCCTTAAAGCCGAACTGGGTCGGGTCAAGTGTTTGGAGGTTCCCAATGTCTTTGTTAAAATGAGTTCCATGATGATGCACTCCATAGCCTTGCAGACCAGGCTAGTCAGGCTTATGGGGCGATAGTTACCAGGGTCAGTTGTGGCCCCTCCTTTGTGGAGAGGAATAACCGTTGCTGTGCGCCATTCTATGGGCACGTAGCATGTGGAGAGGCTGAGGTTGAACAGCGTGTTTAGGTGGGGGGTTAGTTCATTCTGTAGTTCATGCAAGACGCAGCCTGGGACACCATCTGGTCCCATTGACGCTGTGTTTTTGGCTTTTGAAAGGGCTGTTTTCACCTGTGCATCTGTGATGTTTGGGACACTACAGTTTTCCGGTATTGTTGTGGGCCCTTTTGGAGGTGAGAGGGGGGGTGAAGTTTGCACTGAATCTATCTGCCAAGCCAGGATGTTGGCAATATCAGTAGGTTCAGTATATTTTGTGCTATTTTGCACTAGTTCAGTGCATATCTGCGAGTTGCCACTTAGATTCTTAACATAGCTAAAGAAGGCTTTGTGGTTATCTTTTGAATCCTTGGCTATTTTTCTTCCGAAGTTAGCCTTGGATGATTTCATGAGGGACCTCAGTTTCTTACCGATACTGATCAGGGATGTCTTTCCTTCTTGGGATTTGTTTTTTTTCTGAAACAGTTTACTCCTCTATTGTACAGCCGGTTTATTGCAGGGGCCCACCAAACTGGTTTCCTTCTCTTAGAGGAGTGAGTCTTGGTTTTGCTAGAGATGGCACGATCCATGCATCCTTGCAGGTGGTCACAGAGTGCATTTGTAAAGGTTTCTACATCTTGGGCAGCGTTATCCTTTAGTAAGTTCTGAGAAAGACTTTCTTTGTGGAAAATTAAATAAGGAGGGCGAATGGAAAGTGCCTGTAACTCTAAAACCCGGCTGGCTGATGTAATGGCAATCAAGAAAAGGGTTTTCTACGACAAAAGCTTTTAGAGGACAAGAAGTTGGCTCAAGGGGGGGCAATTAGAGCTGCTAAAAATAGAAGTTATGTCCTTACCATAACGTTCCATGTGGAGTGTTCATCTCGCCTTTGTTCTTACACCTGGGTTCGGAGCCAATCCTCGGCTCCGTGTCGGCCGCTTGGCAAAGCTCTGCATCGAGAAGAAGCTCGAGACCAACCTAAGTCCCACAATCCCCCTCTGCCTTTACCTCAGATCTAGTTTGCAAGCAAACCAGAAGTCAACAGAAGAGAATATAACACATTCATGCAAAAAAACATAGCTGAAATATAGCCACAACAACTGACCAAGGCAGGAGCAGGAGAACCAAACCAGACACCTAAACTGGACGTTCTTCCTGAGGGTGGGAGGGTGGGAATGTAAGAACAAAGGCGAGATGAACCCTCCACATGGAACGTTATGGTAAGGATATAACTTCTATATGTGAGAGTGTTCAATCTCGCCGTTTGTTCTTACACCTGGGTAGCGTCCCTAGCTCCATGTTCCTGAGGAACTCACGGGAGAATGTTCCTGAGCACAGTGGAACCAAAGGTTGCCCTGTCCCTAGAAATCCTGTCTACTTTGTAATGAGTAATGAATGTATGTGGTTTAGACCAAGTGGCAGCCGCACAAATAGTGTCTAACGGTAGGCGGGCTGCATGAGCCAGGGATGTAGATACTGACCTTGTAGAGTGCCCTTTGGGCTTGACAGGTAAAGTTTGCTCAGAGGCAGTATAAACAAAAATAATACAATCGGAAAGCCATTTGGAAAGGGTTCTTATCGTAACTGCCATACCCTTCTTGCTGTCTGCAAAGGCTATAAAGAGCTGGTCTGTTTTTCTGTGATCCTTTGTTCTATCCAAGTAAAATCTGAGTTGTCTATGAACATCTAACTTGTGTAACATATATTCCAACTTATTGGAATGGTTCTTGAAAAAGGTGGGGAGCTCAATGAACTGATTAATATTATTAACGGAGCAAACTTTGGGAAGAAAGGATGGATTAGTGCGAAGAGATACTCTATCAGGGTGAAAGATCAAATAAGGGTGTTTAACGGAAAGAGCTTGAAGCTCCGATACCCGTCTGGCCGATGTGATAGCCACCAGAAAGAGGGTCTTCCATGACAAAAATTTCAAAGGACAGGAAGAGGCCGGTTCAAAGGGTGGTAGCATCAGCTGTGATAAAAGAAGGTTCAAGTTCCAAGGTGATGTAGGACTTCTAACTGGTGGTCTAATATGGAAAGATCCTTTTAGAAAGGCCTTACAAAGTCTGTGAGCCATAATAGGAGCCCCACTTTCTCCCACATGAAAGTTTGAAATGGCAGCCAATTGCACTCTCAAAGTGGCAGGAGAAGCTCCTTGGTGGAACAGCTCGGCTAAAAACTCCAAGACCCTATTAAGAGGAGCTATTACGGGATCCAATTGTTGTGTAGTTGCCCAGTGCACAAAACGCTTCCATTTACTAGTGTAAATCTTCGTAGTGGAAGCTTTATGAGAAGCCACCAGAATATTTTGAACTGCAGGGGAAAGAAGATCAGACCTGGCTAAGAAGGGAAGTGGAGCAGCCAAGCTGCTAGTCTGAGGGAGAGTAGCGACGGGTGGGGAGCCCCTGACGAGTGGGTCAGCAGATCCGGCTCCGGGTCCAGGATCCAGGGTTCCCGAATATGGTGTGCCAGAAGAAAGGGAAACCAAATTTGACGAGGCCAGTATGGGGCAATGAGGATAATTGTCCTTTGCAGGTTGTTGGCTTTCTGTAGAAATTTTGCAATCAGGGGAATAGGAGGAAAAGCGTACAGGAGACCCGGGGGCCAATCGTGAACCAGAGCGTCCCTGGGGACTTCCCCTGGAGGGGGTAATAGGGCAAAGTAGCTTCTGCATTTGGCATTCATTGGAGACGCAAACAGATCGCAGCAAGGCTGGCCCCACTTGCGAAAAATTTCCTTTGCAATTGATTGTTTGAGGGACCACTCGTGAGGTAACAGGATGGCTCTGCTCAACCTGTCCGCAATGACGTTGGATAACCCCGGGATGTGCGTTGCTATCAGAAAGCAACCCGTGGACTCCGCCCATTGCCAGATTCTCATGGCCTCTCTGCAAAGTTGATAAGACTTGGTTCCCCCTTGTTTATGTACCAGACTACGGACATGTTGTCCGACTGAACTGCAATGGTCCCTAGAGGAAGAAGGGAAGAAAAGTGTTGCAACGCTAGAAACACTGCCCTCATCTCTAGAACATTGATGTGCAGATTGTATTCCAATTTGGACCATTCGCCTTGGACTGTCTGTCCCTGAAAGATGCCCCCCCACCCTATCAGGGAAGCGTCCGTGGTCACCGTAGCTGTCGGCGTGGGTAGCACAAATGGTCTTCCGCTGGAGAGATTGCAAGTCTGAAGCCACCAAGCCAGGTGCGATTTGCAGATGTTAGTGATGTGAATTTCGTGTGTCAGGGGTAACTGTTGGAACGACCATTGTGCAAACAGTAGCCATTGAAGAATGTGCAGTCTTCCCAAGGGTATCGCAATGAGGGAAGCTGCCATGAGACCCAAAACCTTCAAAACCAGTTTTGCTGGGGATTTTTTGGATAATAGGAGAAGAGATATATGGTTTTGTAGGGAGGCTATTCTTTCTGGAGGAAGCCTTAGGATTAAGCAACGCGTATCCAATTCTGCTCCTATGAATGAGATATGCTGTGATGGCTGTAATAAAGATTTTTCGAAATTTACGGAAATTCCGAGATGAACACAGAGTTGTAGTGTGTAATCCCTGGCCTGAATCAGTCGACGCTCGGTGGTGGCAGAAAGGAGCCAGTCTTCCAGATACGGAAACACCTGGAATCCCAGGCGTCTCAAGTGAGACGCTACCACTGCCATACATTTGGTGAAAACCCTGGGGGCTGAGGTCAGACCAAAGGGCAGGGCTTGAAACTGAAAGTGACTGGCTCCCAGCCGGAAGCGCAAGTGATCCCTGGACGCCCTGGCCATTTTGATGTGGTAGTATGCGTCCTTTAGGTCTATTGAGCACATCCAGTCGTCCTTCTGTAAGAATGGAAGGATCGATTGAAGCGTGACCATCCGGAACTTTTCTTTCTTGATGAAGGTATCCAGTTTGCTTAGGTCCAGAATTGGCCTCCAGTCCCCTGTCTTTTTTGGAACTAAAAAGAACCTTGAGTAAGTTCCGAATCCTCTTTGGTTCGCTGGGACTGGTTGGATGACTCTTTTTTTCTAGCAGCTTTGAAATTTCTATAGCTGCAGGGCCTCGCAGATGGGGCGGTACATCTGGGAGTCTTTTCTGCGGAATTGGGGGCAATAGGAAAGGAATTCTGTAACCTCTGGTAACAATGCTTTTTACCCAGTTGTCTGATGTAAGACTTTGCCAGGCCTGAGGGTATAAAGCTAAGCGACCCCCGACTGCCTCCAGAGCAGGGCAGTCGGGCCTCCTCTCAGGAGTGCTGGAAAGGTTTCCCAGGGAGTGTATCCCTGTCACCTTGGTTTTGCGGACCCCCTCTGCCGCCAGGGCGACGTCTTCCACCTCTGCCCCTCCTCTGCCTCTAGAGGGCATCACCCTGTGTGCCTGGGAAAGAGCCTTGGGGTTTTCGAAACCACATTTTTCCACCACGTTGCCCTTTGGGGTATGGTCTGGATGGGGTGGAAAAACGGACTCCGACAGCAGACAGAGTCTTTCCCTCTTGCTCACAGCGGGTAAGGGTCTCCTTTACTTTTGGGCCAAAGAGAGTGGCACCATCAAATGGGGCATTAGTAAAGGAAGACTTGAAGGCTTCCGCAAAGGAACATAAGCGCATCCAGGATTGTCTACGAAGAGCAATCGCTGAAGCCGCTGCCCTACTCAACCCTTCGGCTGCGTATGAGATCAGCCTCATGGACGAGTTTGCAATAGATGTAAGGGTATTGAGATGTGCTGTAACTTTCTCCGAGATAGCAGCATCTGTAGTACCCTGGAGGGTATCTCCCAACTCTTTGATTAGATCCCTCTGTAACCGTGTGAAATGGGTCAAATAGTTCAGGGATCGCATGGAAAAAGCCGCTGAACTAAAATGCTCTCCCCATACCTGTCCATAGTCCTAGAATCTCTGTTAGGCGGATGGACAGATGAGGAAGAAGACATCTCCTTTTTCGTGGCCGCTGCCACCACCATAGCGTCCACTGGAACTCCCTTTGTTAGATAAGCCTTGTCTTGGGGGGCAGTAATATATTTATTAGGCTTTCTAGGGACTGGCTCCACCGTGTCAGGTGTCTCCCGCCCTCGAGCAATCAATTCCATCAATTCATCGAAGGGCGGAGTGACCCAGGAGGAGGAAGGGCGAGCACCGAATGCCTTCAGCAAGACTGACTCATCCTCAGAAGGGGGTAGGACTTGCCAATCACCTCTCTGTTTTAGGATCTCCAGGATGTCAGAAAAGGAGACATCCTCTGAGGGTGATTTTGGGGACCCTTCTGACTCATTTAAGTCAGTGTCCGATGTCAAGGATTCTTGTGGAGAATCCAAGTGTCTCCTCTTACACAATCTTTTCCTCGGAACTTCTTCGGGGGGAGCATCTGATGAAGCCTCCGAGGAAGAGGGGGCACCCTCCAGGGGTGGCTGAGACACTGGTGCTCGACGCTTAGATGTAGCCATGGGTGCAGAGGAGGATAACGGACCTTTATGGGAAGGAGAAGCTGTTTCTGCTGAAGTGGTTGTCTGAGTAGACAACACCTTCCTCATGAGGTCGAAGGCCCCCGGGTCCCGAGTCGAGGTATCCCCAGGTTCCGAAGAAACTCGAGGAATCCCCGAGACAGGCACCAATGGCATCGACCCCGAGGACGGAGCCGAGTCGATCCGAGCCGAGGCTCCGAGAGGGAGAGTCGGAACCGAAACATCGGTCCGACTCTCAGTCCCCAATCCAAGGATGGATCTTCGGCTCCGAGACTCCGGTGCTGGGTCCGTCAGAGTCGAGGTGAACGGTGCCAACCGAGAAAAAGACGGTTCCAGCACCGAGGGCTCCATAATCATCAGATCAGCCTCTCCCAGCTCCGAAGACTGGATAGGCCTCGGAGGAGGAACAGGTGGAGATAAGGGAAGGCCTTCGAGTCTCGACACCAACTGGGAGGAGACAGAGATGAGTTTGGACAAGGCCGTATTCTCCATCAATTTCTGCACCATGCGGTCTATATCGGTGTCGGAGAGGGGTCTAGAAGAACGCGTCGAAGGAATCGAAGACGGAGCCTACCTCAAAAGTACAGGAGGAGGAAACTCCGTCACCGGTTCCAAGACTCGAGGCTCGGTAACTGACAAAAGTTCAACACTCGGCCCCGAAGTCTGTGGAACCGGTGAGCGAACTTTAAATGAAGAGCTTGGAGCCGATGACATGGGCTCCGACGTCTTAGATTCCTTCGAGGATTTAGATGTCTGGTCCGATGCATCCAGAGCCTCTTGGAATGCAGGCTTCAAAAGGCCTCTATCCATAAGTTTCCTGCGCCTATCTGTCATGACCCTTCCACTGAAAGAATGACAGATGGAGCAGTCTTCCTGCAGATGGAGAGGGCCAAGACAGTAGACGCAGGAACTATGATTATCTGTGACAGACATTTTCTGTCCACATTGGCACCGTTTGAAGCCTGATTTAGCTTTTTCAGACATGTTACAATTATAGTCAAATCCAAGTTAAACAGTGAAATAACCAGTAAAAAATGTCCAATCCAGTAATAAAGGTCAAATCCTGTAGATAAAGTCAAATCCTCTAAGTCAAATCCTGTATATAAAGTTAAAGGGTGGGGTAGGCCCCGAGGGAAGTAACTCTAAAAAGTATATAAATTTATATACGAAGCCGAGAAACCCTCGATACACTACACACACAACAACAACTTTAAGAAGAAAAAGAGAAGTTATTTATCCAAAAAATATAGAAAATAAAACAATCTTAGCTTAGAGGTGGTCCGAGCTCATCAAAAATGATGCGAACGTTGCAGCGGCAAACTAGATCTGAGGTAAAGGCAGAGGGGAATTGTGGGAGTTAGGTTGGTCTCGAGCTTCTTCTCGATGCAGAGCTTTGCCAAGCGGCCGACACGGAGCCGAGGATCGGCTCCGAACCCAGGTGTAAGAACAAACGGCGAGATTGAACACTCTCTCATCTAAATTTAAATCCCACAGAGGGGGAGGTTCTCTTATTGGGGGGGTCTTAATAGGGCAGTACCTCGTAAGAAGGCCTTGCAAAGTTTATGTGACATGACATTAGAACCCAGGTGCCCTACGTGAAAATTGAAATAGGTGCAGTAAAGGGATCAATCTCATTCTTTTTTACCCAATAAGAGAACCTCTTCCATTTACTAGCATAAAGTTTCCTGGTAGTGTGTTTGTGAGAAGAAACCAAAAGGTGTTGAACCACAGGGGAGATTTCTGGAAGCCTGGCTAGGACTGGAAGTGGAGAAACCAAGCTGTCAGCTTGAGAGGTTGTATGGAGGGGTGGGGAGCACCTGACTGATGTGTCAGGAGGTCTGGAACTGGGTCCAGAATCCAAGGCTCCTCATGCAGGTGATTCCAAAGGAATGAAACCATATCGGATGAGGCCAGTAAGGGGCAATAAGGATCAATTTGCAACCCAACAATTTTGCTTTCTGAAGAACTTTAGGAATTAGAGGAAATGGGAAATGGGGCGGAAGGCATAAAGCAGTCCTGGGGGTCAATTGTGAACAAGTGCATCCCTGGGTGACTATCCCGGTGGTGGGACTAGGGTGAAGTAGCTGCTGCATTTGTTGTTTGGGGGAGTGGCAAACAGATCGCAGCATGGCTGGCCCCATCTGCAAAAAATCAGATCCGCAATTTCTTGTTTCAGGGGCCATTCGTGAGGCACAAGTATTGCCCTGCTAAGATTGTCCACTATCATGTTGAATTTCCTTGGGATGTGTGTCGCAGTCAGAAAACGTTTGGAAGACATTGCCCATTGCCATACTCGTAGAGCCTCCCAACACAAAGGGTAAGACCTGGTTCCGCCCTGTTTATTGATATACCACACAACTGACATATTTTCCATCTGTATTGCTATAGTCCCTGAAGGAAGACAGTCTTGAAGTGCTTGCAACACCAAGAGCACCTCCCTCATCTCCAAGACATTGATGTGTAAATTGTATTTGTGTGGTTGCCAAGTCCCTTGAACAGTCTGTCCCAGATAATGCCCCTCCAACCCATCCTGGAAGCGTCCGTGGTCACTGTGGCTACCAGCTGGGGAGTCAGGAATGGTCTGACTAGGGTGACCTAGGGGGAGTAGAGCCACCACTGCAGATCCCTCCTGCAGGTCTCTGTTGCTGAACTCAGGTGTGATATTGATAGATCCTGGAATGACCACTGAGTGAAAAGGAGCCACTGCAGAATTCTCATATGGAAGCTCGCTATAGGGACCAGAGTAATTACTGCTGCCATAGAACCCAAAACCCTCAGTACGTACTGTGCCCGAATTCTCTTTTTTGTCATGAGTACGGTGACTTGTTGACAAGTTGACCCTTTCTTGAGGAAGCCTCGCTATCATGTCTCTTGTATTTAATTCTGCCCCTACAAATGTAATACACTGACAAGGTAACAAGGCAGAATTTTCGTAATTTATGGTGATGCCTAGTTGTGCACAAGTATGAATTGTGTGGTCCCGCGCTTTTATCAGGTGATGCTCAGTGGTGGCAGTAAGGAGCCAGTCATCTAGATACGGAAACACCTGGAATCCTAGATGCCTCAGGTGAGCCGTACCTACTGCCATACATTTGGTGAACACCATGGGGGCTGTCGTGAGACCAAAGGGCAGAGCTCTGAACTGATAATGACTGGCTCCCAGCCGGAAGCATAGATATCGCCTGTCCATTTTTATATGGTAGAACACATTCTGGAGATCAATAGAGCACATTCAATTGTCCTGACCCAAAAAAGGGAGAATGGACTGTAGTGTCACGATCCGGAACTTCGCTTTCTTGACTGATTTGTTTAGTCTGCTGAGATCCAAAATGGGCCTCCAGTCCCCAGTCTTTTTTGGAACTAAAAAGAACCTTGAGTAAGTTCCGGATTCAATTTGTTCTGCGGGGACTTCCTGGATGGCTCTTTTTTGTAGCAACCTTCGTACTTCTAGGTTTTTCTGATCCTGAAGACTGGGTGAAACATCTGTGATTGATCACTGTGATCTTTTGGCGGGTGTTCGGGAGAAGGGAATTTTGTAACCTCTTGATATTATGGGCCATACCCATGCATCTTCTGTTATTGTCTGCCAGGCTTTTAGGTACAGTGATAATCTGCCCCCGACTGCCTCCAGAGGTGGACAGCTGGGCAACCCATAAGGGGTGCTGGAAGGGCCTAGCAGAGAAAGTATCCCTGTCGCCCTGCTGCAGACTCCCCCTGCCACAAGACCTGTGTCTCCCATTATTATTTCCCCCTCTGCCCCTGGGGGAATTTTCTCCATGTGTGTCAGGCGAAGCTCCCACGGATTTCCAGAACCACATCTTACCACTCTTCTGACCCTTGGGGTAAGGTCTCGAGGGAGTGGAAAAACGTACTCCCATTGCAGAGAGTGTTTTGCCATCTCTTTCACACCTGGTAAAAGTCTCTTTTATTTGAGGCCCAAACAAAGAAGAGCCATCAAAGGGGGCGTTTGTAAAGGAGGACTTGGAAGGGCTCCGCAAATTGACATAAGCGCATCTAGGAGCGTCTTCGCAGAGCAACTCCTGTGTCTGCAGCCCTACTTGCTCCATCTGCCGCATAAGAAATCAGGAGCATGGAGGAGTTATAATAACTGAGGTCAAGGCCACAAGCTGGTTAGCCATCTTGTTCGCTGTTCCCTCAGCTGTAGGGTCCTGAAGGGTATCTCATAACTCCTTGAAGAGATCCCTCTGAAGTCTTGTAAAGTGTGATAAGTAGTTCAGCGACCTGAGTGTAAAGGCCGCTGATAAGAACATACGCTTCCCATACCTGTCCATCGTCCGGTACTCCTTGTTAGGTGGATGGACTGAAGAGGAAGTTCCTGCTAGTTCCTTCTTGTTGGCTGCTGCCACCACCATAGCATCAACAGGCACTCCTTTTGAAATAAATGGTTTGTCTTCAGGGGCAGTTATAAATTTATTGGGCCTCCACAGAACTGGTTCCATGGTTTCTGAAGAGCTCCACTCCTTTCGATTTACTACAACTAAAAGTGGGTCAAAAGGCAGAGACACCCAAGAGGTGGAGGGTCGGGAACCAAAAGCATCCAGGTACACGGACTCATCCTCAGAAGGGGCAAGAGACTTCATTACCCTTCTGTCTAAGGAATTCCAGGATGTCTGAAAAAGAGACATCCTCAGAGGGGGACCGTGGGGACCCTTCTGACTCCACCAAGTCTGTGTCTGAGATGACAGACTCAGGGAGTCCAAATGCTTCCTCTTGCATTTTCTCTTCCGAAGAACCTCCTCTGAGGAATGCTCAGGGGAGGCTTCGGAAGAGTTGGCGTCACCCAATGGGGCCATCCTGGGGCATAGGTTCCCTACGCTTGGGTTGGAGGGGAGGTTCCAAGGCAGACACCAGTATAGAAGGGGAAGGAGCCAATGGGGTCAAAGGTGGAGTGGTCTCAGCAGACAGCACACTCATCACCTCAAAGGCACCATGGTCACGGATGGAGAGAGACTCCAGCTCCAAAGAACCTGCAGGCCTCCTACGAACAGAGGGTGATGGCTCAGAGGTTGATGTAGAAGCCAAGCTCACCTGTGCCGAAGCACCGAGAGGAAGAGGGGGGTTGGACAAGAGTCCAATGCCACTCCCCCCCCCCTCGAAGCCGACAAGAAAGCATCGGACCCCAGATCCCTCAACAGACTGAGATATCGAGGAGATCAGAGTGGTGGTTGGAATCGATAAACCTAGGGTTGTCGGAACCAACTGTTCCACCACCATGAATTCCATGTACTCTGGCTCCGAACTGTATGCAGTCAGAGGAGGAATCAATGAAAAAACTGGTTGGGCAGACTGCTCCACTTCCTTCTGGGCTGGGCTCAACAACAATTTAGCAAATACTGGTGTACTGAGCAGCCTCTTCACCACCTTCTCCAAGTAATCATCCGAAAGGCTCCTGAATGACCGAGAGGAGTGTGCAGAAGACCAGTGACTACCTGCCACAGATTGTAAAATGGGAGACTGTGGAACAGATCTCACCGGCTCCAAGGACAGGGACCTAGATCTTTTAGGAGTCCAGGACAGCTCCGAGACTGCTAATAGAGCCACCAGAGAGTCTTTATCGGAGCCAACTGTCCACTCCGAAGGCTCGGAAGACTTGGTCAGCACAGAGGATGGAGCCGACAAAGATGCAAGTTTATCATCTTGTTTTTTTGCAGACTGAATTTCTCCAGACGCAGCTTCAAAAGGGGTTTTTAATAAACCTCGTGCACTAAAGCCATGATAAATGGAACACGAGTCCCGCAGGTGAACACCCCCTAAACAGTACATGCAACTCGTGTGCTCTTCCATAAGGGACATTTTTTGGCAACACGAGTCGCATTTTTTAAACCATGATGGTTTTGGATCCTTGGACATGGTAATGTACCTGAAACAGCAAGAAAGGTAACACACAAGTTAGCAAAAAAAATTGCAGTAACACACCTAACTGACAAAAAACACAACTTTTTTTTTTTTACACAAGAGAAGGAAAGAGGGGGTAGCCTCTAAGTTAAATGGCTACTTCCCCTAGGGAAAGAAGAGCCTCAAACTAAAACGGCTTCTCCTGAAAGTAGAAAGGAGAGACAGAAAAAAGGGGAAAGCCCTCTAACTTAAACGGGCTGCCGACTGGGATCAGAAAGGTAAGGTAGGCCAACAGAAATGACGGCCACAACAAAAGCAATAACAAACAGACGAAGGTTGGGAGGGTGATAGTTTTTTGTGTATTGGTAGTGTTAGTCCAACCTATCAGAAAACTGTCACAATATTCAGAATTTAGCACAAGAAAAAATTACTTAGCCTGAGCCAGCAGAAGACAATCTCGACGCTGCAAGCGGCAAACGAGATCTGGGTAGCTACCGCTAGGCATGTTGGGATAGGTGTTAGCCTGGAGTCAGTAAAGATTTTTCGAGCTATAGTATGTGGCCAAGTCAGAGCAGAGTTCGGCACCGAACCCACACAGAAAAAAGGAAGGCGAGATAGGGATAACATAACATCAAAGGTATAAGGGTATCTGGGACCCCACCCTGGACAGGGGTAAACAGCAGAGAAACAAACAGGGGGATAAATAGTCAGCATCTGAACATACATTGTTATGGTACGTTTACTTACACCACTGCACTATGTTCATCACTAGATCACTGTTACAGTAGCACAAAACCATGTGGGATGATTACCGAAGCTTAGACAGAAAGGGTGAAGGTAACAAGCTCAAAGTCTTGAAACCTCTACAGAAAGATTTAGCAAAACCTTTTCTGGCTCTAGAGAGTGATTTTTAATGATTACTGGAAGTGTGCATAGAGGACCACGTTGCTACCTCGAAAATAGCTCTAGAGTCCAGCCCTTTCTAAAATGCCCCAGAAATAGCTACATCTCTAGCAGAGTGTGCCTTAACATTTTGAGGGAGCCTCTCTCCATGGTGAGAGAGGCAGAACTGAAAGGCTGAGATAACCATCCAGACAAGATTTGCTTGAAAAGTAAACACCTTTCTTCTTACCTTCAAATTGAAGTAAAAAGCTGGCCTGACACACTATAATCTTTTTGATATCTAGGTAGTATCCACATTGTATACATATTTCTGCATCACGTGGAAGTCTTTCTCTTCTTTCTTAAGCTGGAGAAAAAAAAAAACAAGAGGGTGAATAGATGGATTTCAAGTAAACACAAACAACTTTGAGCATAAATGAAGAATCGGTTCTGACGTGTCACTATCTTTATGAATGACCAAAAAAGTGTTGAGCAAACAGGCAGGCTTAAAACTCAGAAATCACGCAAACTTCAGTTAGAAGAGTAAGTAAAAAGCTGCCTTACAAGAAAGGAATTTTAGGGAAGAGATAGCCACTGGTTCAAACAGAAGTAATGTCAGCTTTCCCAATACAAAATCAAGATCCCAAGAAGTCACCTGCTTTATAGGGGGTCAAAGATGTAAAATCCCTCTCAAGAACTGCCTGACTTGGAACAAAGAAGAAAGGGGGATTTAATAGCAAGTAAGCAAAAATGGATTACTGCTATATTTTGATGAAAGACTAAGACAGGCCACGTATTAATTGTTTTATTTTGAATTTCTAAGTGGAGTTAAGAATACTGATACCAAGATAAATTCACACAGGTATTGGAGCACCACCAGAGCCTCTGCCTGGGTTGGGTCCTGATCTATGGTACCAGCACCAAGTAGAACATCTCTTCCATTTAGCTAAATGCAATTTTAGCAGCAGGTTTACCAGCCTCTCTCAATACCTGTGGAGTGTCCTCTGAGTAAAGGTGCCTAAACTGGGATCAAAAACCTATCATCCAAACAGTTGGGCGAAGGTTTGGCATGATGGGGTCAATTACAGATCCCTTGTCCTGTGTGAGTAGATCCACTCTGCGAGGAAGTTTTTGGCATTAGCTCCTCGCCAGGTGCATAAGAAGGGAGAACTAATGTTGTCAGGGCCAAAAGGGGGTTACCAACAATATTTCTGGAGAGTCCCTTTTCTTTAGTATAACTCTGATCATCAGAGATAAGGTGGGGAGGTGTAGAGGAAGATTCCCAGTCATGGAAAAGAAAAGGCATCCATTGTCCAGGCCGGTTTGCAAGGAATCTTGATGCAGAAGTACTGTAATTATCTGTTGTGAATGAAGACAAACAGATCTACTTGGGAAGTTTCCCACAGGTGGGAAATCTCCTGAAGACCTCTGGTTGTAATCTCCATTCATGACAGTCTGTCCTGGATAATGGTGTTCTACACTTGCAGAATGTAAGTTGCCTGAAGGGAGAGTGTGTGCCGAGTTCCCAACTCCCAAACACTCATGGCTAGTTTGCAAAGGGGTTAAGCCCTGTTCTCCCATTTATGTACCACCACCATCACTGTAGAGTTGCCCATTATTACCAAAAGTGATCCTGGAGTCCACAGCTGATTGAAGGCTCAATGCTTTTATCGAAGCCATAATTTCTTTTAGGTTGATGTGTGTGGTTTTCCTAATGGAGGATACCAAGTCCCTTGAACCTTAATCCTTTGGGAACCACTCCCCATGCAAAGTCTGAGGCATCTGTAGCAATGGACTGATTTGGTATGGGAGTAGAGAGAGAGAGAGAGAGAGAGAGAGAGAGAGAGAGAAAGAAAGAAAGAGAGAGAGAGAGAAAGAGAGAGAGAGAGAGAGAGAGAGAGAGAGAGAGAGAAAGAAAGAAAGAAAGACAGAGAGATACCTGGATTTAACTAAATCTGGTATGTCCACTACAGGAGTTCCTTTTTGATGAAGTTCAGAAGTTGGAGAAGAAAAGACAGAGAGTGCTGGCGCTGGGTCTAATCTGATTTGAGGAACTACTGCCTTCATATGGGGAAGATTCAGTGTTTACAGAATTTCTAGCTCCATTCACTGCCTTCTGCAGACCTCATGGAATCTACACTCACCCCTTACCTGGACAATTACCTCCTCTACTTCATTAATCTGTTTGAAAAATTAGGTTTCAAAGTAAACCTGGGGAAGTCTGCCGTAGACCCATCTCACAGGTCTTAGTCTAGGTTATGCCTAAAATTCTGTGGAGCTCTCCCTGCTGTGGACAATGAATGGTGAACCTGGTCTAGGAAATGTAGATGGCAAAAGGAAACTTTGTCTGGAGGTATGCCATCATGTAAGAGGTGTTTAGGAGACATTCCAGAAATGTTAACCTGTGAGATGGGTCTAGGGAATACTCCTCCAGGTTTACTTTGAAACTTGTTTCTGAAATGGTTTAATGGGGAAAAGGAGGCAACTGTAAAGATAAAGGTAAATGCTGATTTCCTCAAGTCTGCAGAAGGCAATGACTGGAGGTACGTTTTCTGCAAACACCCTTGACGCAGTACAGAGTCTAGATGTTTAAGACTGTAAACTAAAAATGTAATCCAGACGCAGCAAATCATAAATAACAATTTAAGTCTGTGAAATGGAATACAGTGGTTACGTACTGATGAAGTCTGGAGTTACTAAAAAAAGAATGGGTGGAAGAGGAAGAAAAGGGGACTATAGGGTTAACATCTTGAACTTTGGAATTACTAGACAAAAATCCAGAATGGAGAGATCTAGACCTGGTCTCCATGTGCCTCTTCCTTGAGTACAAGTAAAAGCCTTTTCCCTGCTGCTAGGAATGAAGGACTGGTTCTATAACACCTTGAGCTAGTATGACCAGTAAAGTAGTATGTAACAAATATGTTTGGTGTCTTGGAATGACAGTGATTCATGATTTTGGAGTGAAGGAAGCCCACTGCCATGTCTATCCTTTTCAATTATTCTTGGTACCCAAGCATCTGCTATTTGTTAATAAAAACCCAGAGAGAGATGTGCGTACACACACACACACACACACACACACACACACACACACACACAGCTATTTTGCAGGGTTGTCTGGGGAGAGAGGGAAAAGAAAAAGCTGTTTTACTCCCTGCATTAACATACCCTTTTCTTCTACACATTTAATGACCCACGTTGAGGAAATGCCACAAAGGAACTCTTTAAAAAGGAGCATTCAGAATTTGGGATTTGACATATTCTGGGAAGCTCTAAAGCCTGACCCAGGCATGCCCTTGCATTACAGATCTGTTGCAGCTGTCTGGCAAACATCCACTGCATCAAACTAACACTTGATTGAACTTTCTGTGACCTGGTTGGACAGAAGTTTAACTCATTACAGCTGAGTGTGCCTCTAGACATTTCTGCAGTTACCTCCTACTGCACCCCTAGGCGTCAAATATTGCTTGTTCATATTTGCATTAATAATTACAAAACTATGCTGCATACAAGGTATCAGACTATTTTATCTTGAAAGCATACATGATGGCAAACACAACTGCATTGATGTTTGATCTCTGTCAATGAGTATTTGTTAGAATTGTAAGGTGATAACTTAATTTTTTAAAGGCTGAAGCCACACCCACCCACTGGGAGTTAAAGGTACACACTCAAAAGAGCTGCAATGGGAGGAATGGGTCAAGTCTGAAGCAGGCAGGTTTGAAAAAAAACTGCTGTATTTTTAAAAACACAGAGAATACTTGGCCATATGGGTCTAGCAGATGATTCTCTGGAGGCAGGGATGAAGAGGCACATTGTTTCCTTCCATATCTGTCAAATGCCCTGCTGTTTTTTTTTTCACTGGGGACAAGAATGAAACAGGATAAGGGCTTACAGATCCCATCCTTATCCGTGGAAATCACAGCAAAGTCAGTTAAAGGTTCCTGAAAAGATATCTGTGGGAATTAAGTACTTTGTGCCAGTCCTCTTTATAAACCATTCAAACTGATCAGAGTTGAATGGGGGAAAGATGCTTAGTTTTTGAGACTTTTTCCTGTGCCTCAAGCTTGTCTTTGAGGAGTTGACTATCTGAACCTCAGAAAGAAAGAAAGAAAGAGAGAGAGAGAGACTGAACCTCCAAAACATTTACTACTTTTCTACTAACTTTCTCTTGGATCTTCATTTTATTTTATTTTTTAAAACCAATTACTGTACTTGCCAGTAAACAAATTATTACAAAAATCATGTTTTTAATGGCTTTTTTGACAAATGCTCTGCTTTAAGATTGGGAGAGCTCTAACAAGATGCTCTTTAAGTAGATCCCAGGGAACAATTCAACAGTTTGAAATATTCTGATGCCAGACACCCAACGGGATGGAGCAGAGCTTGCATGTATATACCTGTAGGCAGTCACAATCCCTGGATTGTATTTCATCAGTTGTTGTTGTTGTCGTCTTTTGGGGTCGCCACAGCAAAACTCCGGTCCGCTAATGATTGGCAGTAGATTTTCACGAACGCCGAGGTGCCAGTTCGATGGTCAACCTTCAATGAAGGCACGCCCATTTACGCATGTCTTTCAGACGCCCACCCAACCACGGGGAGGACGTGCAGACTCCACACAGAAGGCACTCCCCGCACTCCAGCCAAGAACTGAACGGGAGAACCTCTTGCTGTCAGGCAACAACGCATCCGCTGTGCTTATTGAAAAAGGATGGATTGCTGATTAAGTCAGTCATATCAATTATTCACACTCTGGAGACAGGAAAATGATACATCAAACACGTGGCATCTCAACATACCTCAGTTGAGCAGGCACTTAGGACGTCTGTTCAGTCCAAAACAGAATGGCTGCAATAGTTCCAAAGCTACCAGCATGATTTTCCATCAGAATTCGCACTAAGCGGTATGAAGGTAGCAGAAGATGCTCTATCCTACTATTTGCTAAATGTGCGTGTAAATGCCTCTAACATTTTCCCTTCATTTTTGCAGTATTTTGTTTTCACCTTTGCACACCTACCTGCTGCCTCTAATTTCACATGCACCATCAATTCTCCTCCTATTGAAGCTTTCTCAGTTTCTTCTTCTGCACTTACATTTTCATCCTGTAATAAAGGTTTCATTTCTTTATTCATTAGTTGGCACTTTTTATTTACTGTTACCATAGTTACTGCTCACTGTTGAGAACAATCCTTTATTTTTTTTTTGCACATGCTTTTTACTACACATCAGTTTGCAGGTATATCCTGTGTTTTTCTTCTCTATTCTCTTCCTATGTAAGAAATATATGGCGGTTTCTTGACTGTTTCTATTTACTATTTTTTTACAATTTTTATTTCTTTTTTGATGTCTCACTCCCCTCCAACCAACCAGTCACTTTTCATAATGGACCATTCAACTGTCCACAGTCCTCATGTCGGAAGATGCCAAAAGGAACAGGTGAGTACCAAGGCCAAGTGTTTTCAACCTGCAGGAGGTTAAGTGTTTTTCCTACACTAAAACCCTTAGCAATGTCAGATGACGAAATAGCTGTCTACAACCAGCAACATGCATCTGTCTGTTTCTGCCCTCTGATGCTGCCCAGTTGTGTGTTCATAGTCCTTGGCCAGCCTTCCTTTCCTATGATTCGCTGCACTGTAGTGCAGTACGGGGTCTTCTTCCAGGATGCCCTTCTGGGGCAGAATTTAGCAGACATCCTACTCTTTGGATGTGAATATCAACCACCACTGTCTACTCCCATGCTTCCAAGATGGGCTCATTTACAGCCCAGGCAGCTAAACAAATCTGGTTAACCTGTAGCAAAGTCAAGGCTCCAGCAGGCTATGCGTCACCTCTCAGGTTTTTAAAGAAGTAATGGCCAAGAAATTCAGAACAATTTAAAAAAAACATGTACGTGTGTGTGTGTGGGGGGGGGGGGGGGATGAATATACACCTACACATTATTTTTTATATAATATATATAAATAAAAAATGTATAAAATAATGTGTATCTAGATAAACACACATACACTCATATCATATCCACAGTACAGAACTGCCAAAATTTCATAAACCCTTGAAAGTGTTTATTTACTCCAAAACTTAAAAAAGTAGCAAATGTCATTTAAAAAAAAAAAAAAAAAAAAAAAAATCAGGATATTTTAATGCATTCATTTTTATTTTCTCCATTTGTTAATAAGGTCAGCCCACTGGACATGTGCGACCTTTCAGGGGTGATATGGGAGCACTGGTTAAGTGACTTGCTCAGAATCGCACAGTAGGCAAAAGGAGGAGTCAAGAATCCAGCCGAGTACCCCTGATGGGTCTATATTACGTTATCGAATACTTACAACATCGAACGTTATATGGTTGACACCATATGTTCAAAGTTGTAAACATTCAAAAATAAAACAAAAAAAAATTAATAAAGGAAAAACATATATACCAACTCCGAGATCGCACTACAGTACAGTAAACGGGAATCTTCTCTACGGAGATTTCAGCTTTAATTTTCAAATATTTACAACTTAGAACATATGATGTTGACCATATAATGTTCGATGTTGTAAGTATTTGATAACGTAATATAGACCCACCCCTGACTACAGGAAGCAACTTGTAATTAGCTTAGTCTCTTAATTTTTGAGCTACTTACCATATAGTTGCCAGACCGCAGTAGGCATTAAAGCGGCTACTGTTAATGAAACCTTAAAATTTACTGTGTGTACATATATAAAATAACGTGTCTTATCTTAAGCAAGGAGTACAAATGACCTCTACTTTGAATCATTTAGTGCAAAGACTTCAGCACAGTAAAGCTATGACCTCACTGTACAATATTAATAATCAATGTCTGACCAAAAGTGACAGTGGATTTACCCACATCCAGTGGTATTTGCCCAGAAGTCTGAACCAAGCCAGCAGCAAATAAATCCACCACCTAATTTAGAAGGTGCATATTGTAAATAACACAAGTATCTAACAATGAGAAAACTCATCAGTAACAACAGTATGCGTGACTCTTAGTCCAACAAAAAGTGTAGAGGTTCACTCTCAAAACTGAGATACCTGCATAACACTGAAATACAAATATCCTTTTTCCAATGTCCCAGCCACATACGTTCTCCACAGACTCTTAAGAATTCTGTAACTGTAAAATAATATACAAACAATTGAAAAGCTTGTGTGTGTGCATGTATTACTTTAACTATGCAACTGAATTCCACATTTGTTACCTTAAAAAACAATACTTGCATGTAGTATGATTTTTTTTAAATCCTATTAAAACATTTTCTTTTTCTTGACTTATTTCTGTCAGTATACTATGTCATCGTGGGCATTTGCTGGCTTCTGAAAAAGCTATGTCCAGGACTGGAATTAAACAAGAATTCTCAAGCTTGTTATCTGCTATCAGCCTTGCTCTCAACGTTGTCGTCTTTGGCACATATGAAGTAATGAGCCGACATGAAGGACCAACATGAATAAGTCATTCTGGTTTCCATAACAGCAGCAGCTCCTGGAAAACTACTGTAGGATCTCCTGACCGAAGTGACTGAATGTTCCCAATGTAATGGCTGGCACACAGCCAAAAGAGAAAGATCATGAATTATTTTTAGCATTATATCATCATGCAACAAGGAAAAGCACGCCATACTAGAGGAAATGCTCTTTGGTCAAGACAGTCATGTATATGTATGAAAATACTAGGTTAGGATTTAATGTATTTTTCAGCTTAGGTTTTTCACACAGTAAAATCTTAGGTTTTGATGAATCACTGCCATTACATGGGGGTTGTTGCGAGATGAAGACTAGCACCATTTCATATTAAGAGAAGACATCCATGTTAGAACAGGAAAATGGTGTACTTCAAAAAGTAATACAAGGCACAAAAAGATGTTTTGTCTTTTCGGCTTTTCCCGGTTAGGGGTCGCCACAGCGGAACTCCAGTCCGCTAATAATTGGCAGTAGATTTTTATCGTGCAGAGTTGCCAGCCCGACGCCCAACCTTCAGCGAAGGCACGCCCATTCACGCATGTCTTTTGCAGACCACTACAAGGCACAAAAAATAAACTAACAAAACATCTGTTTTGTACTTCTGTGACATCAGTAATACACATTAAAATTTTTACCAACATGATAAAACTGAACTAACTCACTCAAGCAGAGCCGGATAGTACAGTTGTGTGCACTTACCATAAATGTAGATGTTAGAGTGTATTCACTGTTGCAGTCATTACATTTGGTTTATCCTGCTGGCAGGTTGCCCTCAGCCGGCCTGAATTTCAAAGTCTTGGGTCCTGCGTCGGTTGCTGTCGCCTCTTCCCTGACGTCAGGTCGTCAGGGGTATAAAAGATGCAGCCGACGCCATTTTATTCAGTTTTTCTTGCCCCAGATGTCAGGTGCCCCCAAAAGGGTAGGCTAAAATTATGTAAATAAAACATACATGCACCAAAATAAGCTTTACCTTCATCTATAAGCAAATACACCACCTAGGTTGTATAGATTACAGAACTAAAGATAAGTTCCAGCAAAAATAAGGGGGATGGCGGGTGGGTAACCTGGACTGCAACAGTGAATACACTCGAACATCTACATTTATGTAAGTGTACACAACTGTACTATGTTCTTCGTGTTTCACTGTTGCAGTCATTACATTTGGGTTGAGCCCCAAAGCTATGTTTGGGCGGCTGGAGCTAAACAGCATTAGGAGCGGCTATGAGGCCCTGCAGAACTGCAGTGGCAAAGCCTGCCCTGTATTTTGAGTAAAGAGGCAGATTGTAATGTTTTGTAAAGGTATGCACTGAACTCCAAGTAGCAGCCTCTAAAATGTCTTTGGTTGGTACTCCCCTGAGAAAAGCTGCAGAAGTGGCTGCAGCTCTGGTTGAATGAGGCCTGGCTGCAGCTCTGGTTGAATGTGGCCTAATGCCCTTAGGCACTGGTTTGCCATGCTGTGAGTAATAGAAACGAATGCAGTGACCTATCCACTTTGAAATAGTCTGCTTGGAGATAGCCTTTCCTTGTGATGCTGTGGCATATGCCACTAGTAATTGTTCTGTCTTTCTGAAAACTTTAGTTTTGTCCAGGTAGAATCTAAGTTGTCTGTGTACATCCAAAGAAAGCAGAATTTTCTCCCCCTTGTTCTGTGGATTTGGATAAAAAGTTGGCAAATGAATTGTTTGGTTAAGGGCTACGCTGGATACCACCTTAGGCATAAATGTAGGGTTTGTTCTCAGAGAGACCCTGTCTGGATAAAAAATGATAAAGGGTTCCACAGCCATGAGAGCCTGTAGCTCAGAAACTTGTCTTGCAGAAGTTATTGCTAGGAGCAGAGCTGTTTTCCAAGATAAGAACTTTATATCCGTAGTAGCAGCTGGCTCAAAAGGAGGTAAGGTGAGTTTTTCCAAGACATAATTGAGGTCCCATGCAGGTATTGGCATTCTCCTTGGAGGCCTTAAGTTTTTGGCTTCTCTGAGGTACTGCCTTAATAAAGGATGAGAAAAAAAAAAGAGTGGTGGCTCTGTATTGTAATGAGCCGAAATGGCAGAGGCATGGATTTTAATTGATGAAAAAGATAGGCCTTTGTCCAGCATCTCAGTTAAGTATTGCAAAATCTGAGGAATATTTGGGACAGCTGTTATCAGTTCTTTGAGCTTGGTTCCAAGCGCAAAATCTCTTCCATTTCCCAGCATAGGATTTCCTAGTACTAGGCCTTCTGGCTTCTAAAATGACATTACAGCTTTACTGAGAGGAGTGGTTTGCATGGCTACATTATCAGACATGCTGCCAGGTTTAGGGTCCTGAGTTGGCTGTGCAGAATCTGATTGTTTTGCTGGGACAGTAGAGGAGTTGTTTTGAGGCAAGGTCCAGGCTGGGCATTGGGACAAGTTCCTTAAGATCGGATACCGGTACTGGCATGGCCAGTCTGGGGCAATCAGAATAATTTTTGGTTTCTCCTGCCTGAGCTTTAGGAGTACCTTGGGGAGGAGAGGCACTGGAGGAAAGGCATATACTGATAGGTTTGTCCAGTTGAAAGATAAGGCGTCCACTTTCCAAGCTTGTCTGTGATAAGTCCTTGTGCAGAATCTTTTTAGTTGATTGTTTTGAGGGGAGGCAAACAGATCTATGTCCGGGCGTCCCCATTTCTTTGCTATCATGCTGAAGACTTGTGGATCCAGGTGCCACTCGTGGGGATCCATGAGGTTTCTGCTTAGTTCGTCTGCCAGAGTGTTTTCCTTTCCTGGCAGGAATTGTGCCTGCAGATGAACTTGGTAAGTCAATGCTGTGTCCCATAAAGCCATGGCTTGTCTGCACAGGGGATAAGAATGAGTGCCCCCCTGCTTGTTTATGTACCACATGATAATGGTGTTGTCTGTCTTTATCAGTAGTTGTCCCGGATGAAGTAGGTCCTTGAAGGCTGTCAGGGCATTTTGAACAGCTAGCATCTGTTTTTGATTGATATGTAGATGTTTGTGGACCAGGTGCCCTGAATGCCTCTTCCTGCCATGTGTGCCCCCCAGGCATAATGTGAAGTATCCGTTGTTAGGGTCTGCCTGGCTGGGGGTAGTGAGAATGGCTGTCCCTTATTTTGGTGACAAGCCTTTGTCCACCATCAAAACTCCTGTTGCAGGCACGGAATTAGAGTAATCATTGTTTCCAGACTGTGGCAATGTTGTGTCCAGACACTTTTTAGGTACCATTGAATTTTCCTCATATGCAGTCTTGCATATGGAATTAGTAAGATGCAGGATGCCATGAAGCCCAAAGCCTGCAGAATTTTTCTTGCAGATAACTGGGCCTTTGTTGCCATTTCCTTGAAATAGGTAGTCAGTTGCCTTTGTTTGTCTGGAGTGAGATAAGCCATCTGGGCAGTTGTATTTAAGCTTGCACCCAGGAATATTATCTCTTGAGAGGGTACTAGTTTTTATTTCTTTTTGTTGACTGTGTACCCAAGGCATGTTAAAAGTCTTATCACAAACGTTAGATGCTGTAAGTAGAATGTCCTTGTTCTCTGCTTGTATGAGGCAGTCGTCCAAGTAAGGATATATTTGTATTCCTCTTTGTCTGCAGTAAGCAATTACTGGTGCAAGGCACTTTGTGAAGACCCTGGGCACAGTAGATAAGCCAAAGGGCAGTGCAGAGAATTGGTAATGCTTTGAGCCAGCCTTGAATCTGAAGCATCTTCTGCAGGATTGTCTGATTGGGACATGCAGGTATGCCTCTTTTAGGTTTAAAGTCACGAGCCAAGCCTTGCTGCCCAGCATGGGCAGAAGCTGCTGTAAGGTCAACATCTTGAATTTTGGTATATCCAGGAAAGTGTTTAGAATATATAGGTCCAGTATTGGTCTCCATGCTTTGTCCTTTCTCGGTACCAAGAACAGTCTTGAGTAAAATCCTTGTCCCTGCTCTTGCTGTGGCACTTGTTGAATAGCCCTCATGTCCATGAGAGCTGCAACTTGTTTTTGAGCCTCTGCCCATTGATTTTTTGGCAGGTCTGGCCAACCGTTTGCCCTTGGCAGGGTATGGAAATGAAACCCGTAGCCTTGTGACACTATGTCTAGAACCCATTTGTCCTGGGTTATAATGTGCCAATTTTGAGAAAAAAGTGCTAGTTTTCCCCCTAAGGGTGCTGCCAGAAGAGAAGTGCTTGGTGCAAGCAGGGGGAAGTCATTGGCACTGGTTTCCTGTATGATTGTGCTTCGTCTTCTCCATCTTTGGAGGTAGAAGCACTCCACTGCTTAGACCTGTAGGATCCTTGCGGCTGTGATCTGCCCCTTTGAGGTATGTCTGAGACTGGAAAGGACCAATTCTTTGTATGCCAGTGTCTGCTAAATCTAGGTGGTTGTACCTGTAAGAAATCCTTGACCGTTTGCATAGATTTAGCTTTGTCCTCCATTTTCTTTAACACCTCTTCTGCCTTAACACCAAACAAGGTATCATGTTGTAAAGGATCATCTAATAATTTTGCTTTAACATGGTCAGGCAGATTTTGTTCCTTTAACCAAGCATGCCTCCTAATGACAGAACCCGCAACAGTGGCCCTGCAGGAGGCCTCCAGAGACTCAAACCCACATTGCAAAGTATGCTTTCCAACTTGTTCAGCTGCATGCAATAAATCCTGTATTTCGTTGTTTTCTGCACATTCAGAATTTGCCATCATTTTCTGTTTAAGCAGTGTCATGATATATTGATGATATTTAAGCATATGAAACTGGCAATTTAAGGCCCTTATAGCCAAAGTAGCAGATGTGTAAATCTTTTTCCCCATCTATCCAGTGCCCTAGAATCCCTGTCAGAGGGGGTAGGGTTTTTTGCAGTAGAAGCCTTGACCCCTTTTGGACCCTGAGAAATAGTTTCTGGGTCTGCAGTAGGGTTTTGAAAAGGAATTTATGAGAGTCAGGGACCCTGTAGTATCTGTCCGGCTTAACAGGAGCTGGAGGTAAAGAGTCAGGGGTCAGACTAGACTCCGAGAACACATCATCTACAATGTCCAACACAGGTGGAATAGCTAGAGGCCTGTGTTGAGGTAGTAAAAGGAAGTCTCTGAGCCTTTTCTTAGATTCTGAAAAATCTTGGCTCTCCCAGTGGAAGTGCTCCCTCATGGTATGCAAGGTTTCCCCAAAAGAGTAGTCCTCAGGAGGAGAAGCTGAAGGAATTGATTCTTCAGCATCAGAATCCTCATAGAGGGGGAAGAGAATATTCCTGATCAGGAGAGGAATCAGAAGAAATGGAAACCTGATCTGAAGATTCATAGTCTGTCTCTTGCCTAGGCCTCTTATCAGGAGGGGGATGGGAACCCCTGGGATGGGAACCCCTGATCAAGGTGATTAAGTCTTCAGCCATTTTGAGCATCTGTTTTTTGGGCATGGAGGCCTGTCCTTGTGGCTGGTGAACTTGTTTCTTTGCCTTTAAAGGTGTTTTAGTCTTTGAAGTCGGTATAATATATAATTGTGTAGGTCTGAATACACCCTCAGAAGCCGATGTCTGCTCAGCGGCTCCGGACCCATCTGAGGGAATAATCTCCGAGGCTCCAATACCTTGAGTTTCCAGCGGCCTGGCCGACTCCACGTGGGAGTCAGTAGCGGCCTGTGACTCTAAAGTAGCGGGCGTCGGGGGCTGCGAAAGTGCCTCACTGAGAACCGGCGACTTGATTAGGAGAAGCTTGGTCGTCGGTTTTGGACCTCGGTTGCCTGTCTTTTTCTTTTTCTTTGCATATTTTGTGAATTATGGTAGTCGGATGGCTATCCGACGACATTGTATAATTAAATCTTCGCCCAAAATAGCTTAAAGCAAAATCGTACCGACGTTTAATAGTGCATTGGTTAAATCTAGCACAAAACCGACAACTAGCAACATCGTGGTCAGGGCCTAGGCAAGGAATACAGTAAGAATGGAAGTCCTTATGGAGGTATTTGCTTCCCACAAGAAATACAATTATTAACTTTTTCTGACATCGGACTGGAGCAAGAAAAAAGTTTCCCCAACGGGGTACTTAGCTTTTAATGAAGACTTCGGATCTGAAACTCAAACACGAAAATCTCAGGAGTCGGCCGACCGGCACTTGCAAACTGCTTCTGCTTCAGGCACCGCTTGGCAAGAAAGACTGAATAAAATGGCGTCGGCTGCATCTTTTACACCCCTGACAACCTGATGTCAGGGAAGAGGCGACAGCAACCGACACAGGACCCAAGACTTTGGAATTCAGGCCAGCTGAGGGCAACCTGCCAGCAGGATAACCCAAATGTAATGACTGCAACAGGGAAACACGAAGAACATCAAGGTCAAATGGGGGGGCCCTAGGCAGAGTAATAGATCAGCCCCCCCCCCCCATGGCATCACCCCCAGCCATTCCAGTGTCCTATTACTTGAGTATTTCTCCTCCGTTACCAGAAACACTGTTCAAACTGCCAGTGTATGTACTATTTTCTTCTTTACTTCTACAAGGATTAGAGAGATCTAAAACTTTTATTTCAAATTTCATAGCACAAACACTATTAGTCATTTGCTAAACACAACAACACAGTCTTACAATGAAAATAGACTATGCGTGAACAGTAAGCTTCTCTGCCCCTTAAACAGCATTGAAACTCACATTCAAATAAAATTAATCTGCACAGGACCGGATTAAGTTTACTTTTGGGCTGTTTTCAAAACATAGGGCTTCAAACATCCACTCTACAAAGATAAGCTAAAAGCCCTGTCCCTCTGCTCAGTTTCATAGAGACTCCTCAGAGGTGACCACTGACTGGCATACAAAGCAATCTCAGACCCCGCCTTGATAAGACTGCTGCATAACCGCAAGTCAAGCTCCACTCGAGTAACCCGTATGTGTGATCTCAATCTGGTCTGTGATATCAATAGGACTTGTTGGCGGGACAGATGTGTCCCAGAGACTCCCCCATCTGTGGAATAGACTCCCTCTCCACGTCAAGCAGAGTATCTCATTATCCCTTTTTCAGTACAACATGGATAACTGGATGGGAAACAGAAAATTCATCCCTGGGATTACATCTGTGTCCCTGCTGGACAGGGGCATCGGGTGCTGACTTGTCTAAACATGGGCTAAACTCTTGGCTAGGCTTATAAGGGCCTCGGGGCAAATAGCCTAGTAACTTCCTATGATAGGCCCCTTGCCCACATTTTTAGGACCATGCATACATGCACATGTTCTTTGATGCACCTTCCTTCTGGATTGTATTCCTTACATAATACAGCACCACTTATTAGACTGGGTTTTAAATTTGTAGTTTTCTATATTTTTCCAGTAAGCTATGTAACAAAGTATGAACCAATAATGGCAAAACTATTTATTTCACAACATTTCAACCATAAAAGGCCACAGAAATTTATGTCATTACAATCCATCAATCAATCAATCTGCACAATCTCTGCAGAATTAAAGTCATCTGAATAATTCCATATTAAAAAGAGTTCTTTAACAAAGTGGTTGCTGCTAGCAAACAACTTTATATTTCAGTGTTTTATCTACAAATTCAGTGCTTGCTGCCCTTGAAGAATAAACTGTCTGCTACATTAAAAAAATGGTAAGGTGGTAATTTTGCAATAGGGAATTGATGGCATATTGGCAACAGATTCATGGTTACTAGGCATCTAATCCAGGAGGACACACTCAGGACTTCATAAATGCCTACCCCATTTAAAGTACAATACAGTATCAGCAATCCATCTACTTGGTTTGGAAGTAGAACCCACAGCCCTCTGGATCAATAGCAGGTCATGTCACTTGTGGTGCTACAAACACTGCTTTCAAATTAGAGCACAAACAGTGATGATTACTTGCTAAACAAAGCTGCACAATGAAAGCAGACTTAGCATGAATAAACGGCTCATAATTCCTTGAAAATGCACTGAAACAAATACTTTAAGTAGTCTGGTAGTTGGTGCCTAGGGCCTCATTTGACAATGATCCAGCTCTGCCTGACAGAAGCATAAGGCTATGAAACCTGTCATTTTTTTCAGATAATGCTTTAAAATACACATGTTGTTATACAAAATCCATGTTTAGGAGTGATTACATCAGAAATTTTATACAGAAGAAAGCAGTTACAATGATTTAGCTCTTACATCACAAGTCATGCCAATGGTCAGTTTTAAGAGGTCCATTAAGACCCATTGTTTCAAGTTGGCCTATGACCTTCTTTAAAGCATTTCTAGTTTTTTTTTTTTTTTTTTTAATATTTAAGAGCGTCATACTTATAAAGCTATGAGATTTTATTTAGATTGCTTTACTGTAAATAATGTTTTAGTAGTCCGATTATACTTAAATAGCACTGACAATAAAATAAACACCTTAATGAAATGTAAATGTTAATTTTTATTTGACTGTTTGCTACATTAAGAAAATAATGTTGTGGAAACATGAATGTGGAAAAAACTACTAAACAAAAATTGTTACCAGGTAGAACACTAAAAAGCTAATAAACAAAGACATCATATATGGGACATTCATGAAACAGCCAAAAGACAATTCTTGTAAGGGGTGAGGATAAAAACCTGCAAGTTAAAAAGACTATCCATTTATTCAAAATTAGAGAAAAAGGGAGAGCAGCTGGGCTATGCAATCTTCTGCTATCAAACCACATGCTTTAACCTATGTACTGCCACTTACTTTCATCCAAGCCCAATTCTTTTGCAGTGACAAGAAAAAAAACACATCTCCAGGGAAGAAAGGTATTCTAAAATAGACTGGTTGGGAATTGGCATAATAATCAAGGTGTTTAACTTACAGAAACGAAGTACAGGGTTTGACACTCAAATGGAATAACTGGCTAGGCTTAGAATGTCCTAAAAAGGCAGTTAGACTGACATGAAATTATAAACCTAAGACATCTTTCAGAAAACGTGTAAGAAAATGTAGGCATAATTTAAATTGGCTAAGTTTCTGGTGTCATTCTAAGGGGATCCAGTATCTGTCTGCCTGGGATGACATGACTGACAGACCTCGATGCTTTGCCAGAGATGGCCTGCATCTGTCACCCCTGGGCTTCCAGATACTGGCCAAGGCTCTTGCCACTCCTACAGTGCCTTTCTTAGGCAGTGTTCCAAAGACCAAATTACCACCGTAACAGCTACAAACAAATGCAATATGAGGGTCATGGTGCTCAACGCTAGAAGTCTAAATCTCAAAATGCACTCACTCAAAGCACTCCTTAAAATGGAGAACATGAACATTTGTGCTGTAACAGAGACCTGGTTCAAGGCAGCAGAAAGCACCCCTGCACTACCAGGCTAGAACTCATTCCACACCTTTCAGCCCCAGAACTTGGATTGAAGCTCCAAAGGCGGTGGTGTTTCCATATTCATAAAGGATGTGCACACCTCCAGACTAGTAGCCCAACATAACTCTTCTGAGATGCTTCAGGTGCAGCGAACATTGGGTAAGACAGCGATTCAGGTCGTAGCCTGCTATAGGTCCCCAACCATGTCCCAAGACTTGCACTCCCATTCCTCAGCACCGTGGAGAATATTAGGGTCCAACCTAACACTCATACTGGGCGACTTCAACTACCCCTCCATTAACTGGGAAAACTTCTCATGTACCAATACACTTGCCCAACGTTTCCTGAAATTCATTAAAATTCCAATGCCCTGGACCAGCTTGTTCTGATCCCCACTAGAGGTAGCAACATCCTTAACCTGGTTATTACTAACATGGGCAACTGTTGCTCTACATCAATAGCCATCTCCTCCCTGGTTAGATCAGAGCACAAACTAATCACCTTGGAAATCCACCCCCCCCCCCACCAAGGTAATCACCATGAAAAACTTCTCTAAAGCTAATTTTGGGCTCCTAAAAACAGAGGTGGCTAATTTCACGGCACCCATGCAAATGGGGATCAGATGCATGACCGCCCAATCATACACCAATGCACTGTACGAACATGTACACAAATGCATGGAGTTTGCCATACCCAACAGAACCAAGACACTCTTCTCCAAAAAATGGAAGCCAATCTGGTAGTCCCCTGGCATAAACAAACTCTACAACAGAAGGGGGAACTGATGTGGAATAAGGTGAAGTCCCAAGACTGGAAACACTCCCTTATCAGCCTCAACAAAAAGTTGAGATCCCTCATCAAATCCTCTAAAGCTAGCTATGAAAACAGAATTGCAGCAGATAGTAAAGAAAACCAGAAGGCCTTCTATAGTTATGTAAAGAATCTCCACGGCAATGCCCAGATTTGCTCTGAGCTGCTGCACAATGGTACCTCCTATACCGAGCCAACAGATATAGCCAATATACTGGCCGGCAGATTCAGTGCCAACTTTACCCCCCCAAGGGACCAGTCACAATACCAGTAGATTGCCAGGCACCCAGTATTATTGCTGCACAAGTTAAAACAGCACTGTCCAAGGCCAAGAATACAGCTTCTATGGGACCTGAAAATATCCCTGGCTGTGTTCTACATGAACTACAGAGTGAACTGGCACCTCACCGGTGTGCCCTGTTTAATCACAACCTCACCTCAGGCTTTGTCCCTACCAAATGGCGCACTGCTACAGTCATCCCTCTCCAGAAAGGAGGAGCGACTACAGACCCTGGGAACTATTGCCCCATTAGCCTGACGAGTCTAATAAGCAAAGCTATGGAACGCATCATCATGGACCTAATAAACAAGGATATAGGGAATCTCCAAACCCTGGATCCCACACAGTTTGATTTTGTGAAGGGTAGATCATGCCTGCTCAACTTAGTCAGCTTCTTTGAGTCAGTCACCAGAGCTGTGGATGAAGGCAAGGTGGTTCATACAGCCTACCTTGATCTGGCCAAGGCCTTTGATGCCATTCCCCACTCAGGAATCATAGAAAAACTCACTAAGCTAGGCATCAACCCCTATATCACTAGGTGGGTAGAAAACTGGCTCACAGGTATTACCCACAGTGTGAAAGTAGCTGACTCCAAGTCAGACTGCTGACCACTCACGAGTGGAGTCCCACAGGGTTCGGTCCTGGGTCCTCTCCTGTTTGGTATCTACTTCTCTGAAGTCCAGGCCAACATGAAGGGACTCTGGCTGACTAAGTTCGCAGACGATTGCAAGTTGGGAGCTGCTATTAACTCCCTGGGTGATGCTGACATCCTCGGGCAGCATGATGGCAGGGTAATCCTATGGGCTAGGCTTGGAAAGGCACCAGGGCCATTAGCCTAGTACACACCTATGAACCTAAGAAGGTATATACATCAAGGGCAAAGTGAAAAGTGTTTCTTTTGGATGGTGCAGTGATTCAGTGGTTTGCATTGTCACAGCAAGAGGTTCTCTGGTTCGATTCTCGGCCAGGGTGCCTTATGTGCGGAGTCTGCATGTCCTACCTGCATTTGTGTGGGTTTCCTCCAGGTGATCCAGTTTCCTCCCACATTACAAAGACATGCATCTGGAGCTTTTCTCCCCAGGCCTCCGCTGAAAATTGGCTCGTTCCAAGTCAGACTTTCCTGGTAAACAAATGTTAAATAAATAAAATAAGAAACACATTTTCGTATAAATCAGGGTAATGTAAGCAACAGCATTAACAAGAAAGTAGCCAAGATTTCAAATGCATGGAAATCATATGGGACAAACAGACGGCAGTCTGCGTCAAGGGTGGGAAGAAATAGTGTAGGGTAAGACTGGCAACTTAAACAACAGGTAGTGAAAACAAGCAGGCTAGGTGATCAATGGGTCCTGATCTAGTGCCATGTCTACGTTTTTGTAATAAATACATGGACCTTCTCATTTACTGCAACAAATTCTAACTAAGAAGTACACAAAAGGGAAATAGCCTCAACACCTGCCTGAGTAAGAGTGGTGTATTGAAAAAGGAGGTATATAGCCCTGACTATACAGGTCAGTTAGCACCTGATGGAACTGGTAGGGGTAAGAGAAGGACAAGGTTGTGCCTCCTCACCTCTCACCCTGGTAGGGGTAAGAGAAGAAGGACAAGGTTGTGCCTCCTCACCCCTTTCCCTGGGGAGGAGCAGGATGACATGCTGGGTGAGGCAGGCTTTTCCCAGTAGAGATACGTAAGCAGAATACAGAGGAAGACAAGCATGTGATAAAGTCTGTCCTACTGTACTTACTTGGGTCGGGGGGGGTTGGGATGTTTCTAGACTATGCCGAACTGCAGGCATTGGCCTTTGAAAATACACCAGGAAGCAAGAGTAAAAGACTCTCAAAAAGACTCCAGCTTGGCCTCAGTATATCAAGTCCCAGCTTTTCCACTCCTCTGCCTGGTCACAAAGGTGAAAGAGGGAGAATTATACCCCATACAGCTGTATAGGCTTGTTACATCCAGAGACACAGGGCCCATCTTATGAAGGGACACACTCTAGGTTATCACTTACATTGTAATAGCTCTAGGAAAGAGATAAAATACAGCTGTGTACACTTACCATAAATGTAGATCTTTGAGTGTATTCACTGTTACAGTCATCACACTTGGGTTATCTGCCTTCAGGTAGCCCTCTGTCAGCCCGAATACCAGAGACTTAGTATTTCTGCGTCGGTTGCGGTCACTCCAGGATTGACGTCAGGTCGTCAGGGCTATAAAAACAGGCAGCCGACACCATTACTTCAGTTTTTCTTGCCCCAAATGTCAGGAGCTCCCCCCAATAGGAGCAAAGCTACGGTGGAGGAAAACACTACCAGTAAAAAGTAAATACCAATACCAATGCCCCTAAAGGGGGGGGGGTAAAGGGCAGAGAGAGAGAGAGAGAGAGAGAGAGAGAGAGAGAGAGAAACCAGGGGGTTGGAGGGTGGGAAACTAAGACTGCAACAGTGAATGCACTCTAACATCTACATTTATGGTATGTGTACACAACTGTACTATGTTCTTCGTGTTTCACTGTTGCAGTCATCACACTTGGGTGGATTCCCACAACTGAAGGGTGGAGGCAGTCAAGAAGAATTAGGGCTGGCTAGAATGCCCTGCAGGACTGCTGTTGCAAAACCTGCCCTGGATTTGGAGAAGATAGGCAAATGGTAGTGTTTGGTGAAAGTGTGTACTGAACTCCAGGTAGCAGCTTCCAGGATGTCCCTGGTAGGGACTCCCCTGAGAAATGCTGAAGAGGTAGATGTTGCCCTAGTGGAATGTGTTCTGACCCCCTGAGGGATTGGTTTCCCATGGTGCTTGTAACAGAAATGGATGCAATGTGCTATCCATTTAGAGATAGTTTGCTTTGAAATTGCCTTGCCCTCTGCCCCTGTTGCAAAGCTGACTAGTAACTGGTCTGATTATCTGAAGGGCTTAGTCCTATCCAGGTAAAATTTGAGCCGTCTGTGCACTCCAAGGAGTGCAGGATCCTTTGCCCTTTAATTTTGAGGATTAGGGAAAAAAGTAGGCAAATGTATGGATTGGTTGAGAGCCACACTGGACACCACTTTAGGCATAAAGGAAGGGTTTGTCCTGAGGGAGACCCTGTCAGCATGGAAAATAATGAAGGATTCCACAGCCCTAAGTGCTTGTAGTTCAGACACACTTTTAGCTGAAGTGATGGCTAGAAGCAATGTTGTTTTCCAAGAGAGGAATTTTAAGTCTGCTGACGTTGCAGGCTCAAAGGGTGGAAGTGTGAGCTTTTCCAGTACAAAGTTAAGGTCCCAAGCAGAGGTGGGTGCTTTCCTTGGTGGTCTTAAGTTATTTGCCCCTCTCAGGAACTGTTTGATAACAGGGTCAGAGAAGAGAGGTGGCTCAGTGTTGTAATGAGCCGAAATGGCTTAGGCATGGATCTTAATGGAAGAGAACAGGCCTCTGTGGAGTAGATCTGCCAAGTAATCCAGGATTAAAGGCAAGGAGGGTAGAGTTGTGTCCTCTCCTTTAGATAGACTCCAGGAGCAATACCTTTTCCACTTATCCGCATAGGATTTCCTTGTACTGGGTCTTCTGGCTTCAAGAATGACGTCCAGCATCTGCTTGCTTAGAGTTGCTGGGGTAGGATTCAAGGGATAAGCCAGACTGCAAAATTTTGGGTTTGCAGTTGTGGATGCAAAATCTGCCCCTCCTGCTGAGAGAGCAGGGTAGGGCTCTGGTATAGGTGCCATGGTGGCACTGATGTCAGGCTCCACAGGAGTGGGTACCAGTGCTGGCACGGCCAGTCCAAGACAATCAGAATTGTCCTCAGTTTGTCCCGTTTTATTTTGAGTGATACTCTTGTGAGAAGGGGCAGAGGTGGGAAATGCATAAATTGATTGAAAAGATAGGGCATCCACTTTCCAGGCCTTGCTATGAGGTTTCCTGGTGCATAATTTCCTGAGCTGGTGGTTGTACAGGGAGGCAAAGAGGTCCACTTCTGGGGTCCCCCATTTCTGAATCAGAAGGTTGAAGGTGCTGGGCTCTAACTGCCACTCATGTGGGTCTAGGAGATTTCTGCTTAAGTCATCTGCCAGTGACTTTTGTTTGCCTGGCAGGAACTGAGCTTGCAGATGGACTTGCATGTCCAAGACTGTATTCCACAGGGCCATGGCTAATCTGCAGAGTGGGTAGGAATGGGTTCCCCCCTGCTTGTTGATGTACCACATAACTGTGGTGTTGTCTGTTTTTATTAGTAGTTGTCCTGGAAAGAGTAGGGATCTGTAAGAGGTCAGGGCGTTCTGTACAGCTAGCATCTCTTTTTGGTTGATATGCAGATGAATTTGACTTTGGCTCCAGTGGCCCTGAATGCATTTGCCATCCATGTGTGCTTCCCAGGCATAGTCTGATACATTTGTGGTTAGGGTCTGGGCAGCGTGGGGTTGAGTAACGGACAGTCCCTTGTTGTGGTTGCATGCTTCTGCCCACCAAAGAAACTCTGTCCATAGACAGGGTATGATAGGAATGACTGGTTCCAGGTCCTGAGAATGTTAGCACCAAAGACTTTTTAAGTACCATTGAAGTTTCCTCATATGCAGTCTTGCATATGGAATTAGCAGTATACATGAGGCCATGAACCCTAGGGCCTGCAGTATTTTCCTTGCGGACAGCTGGGTTCTGGTGGCCATTTGTTTGAAGTAGGCTGTCAGACTTGTTTTACTGAAGTGAGGAATGCCATCTGGGATGCTGTGTTCAAGCTTGCTCCCAGGAATACAATCTTTTGACTGGGCACCAGTTTTGATTTTTTTTTCGTTGATGGTGTACCTCAGGGAAGTGAGAAGGTTTTTCACAAATGTCAGGTGCTGCAAACAGTAATTCCTGACTGTCAGGCAGTCGTCCAAGTACGGGTAAATTTGGATATTTCTCTGCCTGCAGTATGCAATGGTTGGAGCCAGGCATTTTATGAATACCCTGGGCACAGTAGATAAGCCAAAGGAAGTGCAGAGAACTGATAATACATAGATCCAGCCATGAAAACAAAGATACTTCCTGCATGACTCCCTTATAGGGATGTGCAGATAGGCTTCTTTTAAGTCTAGGGTGACGAACATGGCATCCTTGGCCAGCATAGGTAGAAGCTGTTGCAGGGTAAGCATCTTGAATTTTGGGACCACCAGGAAGGGGTTGAGAATTGAAAGATCCAGGATCGGGTGCCAAGAGCCTCTTTCCTGGGTACCAAGAATAATCTGGAGTAGAAACCCTGACCCCTTTGTTCTACTGGAACTGGCTGAATAGCTCTGATGTTGAGCAGGGAAAGAACTTGGTTTTGAGCCTCTGCCCACTGGTTTGGAGGAAGGTCTGGAAAACCACTTGGGGTTGGCAGTGAATGGAAATAAAATTTGTACCCCTGGGATACAATGTTGAGGACCCATCGGTCCCGAGTGATAGACATACAGTTTTTTCCATGAAGGTCAAGTTTTCCTCCTAGGGGCACAAGCAATTGGGAAGGGCTGGGAAGTAGAGATGAAAAGTTATTGTGAACTTTTTCCATAGGGAGGTGGCTTAAGGGTGGTTTTAGGGGTGGGAGCACTCCATTGCTTAGATATCTGCATACCCTGAGACTGTAGTCTGGATGGTCTGTTTCTCCTGGGTCTTGTTTGGGAAGGCCTGGTGGGGGCTGGAAAGGACCAGTGTTTTGAAGGGTAATGCCTACTGAATCAAGGTGGTTGCACTTGTAAGAATTCTTTAACAGTTTGCATAAATTTAGCTTTTTCTTCCATCTTTTTAAGAACAACCACGTTGGTGCCAAACAAAACATCCTTATTTAAAGGAGTGTCTAGTAATTTGGATTTGACATGATCTGGTAAAGTCTGCTCCTTCAGCCAAGCATGTCTCCTCAGTACAGAGCCAGTGATTGCAGTCCTGCAAGATGCTTCTAGGGCATCAAAACCACACTGCAAAGTATGCTTACTAACTTGGTTTGCAGAATGCATAAGCTCTTGCAAATCTTTATTTTCTGCACAATCTGGAAATATTACCAGTTTTTTGTTTAATGAGATCCATAATATGTTGCTGGTACTTCAGCATGTGAAACTAGAAATACAATGCCCTGATAGCAAGAGCTGCTGAGGTATATATCTTCTTACCCCATCTGTCTAAAGCTCTGGAATCCCTGTCCGAAGGGGTAGGATTTTTAGCTGTAGTAGCCTTAATACCTTTAGGTCCCTGGGAAATGATCTCTGGATCAGCAGTAGAATTCTTAAAAATAAACTTGTGGGAATCAGGTACTCGGAAGTACCCGTCGGGTTTCCTAGGGGCCGGAGGTAAGGTGTCTGGAAGTAAGACTGGATTCCATGAAAACATCATCCACAACATCCAGGACAGGGGGAATAGCTAAAGGCCTGTGCTAAAGTAGCTCTAAAAATTATCTGAGTCTCTTTTTGGACTGAGGATAGTCTTGGCATTCCCAATGGAAATGCTCTCAAAGTATGCAAGGTTTCACCAAAAGAGAAATCCTCTGGAGGAGAGGCAGAGAGAATGGATTCCTCTGCATCTGAATCTTCATAGGCTGATGAGGGCATGTCCTGATAATCAGAAAAGTCAGAGTCATCGGACTCCTGGTCTGTAGAATTTGAAGGCAACAAAATTCTTTATGTCTTAGCAGGGGAAGGCTTGCTTCCCCTAATTGGCATTATAAGGTCTTCAGCCATTCTAAGCATTTGTTTTTGTGGCATGGGGGCCTGAGCATAAGTTTTCTAGGCGTAATGCATACTCTGGGCCTAAGAAACTCAGTAGTTTTAGCTAAAAAAGAAGTCGGTTTGATTCGAACTTTGGTAGGTCGGAAAACACCCTCAGAAGCCGGTGCCTGCAAAGAGGCTCCGGACCCATCCAAGGTAGAGACATCTGCCGGTTCCATAGTCGAAGAAGCATCTCGCGGCATACCGGACTCTGAATGGGTCACAGCAGAGGCCTGCAAATCCATAGAAACAGGCATCAGGGGCTGCAAAGGCACCTCACTGAGTACCAGTGGACTGGCGACTAGCTTAACGGAAGCGTTGTTGGCAGTGTTGGACCTATGCGGTCTGTCCCTGTCTTTATCCTTACGTTTTTTTGGAAGATTGGTAGTCGGATGGCTTACCAAAGCCATTTCGGAATACGGAGCTTGAGAGCGAAAGAATTTAGCAACAAAAATAGCACAACGACGAATGGTTCGGGTGTTAAGGCACAAAACCGACAGCGAGGGAAGTCGTTGTCTGGGCCTGAAAAGGTGACGCAGTAAGAATGAATATCTCTGTGAGGTATTTGCTTTCCACAGGCAAGACAATTGTTAACTTTTTCTGACATCGGTTAGAGCAAGGAAAAAAGGATCCCTAATGGGGTACTTAGCTTTAGAAGACTTCAGGATTATCAATTCGAAAAACGAAAATTTCAGGTAGCGGCCTACCGGCACTTGCAAACTGCTTCTGCTTCGGGCTCCTCCTCGGCAAAAAAGACTGATTTAATTGCATCAGCTGCCCGTTTTTATACCTCTGATGACCTGACGTCATGGAAGAAGCGACAGCATCCGACGCAGAAATACTAAGACACTGGTATTTGGGCTGACTGACCTGCTGGCAAATAACCCAAGTGCGATGACTGCAACAGTGAAACACGAAGAACATCAAATGTTACAGGCTTTATAGCTCCCTTAAAAGGCATAGGAAAGAGAGATATGGCCTGGAAAATGTGAAAATCACAAAGGACCTACCACAGTAACTACCATAATCTCAGGTAGCAATGCTGAACCACCACTAAGGCTGCAAATTTCACTCCTTAGAAATAAGAAGGTCCTACTAGGTAGCACTCCGAAGGTATTTTGGAAAATTATCAAATACTTGGTAAAGAAGAACAAATAAATATGGCTGGCAACATTAATTAAGCCTCGAGATTCTCAGGTACCAAGCCTAGATTGTACAAACCTGCTACGGGTTTGGTACTAAAGATCGATTCTGTTAACACTGTTAATGTGACCAGTATTGCTGCTGTAGTACTTAATTACACTGTCTGCAAGTTTTACAGGACAGTAGTATCTAGGCTGTGTGTTTTCCCCTGCACTTGAGCTCTAAAAACTAGAATTTTTACATTAAACAGGGTTTTCTGACTGCGCTCTTGTTTCAGAAGTGTGCTGTTGCAAACCTGAGGTAATGGTGGCTGAAAGCTTATTGTGCATTTTCATAGCTTCATAAGTAGGTTCATATATTAGCCCTAGGGCCTATATAAGCCTAGCCAAAAAGGTACCCTGGCTTTCACCACCCAAGAAAATTATTTTCCTGTGCCCCTGTCGAGCAGAGCCACAGAAGTGATCCCTGGGGTGAATTTCCTATTTCCCATCCAATCAAGATTTTTCTTGAAAAGTGCTAATGAGGAGCTCTGTTTGACATAGATAGGTAGTCTGTTCAAGTATGGGAAGTCTCTGGGACAGGAATCTATCCCTCCAGCATGTTCTGTTTATTGTGGTGACAAGGTTTAGGTCCCTAGAGCATTTAAGTGAAGCATGTCCAACAGCTCTGGGTTTGACATAGCTTTGTATGTTAGGCAGAGATCGCCTCTGAGTAGGCGATATGCGATGGAGTAAATCTGGAGTTTTTTGTGATGGTCTGCGTAGGGCATCTGTTTGAGGCCAGTAATCCTCTTTGTGAGGTATTTCTGTGGCCTTTCCAGTTGTTGTAGATGTCTTGTCAGGTACATACTAAAAGGGGCGTTGTACTTTATAATGGGTCTAATAAGTGATGAGTAGAGGGGAACAATGACCTCTTTTTTTCTGGATGAGAAACCATTTGTGATGAGGTGAGCCACGTAGAAGGATTTCCTGACCACTGTGGCGATGTGATTATCAAAGGAGAGATTACTGTCCACCTGTGTCCCAAGGTCTCTTATCACACTTTTAGCGTTAAGTAGACTACCACTTATGTGGTAGTTCATGGGTACAGAATTTTTACCAAAGGGAATGACAACACACTTTTTGGCATTGGGCTTCAGGCCATGGCTTTGACACCAGGCATCTGTCTCAGTGAGGCCCTTTTGTGGTATGTCCACATCGTTAGGAGTTTCAATTATAGCTCCTAATTTGCAGTCATCTGCAAACTTTGTTAGCCAAAGACCTTCTGTATTAGCCTGTACTTCAGAGAAGTAGATACCAAACAGGAGAGGACCCAGGACTGAACCCTGTGGTACTCCACTTGTCACTGGTCTGAAGTCGGATTTAGAGTCTGCTACTTTCGCAATGTGGGTTCTGTCAGTCAGCCAGTTGGCAACCCATCTTGTGACAAACGGATTTATACCTAGTTTAGTGAGCTTATCTATAATTCCAGAGTGGGAGATAGTGTCGAAAGCCTTGGCGAGATCTAGATAAGCTGTGTGAACCACCTTACCCTCCTCTATGGCTTTGGTGACTGCTTCAAAGAAGTCAGTCAGGTTTAGGAGACATTATCTGCCTTTTACAAACCCGAACTGGGTAGTGTTCAGAGTTTGGAGATTACCAATGTCTTTGTTTATGAGTTCCATGATGATACTTTCCATGGCCTTGCAGACCAGGCAAGTCAGACTAAGGGGAAGGTAGTTCCCGGGGTCCGTCGTGGCTCCCCCTTTGTAGAGTGGGATAAGCATTGCAGTGCGCCATTCAGTGGGCACAAAGCCTGAGGTGAGGCTATGATTGAACATGGTACTTAGGTAGGGTGCCAGTTCATTCTGTAGTTCATGTAGAACGCAGCCTGGGATATTGTCAGGTCCCATGAATGCTGTGTGCTTGGCTTTGGAGAGTGTGTTTTTCACCTGTGCAGCCGTGATTACAGGAACTTTGCATTCTTCCAGTATAGAGATGGGCCCTCTAGGGGGTGAGAGGGGGGTAAAGTTAGCAGTGAACCCATCTGCCAGGATGGTGGCAATATCAGTTGGTTCTGTATATTTAGTGCCATTGTGCTGTAACTCAGAGCAGATCGGAGTGTTGTCATTGAGATTCTTGACATAGCTATAGAATGCTTTGTAGTTGTCTTTAGAGTCAGTGGCAATTTTGTTTTCGTAACTAGCTTTGGAGGATTTTATGAGGGATCTCAGCTTCTTACTGAGGTTGACCAGGGAGTTCCTCCAGTCATGGGATTTTACTCTTTTTTGCAACAGTTTCTTTCTTCTGTTGTAGAGTTTGTTTATGGCAGAGGACCACCAGATTGGCTTCTTTTTTTTTTTGGAGGATACCATCTTGGTTCTATAAGGGATAGGATGATCCATGCACTCGTGTAAGTGCTTATAAAGTGCATTTGTGTAGGATTCAGCAGTCGTACTTCTATTGTCCGTCTGCATGGGTGTCGAAGTTTGCCACTTCTGTCTTAAGAAGTTGGCTTTGGAGAAGTTTTTTACGGTGGTTTCCCTAATTAGGGATGGGGGTGGGATGTGGATGTCTAGGGTGATTAGCTTGTGGTCGGATCTGACCAACGAGGAATTGACCTCTGGTGTGGAACACCGGTTGCCCATTTTGGTAATGACCAGGTCTAGGATATTGCTGCCCCTGGTGGGGGTGTGAATAAGTTGATCCAAGGCATTGGAATTTATGAATTCCAGAAAACGTTGAGCAAAAAAGAGTTGGTACATGATTTCCCAGTTAATGGTGGGGTAGTTGAAATCGCCCATTATTAGGGTGTTGGGTTGTACCCTAATACTTTCCAGTGTATCAGGAAATGAGGAGTGGGAATCCTGGGGCATGATGGGAGGTCTGTAGCAAGCTACAATTTGGACTGCAGTCTTGCCCAGAGTTAGCTCTACTTGGATAATCTCGGATGCATTATGCTGTGCAACTAGCCTGGAGGTGTGGATATCCTTAATGAATATGGACATGACTCCACCTTTAGTGCTTCGTTCTGGGTTAGGTGGCCAAAAGGTGTGGTATGAATTATAGCATGGTAATGCAGGGCTTTGAACCAGGTCTCTGTCACTGCACAGATGTCGATGTTCTCCATTTTAAGGAGTGCTTAGAGTGACTGCATTTTGAGGTTTAGACTTCTAGCACTGAGTAGCATTACCCTCAGATTTTGCTTGCATGTACCTGTTATGGTGGTGAATTTGTCATTTGAACCTTGCCTAAAAAAGGCACTATAGGGGTGGCAAGAGCCTTTGCCAGTATCCGGAATCCCAAGGGCAACAGGTGCAGGCCATCTCTGGCAAAGCATCATGGTCTGTTGATCATGTCATCCCAGGCAGACAAACACTGGATCCCTAGAATGACACCAGAAGCTTAGCCAATTATTGAAGTCAGTCATTTTGTACTTATACTGTGGTATCATTCTGGGTGATGGCAGGATGCTACTCTGGGCTAGGGTCATACCTGCCTGGGCTACAAGATCGGAGAGCTCCTCCATGTCTCTTTTCATGTAGTCCAAGGAGGTACGTCTCAGGTCATTCACACCAACATGGACAATGACAGTGTCACATTTGTACTTGTTGTGGAGTGACCTGAGTGTGTGTGTTATGTGGCGGATCCTGGCACCCGACAGGCAGCTGACAGTAACTTTCTCCTGGTTTAGCCTGGTGAGTGGAACATTAATTTGCCTGACTATAGAGTCACCTATGACTAGAGTGTTGGGCACGTTGTTATGCATTATGGGCTGTGGTTGAGTGGCACACTGCGTTTGTGGGCTATGTGTCATTTGGGTTGTGTTGGGGGGTGGAGTTTGCCTGCGTTTCTGCTTTGGAGGTCCCTGATGCTTGGGCAGGATTTTTATTGAGAGCCTCCGCGAATGTAGGTGTGCGTTTTGTATTTCTATGTGTGTTTTGGTGGTGTAGGTTTTGAGGCACTATGTGATGAGTGTGGTGTGGTGCAAGTGTTTACCTTCTCCTCTTGACCGTCTAGTCCAGTCTTGGGTGAAGAGAGCTTTGCTTCCAGTTTGGCTATACAAGTGCATCTTTCACAGGTTGTAGTGTTGGATGGTAGGAGGAGAGGATTGTCTGTGTACATGAGGCAATTGCTGCATTGCCCCAAGACGTCCAGATTCATCAGGTAGACAGGAGATATCACTGGGAGCTGACCCTTAGACATGCCTGGATAGGTGCTTATTTATTAAGTTTTGCTTTCCTGTAAACAAGTGAGGAAAGTTGAGTGCTGTAGTAATTTGTAGCTTATTTAGAGCTTACGAGTTCTGAACAAGTGCCGAGTTCAAAGAAACAGATTTGAGTGCTGAAACTAGAAAACCGGCTAGTTCTAAGAAACAAAATTAAGCTAAAAGGCTTCCCTCCAATACAGAAAGGCTTGGGGGCTCAGTAGCCTACAAACAGTCTACACCACTTACAGGAAAGTCAGGAAACCAGCTTAAATTTTTTTTGTTTTTCTTTCCCAGATGCTCTCTTTGTACACAGTAGGAGTGCCTGAAATCAGAATATGATCTCACTGCACTCAGTTTAGTGAGCAAATGAGATGGGCCCAGGAGTATCCAAACACATATTTACAAGAGAGGTGGGCAGTTTCAAAGCCACCAAGATAAACACCAAACAAAACTAAGGATGGTGAGTGGGGAACTAACTGAAAAAACAGTCAAAACTTCCAGTTCAGTTAATATTCAATGCAACACAAATAAATCAATTAAAATGCTGTACTATTTGAGAAAAGTGCAGCTAAAAGGTACTTAAATTCTCTTGTACGTCCAGTTGAATACATCTAGATCTTTTCCTCATAGGTCTGTAGACCTTGCTGTTGTAAAACTTGTTTTTCTGATTCTACACAAGCCCAATGTTTGCACTAAGCTGATCTCAATGCAGAGGAGGTTAGCAGTGCCCTTTATAGACACAAATGCTTTCAAATTAAAATTTCCCTTAGAATAACTATCTCTGCAACCTTCCCCAGCCCCCCTGCTGCTTTAGGAGCATCAGAGTTGTGTGCAGAGCAGCAATGCCTTGTTAGATACCTGCAGTTCACACCTAATATAGCACTGATTCTTTGCCCATGTGCTATCATCCCAGGCCATTTACATTTCTCCACTCTTCTCCTTGGTTAAACCCATAATAAAACCCTGAAACCCTGGATAGGCACTTTCCTGCTATTTCTGTGACCAGCTTGGTGGATATGAGCATCCTGAGGCAATGTAGCAATCGTCTCCTGTATACAGACAACCACTTAATCCTGAAACAAACACACACAATACATGACAGATGTAGTTACAATATAAAAATTAAGACACAACTCTCATATATTGGCAAATCAGATGACAAACAGGTTGTTAGCAAACGCACATTATTTCCCTGCCTAAATAAAGTCTCGACAGAAACCTACATATGCTGTAGTACAAGTAACTTAACAAAACTGCCCATACACTGCCCTCAGAAACCATATGCAAATACAACCAAGTCAACACCAACCACTACACATAAAAATACCCATCACAGTGTCTCCTCAGGTATTCCCCTAAGGTGAAACATCACACACTCAAACATCTTTGTTATAGGTGACTCCATTGTGAGACAAACAGACACCACCCCATCACCAGGTTGGATAAAGAGAGGGTTAGTCAGTTGCCTACTGTCACTCAACCACAGTACCGGTATGAATCAGTCATAGTCCATGTGGGTGTGAATGACCTGAGACGTACCTCCCTGGACTATATGAAGAAAGACATGATGGACCTTTCTGAATATGTGTCTCACTCTGGTGTGAGCCTTGCACTGAGCAGCATCCTGCCCTCACCAACCATTATACCACAACACAAACAGAAAATGATTGACTTCAATAATTGACGTAGCTACTGGGGGATCCAGTATTTATTAGCCTGGGATGACATGATTGACAGACCACGTTGCTTTGCTAGAGATGGTCTGCACCTGTCACTGCTAGACCTTAGAATACTGGTCAAGGCATTAGCCACCCCCATAGTGCCAAGTTTAGGTACTGCCAAACCAACAGACCTACCAGTGTAACAAATTCTTCTAATGTCAAGCTGAAATTACTACTGCTCAATGCTAGGAGTCTTAAGGAACTGCACTTCCTGGAAGCTCTTCTTGCCCTGGAGAATACTATTGTTTGCGCAGTTACAGAGATGTAGTGCAAGGCTGGGAAAGCACCCCAGCAGTGCAAAGCTACAATGTCTATAACACATTCAAACCACCCCCTGAAAAGGAAAAAAAACAAAAGGAGGTGTTTCTATTCTCATAAAAATAATCACACTTCTAGATTACTCTAGCAGGATGACTCGCTTGAGCTACTCCGTGTCCAGCTGATCCCCCACCATCATTGCTAGCTACAGATCTCCAACCATGAACCATGAAAACCACTCCACATACCTGAGGTAAACTAAAATCACTTATCATTCAGACCACCACAATACTCATGGGTGACTTTAACCATCCTCCATAAACTCTGAAACACACAAGACCACCATCATGCAGACTCAGAGGTTCCTGGACTTTGTCAACGCAAATGCCCTGGAACAGCTGGTCTGCACTACCACTTGGGGCTCAAATATCCTTGACATAGTACTCACAAACATGGGGGAGCATTCCCGCTAATCCTGAAAACAGAAGCCTATGCAGAACTATACATAAATGCCCTGTAGAACCACTTAAATAACTGCACAAAACAGCAATACCTGACAAAACTTCACCCAGGTCTATACAGAAAAACAAGTCACCCTGCTGGACCCCTGGCATAAATAGACTATACAACAGAAGGAAGAAATTCCTGTCTAGAAGTAAGTGGGAGAGTGCACAACAGAGAAAAAAAAACCTCCGTCTCAAACAAATAAGGAACCTAGGCAACTCTTCAAAAGATAAATACAACATTAAAATAGCCTCCCAAGCAAAGGATAACCAAAAGCATTTGTAGTTATGTGTGAAATCCTAAGGGGAAACACTCAATGTGCTGAGTTGTCTGTAGATGACACTACCTATTACTCAGCCAGAAGAAATAGCAAACCTACGGATGGATAAATTCAACTCAGATTCACCCTCTTGTCACCTCCAGTCATTCCCTATGAAATACCCTCTACCATTCCTTTGCCTGTTATCACAAAAGAACAGTGTCACTGTGCTCTCTACAGCTAGAAACATCATCAATGAGTCTTGAGAGAATCCCAGGGGGCCTACTAAATAGCTTGAAAATGACCTAGCAGTCCTACTTGGATCTCTGTTTAACCACAGTCTCTAGACAGGCTTTGTCCTAGCAGACTGCAGGATAGCAACAGTCATCCCTCTGCACAAGGGTAGACCATCAACAGACCCAGGAAACTACGGACTCACACGTCTGTCTAGCCTCATATGCAAGGCTATGGAAAGAATAATCATTGACCTGATTAAGAACAGCACAAGAAATCTCCAGACTCTAGACTCCAACTAATTCAGCTTTGGCAAGGGCAGGTCCTGCCTTCTAAATCTGGTGGACTTCTTTCAGAAGGTCACCAAGGTCATGGATGAGGGTAAGACCATGCATACTGCCTACCTTGACCTGGCCAAGGCATTTGATACAATACCCCACTCAGGTACTCTAAACTCACAAAATTGGGCATAAACCTCTATGTCACCAGATGGACAGCCAAATGGCTCATGGATTGGACACATGTTGCTAGAGTGGTGGAATCCACATACAGCAAGAGGCCATTCACCAGTGGAGTGCAACAGGGCTTAGTGCTTGGCCTCTTCTGTTTGGGATATACTTCTAACATGTTAATGTAAATGCAGACTGCCTTTGGCTGAGCAGGTCTGCTAATGACTGCAAGTTGGGTGCAATGATATACTCTCCAAATGTTTTGATATCCTACAGAATGGTCTGATGCAGACTAATGACTGGTATCTGAGCCATGGCCTCAAACCAAATGCTACAAATTACATAATAATACCTTTTGGTAAAATCAAATACTGCTGCAAATTACAATACTGATAGCCCCCCACCCCATCCACAAGAGTGGACCCAGTGGTGAGAGATCTGGGTACTTGTACAGTAATCTGAACTTTGTCCACCATGTGTCCACACTGGTGAGGAAATCCTTCTATGTAGCTCAGCTTATAAGTAAGGGTGTGGCATCCAGATCGCTCAGCTTATAAGTAAGGGTGTGGCATCCAGATCTAAGGATGTCATAGTAACACTGTACTCTGCCCTGATCACACAAATGAGAACAATTGTACCCTGCTGGCATGTACCTCACCAGGATTCTGCAACAGCTGGAGCATCCTCAGAGGTTTCACAATAAAAGAAAATACAGAGCATAAGTAACATGCCATATGCTGACTGATTTAAAGCCCTATTCACTGTGTTCAGTTTCCTACAGTTATTGAGACGTGATCTGTGTCTGACCTACAAGGCAGTGTCTTTCCCAGCCCTGATGGAAATGGTGCATATTCACAAATCTAACTGCATGAGGGTTACCCACTCCAAAGCTCTAAACTTGATCTCTGACATGAACAGATCATGCTGGAGAGACAGACGTGTGGCCCAGAGACTGCCCTCCCTTCCACTAGAATAAGCTTCCTATCCACGTGAAGCAGAGCCCTTCCCTGACCATCTCCGAGTGCAATCTGGACCAACAGATGGGAAATCGCAAATTCACTCCTGGCATGGCACCCATGTCCCTTATGGGCAGAGGCAGTCTGTAAAAACGGACAAAACCCTGCTTGCTGACCCTAGTTATCTTTCTCTTGGGGACAGAAAATTGGGTAAAATCTTGGTAAAACTAGCTAGGCTTGTAAGGGCTCTTGAGTCATTAGCTTAGTAATCTCCTATGACAGTCAGAGTGGAATGCACTGAAATCATATTTTCGGCTGAGCTCAGTACTGACAGAGGTAGCAGAGTTCCTGGTGAAGAGCCTTCTTTATGGCCACAGGCATTCCACTTTAGGAGGTCAGTGTGAAAACACTGACTCACTTGCCACTTTTTACCCCTAGGTGCCTTTTGCCCCGCTGCCTGCTGACCATCAAGCTTCCCCCAAATCAGACTATGTCCATTTGTTTCCCCAAATTAGGAATTTCTCCCAACACAAGATAGGGGCAACATCTGCCCAGAGGAGACCTCAGGCAGCCATGAATGTTGCTTGTGTACTCGGACATCCCAGTGATAAGGGTGTTTTTATTTCCTAACCCACCACCTTAATGTAGAAGCAATCTACTCAAGACACCACAGGGGCCCACAGCAAATTCCACCTGCAAGTGTATGCAGCTATCCACTCACTAATGAAAGCTAAAACCAGCCTGTGTCTTGGTGAGCTGAAAGTCTACCACTAGGATGCACAGTGATGCTACCGCTCTTCCACAGTTTTGGAGGGTATATGTACCTTGTTCCTTCCATGGGAAGCAAATCAATCCTCCTATGTCATTTCTGTCAAGCACCTAAGCTACTAATCCAAATCTGGTTGCCTAGATTGTTCAACTGGCTCATTTCCCTGGGGCTTTTGAAAAAAAACACACTTTCTAAGCTTCTGAACTGTACCTGCAATTCCTCAGAATAGCCTCCCTGTGGATTTTCAGGCTATTCACTCACATACATATTCATCCTCACTCTTCTTTGGTAGGAAACTACAGATCCGTCTTCAGTACTAACCCCTATAGCAAAGATTATTATACTATTTCTTGACTATGTTTACCAATAAGGTCTACTCTTGATTTCACCGTGGCTTTAGGAAGAGATTTAAAATCCCTTATGACCACATATAGTATTCCTGATACCACTTATAGAAATACTGAAAAAAGAATGCTGTATTCACTGATCTTAGAAGCGCTTATGAACAGTGGACCAGGATCTCCTTAAGAAGGACAGCTTTAGTGAAAAGTACCGGCATGTGTGTTAAAGATTATTTAACTAACCAAACTCTTCAGTTTGTTACTATATACCACAGTTCTACAGTTGACGTTACAGCTAGAAATCAGCAGAGGAGCATGTTGGAGCCCTTTTCTGCTATCCCTGTTCATAAACACACCCACCAAACTGCTGGAGATCCACCTTAGCCCTAATCAGATAACATCATTCTAATTAAAAGTGGTACATCCCTTGCTGGCATTTAGAATTCAACACAGCGACTTCTTCAAACAGCAGTTAGCTAAATATCAGTAAACCAATACAATGGCAAGATGACATGCATGGCTTTTGGAACCACTCAGACTAGGAAAGATAGGTCTTTGAAAGAGTGTGCTTAACATGTTATCCCACTATCTAAGTTTCCACCTTTGAATATTTGGGACACTGACTCAACAGCCATTCTACAGAATGCGTGGTAGCCAAACTTGTAACTACAGGTGAACTACAAGCTTGTGAAATGTTCCATCTCTGGAAGCAATGCATGAGATACTGATCAACATCCTAATTCTAGAACTGGAATATGCCATTCTTATATAGCCCTCCTCTGTTATAAAGTACCCAAGATCTCCCACATTCACTTCTCTTTCAGATAAGGAGTTCCATGTCTTATTTTTGCAGAGGGTTGTGCAGTTCTCAATAAAAGTAAAAGCAGAACTACTAAACACTTCTACAATTATTATGTTCAGAGTACTATGTTTAGAGCACTCGCCACCATTAGCTAGTAAGCTGGTCACAGAACCTGGACCTTATCTCTTTTTTTTTTCAAAATAATTTTTATGATTTTAATAGTAACATATTACAATCTTATAAAATCATGAAAGATAAAGAAAAAGTGAATCTAAAATTTTAACATATATATATGTCTCACGTGTGTGTGTATATATATATATATATATATATATATATATATATATATATACACACACACACACACACACACACACACACACACACACACACACACACACACACACACACACACACACTGGCAGCTGGTGACTTCAAATCAAAGGGGGGCTGCAGAAGACAGCTGAATGGGTGGGGCCAATGAGAAGGGGTGTGACCATCTAGAAAAGGGTGGAGCTATGCTGAAAACTGCAAAAACTGGGACTTTAATTAAATACGCCTCCCTGGGTGCCAAACCATCATTATGAGAGTCCAATCAAGGTAAAATGAAGTGTAGAAGAAAGCAAGTATTTCAATGAATCAGCTACATGACAGCTTACTTAATATCTAGATTGAAAAAAAAAGGTTGTGAGGCTTGAAAAAAATAAATTACTTTTTAAATACATTACTGGAATGCCAGTCAAAATCAAGTATATAAAAAAATAAGAAGTTATGTACCTACCATAACGTTCCATGTTAGTTGTCTTCTCTCGCCTTCTTTCTTGCTTGATGGGTTCGGAGCCGATCCTCGGCTCCGACTCGGCACTTGCTAAGCTCGAGAGTCACTTTTACCAGCTCGAGGCAGCCCCATATCCCATGATGCAAGGCGGTAAGTACCCAGATCTCGTTTGATGACAAAGGGCAATAGCACCAAGCATAAATACTTCCCAAAGGAAGAAAGAAAGCCTACAGGATGAAAGAAGGACCAGTTCTGAATGGTCTTCAGCATAACAATCTCTTGTAGAAAGGTCTGTCCAGGCCTGGGGGAAGGAGGGAGGGTCGCAAGAAAGAAAGCGAGAGAAGACAACTAACATGGAACGTTATGGTAGGTACATAACTTCTTAATGTTAAGTTGTCAATCTCGCCTTCATTCTTGCTTGATGGGACCGCGTCCCTAGCACCTCTATCCTGGGTGGCTCAACGGAACAGACTGAGGACTGTAGAGCCAAAACTGGCTCTGTCCCTGGAGGCCAAGTTCAATTTGTAATGGGAAACAAAAGTATGAGGAGTGGCCCAAGTGGCCGCTGCACAAATAGTGTCTAAAGGAAGTCTAGCTTGAAAGGCTGTAGAAGTAGCTAAGCTCCTAGTTGAATGTGCTTTAGGTTTTGAGCACAGCTGTTTTCCCCTGAGCAGATAAATTTCAGAGATGACAGAAGAAAGCCATCTAGATAAAGTCACTTTAGAGACAGGAAGGCCTTTCCTGTTATCCGCATAGGAAACAAAGAGTTGATCGGATTTCCTAAATTGTTTAGTTCTGTCCAAATAATATCTGAGTTGGCGGTGGACATCAAGATAATGTAATTTTTGTTCCGATCTGTTTGAATAGTTTGGAAAAAATACAGGGAGATCAATGGATTGATTCAAATTAGCCTTTGAGGCGACCTTAGGCAAAAAGGTCGGATTAGTTCTCAATGATACTCTGTCCTTGTGAAAGACCAAATAGGGGGGTCGAACCGAAAGAGCATGAAGTTCAGACACCCTCCTGGCCGATGTAATAGCTACTAGGAATAATGTTTTCCAAGAAAGAAATTTTAGGGAGCAAGAAACAGCTGGCTCGAAGGGGGGAAGAATCAAGGATGTCAGCACTAAATTTAGATCCCATTGAGGAGGAGGATTCCTGATTGGAGGCTTTAGCAGGAAAATTCCTTTCAAGAAGGCTTTACAAAGCCTATGGGATAAAATAGTAAAGTAATAATTCACTTACCAGGAGCTGGTAAAAGGAGGACCTCATCAGCGCGCAACGAGATCTGGGTACTTACCGCCTTGCATCATGGGATATGGGGCTGCCTCGAGCTGGTAAAAGTGACTCTCGAGCTTAGCAAGTGCCGAGTCGGAGCCGAGGATCGGCTCCGAACCCATCAAGCAAGAATGAAGGCGAGATTGACAACTTAACATAACAAGCAGCACTCAACTCAAACCACTTCACCTTGCACTGCAGTTCTAGTTATAATTTATATTCAGCTTTATTAAAGTACCAAGTAAATGCTGAAAGTAGCAATCGCTGTGATACCCCCACTTGTAAAAATGTTTCTTATCCAAAAAAGACCAGCTGCTTAACAACAACTACCTACTTGTTTTGTGGGGAAAATCAAAGTAAAAAATGAACAGCAAGCAAGAAACAAACTCAAGATAAATTGCTTAAAGGATTACTGCACAGGTTATGGACCACACATGATAGATTGCATTTTGTTTAGTTTACGTGGACGTGTAAAGCCTGCAAAGATGACTGCAAGTTTCCAACAAATGTAATGAGGTTCTGAAAATACTGTAATCCTGTTCTTTATTACAAATACTATCATATGCATTTCAATACCAAAGGCTTATACTCTATCTAGTTATGTAAATATTCTCTGCATGGCAACAAAAAGGCTTTCAATGTTGGTAATTCTTTAACAGTATGCTTATTAAAGCTTGCTTGCATCTTACAATCTCAGACAAGCTTACCTGATGGTGATTAAAGCATTGCTAGTTCAACACAGACCAACAGGTACTGCAACAACATGCATTTTCTGAATAAGAAGCATAAATCAACAGTATGAAAATATGACAGAAAACCAGAACATTATGCAAAATCAAGGATGGATGAAAAGCCACTGTAGTACTTATGCCTATCTTGGATGGGGGGATACTTACACTGCATAACTGCTCCTTGTCTTGCTTGGACACAACCAGAGTCACTACATGGGGGAGTGGGGTACAACAAGTATGTCACAATTTGAAATGTCTCTGGCTGACGGTGATGGCCCTGACATATTTGTCATATGTCTCAACCTCAGAGCATGAAATCTGGACAAAACCATAAATAGAAGTGGGATACAGCATTTTAAAAGAGGCATTATATCATTGTATAGTTGTGCTCATAAAATAATTGGTCTCTGTAGGGATCCATCACTGAAGATGTCTGCACGATGCAGTGCATAAGCGTATGCCCATGAAAATGGTGATGTAGACTTGTGACATTCTTTTACAGTGTACTTTGCACCACTGGTAATATGGCCAAAGCACTTTGCATCAGTGGTCAATTTTGTGGCTTTAAGGTATCAGTGGGAGAAGTACATTTCTTTTGGTGGGTGTGCCATTCTGGAGGATACTGAGTACAGGTACAGATATTTTTATTTTCTTAATTTTCTTTGCAAGCTTGCAGCCAGTATCCAATTGGAGGCAAGCACAAATATATTAATTATGGTTTAGAATGGTGTTTTTCTGTAGGTAATTAAGTTATACATTCTTCTTGTAATTCTGATTTCCACTTTTTATACATTAGTAACATGCCATAGACAAAGTCTAATTTCCAAGAAAGTCCATTATGTTATAAGAGGTAAAATCTGTTCTCTCATCAATGAGTTCAGTATCTGCTCTGAAATGTAGATCAGTGTAACTACAGGTAATGAAACTGAAATCCCCCTAGTTCTACTGCTGCAATTCATTTGAAAAGCCAGCTGCCCTGCAAATTAAATTAATTAACAATTAGCTGCACCAACAGGTAGCTTCTTGTAATTCTGAAATGTGCCTTGTCTATGCACTCAAATCCTGCTGAACACATTCCACATCTCTTCTGCCCCACATTGGCACCAAGTGCACTTTCACAGTGTATTTCTAATACAATTTTAAGTTCACGTACATGCATGTGTCAAGTACTTTGCAAACCCCACCCATGGAGTTGCTGTACTGCACTAAGATGGATTATAAATGAGCTCTGATTATGCAGTGGTATTATTTTAAAATAAGACATTTCTTTTCAAAATAATGTCATTGTATAATCACAACACAATATGGTAGAGACATGAGCAATTCATACTTTTATTCACAGTGGCGGGATCTAGCTTAATCACTCATGCTACACCCATATGATCAAACACCACTCTGTACTGTAGGCAAAATATAAAAAATATATGAATTATGCAACAAAATTATGTTAACATTCAAAAATAGGCTGACTGGACAAACCAATCAATGTGTTCATTGTAAATTCAGCATTCCCCATTGGAAGAAATTCTGTTTTTGGCATTGCTATCAAAGAATTAAAAAAAAAAGTCTACCAAATTAATACAATATATTAAAAATGAAAAAAAAAACCTCACAATTTTGATGCTGGAAGTGTTTCTACAGGAAGCTCTCAGACATACCTCTTACTGCCAAAACCACACCTCTTTCATTATTTATTGACTTCATTCCTCAATAATATGCAACTTTGACAAGAACAGACGAAAACTATGAAGAAAATATCTTCAACAAAAATCTAGGCACACATATTGTACATGACTCTCTACAAAACATCCCATAGCCAAGTCATTAAAAAAAGTGGAAGCAACAACAATGTACTGTGTAGTCATAGAGCATGCCCAGTACATATCTTGGATGCCCAAGACTATCAGAAACCAGTGGAAGACCACTAAAATCCTTTTGTACAGTGACATTATTAATAACAGTTACAAGTTCTTTTCCTTAAAAAATATCATTGCATAATACCAATAATCTATATCTGGGTGTGGATAATGCAGGATTTATTCATAATTCCATTTATTTAATCAATCAGGCTTCACATTTGTGATCAAACAGCTTCAGCTGTCGGTAAAACCTGACTTGCCCACACCTGTTTGTGATTATTTCTAAATTATCCATCTTGTGCAGTGGAGTGTTGCTTAATTAGTTCCTTTTAGCTCTTTACATTTAAGACAATTCAGCTACATTTTGAATCAACCTTTTATAGTTTAATTCATGGCTTTAATGCATTTTTCTAAACTAATATGCCTGTACTTTCTGCATCCTTTCTATACTATGTATTTAAGATAATGTATCTTCGTTTTAAATCAACCTTTTACTTTGATCTATGTTTTAATTATGCATTTTTTAATTTTTGTTAATATGCTCTGTACTTCTGTGTCCTATCTGCATGATTGTATAAAGGTCATACCAGTTTATCTCAGAAAGAGAAAAATCTTACCTCTTTTTTGAAACTCTTAATTCTTAAATATTCAATTTACAAAACATTGACTAAAAAAAAAAATGCATTGATATACACCTTAAACTTGAGGCAATTTTAGCAACACATTTAACTTTACCCCCTCCACTAATGTTAGATAATAAATTGGTTCATTAAGTAGTTTGTATGTTAATTAGTTTTCTTGAAGATGTAACTTTTTTGTTTTAGGGAATGAAGTGAGTATGCAAGTTTTCAATCCAGACTTGTAAACTCGTCATCTTATTTTGGAGCAGTAGCCTGTTCAGAGGGAGTTACTTAACTGTGGACAGCTCTAGTTTAAAACAGTAGTGTGAAAAGGCAAGATCTGATGCAACAAATTAAGATTTTGTTCTGTGCATCTCTCAGACAGAGTGCAGTTTTCAGATGGCCAGATGTTTCTGGTAACATTATAGCAAACGGGTAGATGAATGCCCACTTGTTTTTTAGATTAGATTCCACTCCTCCATACTTCGACAATACTGTAAAAAAAAAAAAAAAATTACATTGACAAGACAAGTCCGGCACCTATCTCAGTTTAATAAGTTGATTTGATGACAGCAGCTGCTCGTAAGCAAGGCAGACGCAAGCCGAAAAAAAAAACAAAGATAAGGAACCAATTTCAAGACAAGTTGTGAAACTTTCACCAACGATAGTCGAGTGACGAGTCCATAGCAGAAGTAATCCAAGTAAGTAGTGTGCTACAGCTACAGGCTACTAATTGTTTCTCATTCTCTTTTTTTGAGAAGAGAGCAAGAACCAATCAGTAGCAATCCAGCCGTCCACGTCATGTACGTGCCTGAGGATGTGGCAGTCCGAACCCCCTTCTACTTACTGTGCGGTTAAACCCACATAGACTTCTGGGCATTACACTGATGCCTTCTTTCATATTCAGACTGCTTGTAAAGCAGTCAGAAACATTGGTTTGCTAATTAAAATAAATAAATTAATTAAAAAAAACGGAACTCGATGTGCATGCGCAGTCTGTCGGACTCGCGTACAGCACAATACATCTAGTTGTAAAAAAAAAAAAAATACATGTGTTTTGTTTTTTTATTCACATGTAAATGTCCAAAACTTGAATATTTTTGCTGGGAGGGCTGCAGTCCTACAGTCCGATGGCACGAGCCGCCACTGTATATTACACATTATATATATATATATATATATATATATATATATATATATATATATATATATATATACATATACATACACATATATATACATACATATATATATATATATATATATATATATATATATATATATATATACATATACATATACACACACACACACACACACACACACACACATATATATATAATATATTATATATATATATATATATATATATATATATATTTATTATACATACATATACACACACAAACTGAAGTATATACAAAGACATTCAATGAAGTCATTTGAAATAAACTATTATTTTCTGTCTGGACTTTATCTTTTGACATCACCAGATAAAGGAAGTTAGACCACCATCTAACCTGATCCCTGGGAAGACAGCTATTACTATATGCATATGCAAAACCGCTAACTAACTATATATCCACTAGAAAACACAAAAAAATTCTCGCCTGAGGTCCTCAACACTTTACTCTAACTGTGACTGGACACCCGTAAAAACCCTCCCACTTGACCAGGCTGTAGCATATTTCAACAAAACATTTCTACAACACCTAGACACTGTCACACCATTGTGCAAAATCAAGGTTAAAACCTCTACAAACCCCTGTCTCAGTAAAGAAACCAAAAAAATCATCCTCAAGTCCAGAGACACTGCCTGGCTTTACTATCAAAAAAACAAAAGAAACACAAAGCCTAAGTACCAAGAACTGCGCAACCGTGCAAAAAAATGCATTAGGCTGGACAAAAAATCCTACTACACAACATTACAAACTAAATACCAACACAACCTGCAAAAATTTTGGAAAAATGTAAACCAGCTACTAAAATCCACCCAAAAGGCTACCCCCAAACCAACCACCCCTGACACTAAAGTTCCCATCGAAACACAATTCAACTCCCACTTTGTGAACTCAATTCTATCCTTAGCATCACAGTACAGTTCCTACCTCACTATCCCCCCCAACACAAATAACACTAATACAAGCTTTACCCTCAAAACAGTTTCCACCACTTCAATCAAAAGCATGCTCTCCAAACTAAAAACCTCATCAACAGCAGCCGACCTACTCCCCAGCTATTTCTTGAAACTCACAGCAGATGCTATTGCTATCCCAGTCTCCACTCTCATAAACAGATCAATTGTTGAAAACTATGTGCCCAAACTCTGGAAAATATCCTATGTTACACCCATACATAAAGGCGGGACCTCCACTGAACTTAATAACTACAGCCCCATTGCTTTACTCTCCCCCCCTGGCCGAAATCCTAGAAAAATGCATCCATACCCAGATGCTAAACTATCTCCTAGACAGCAACATCCTGTCACCTACTCAGCATGGTTTCAGACCTGCCCATAGTACCACTACAGCCCTCCTCTGCTTCACAGACACAGTAAACCGTCTCAAAAATGAAGGCCTACAAGTGTCAATTCTTTTTTTGGATATGTCCAAAGCATTTGACACAGTCTTACACCAAATCCTGCTAAACAAACTAAACCAATATCTATCAAATTCCACTCTTACCTGGTTCCAAAGCTACTTAACTGATAGGTACCAAGCTGTGAAATGGGAAAATTCTATAGTTATGGGCAGCTGAGGAGAGAGAGGAGTCCCACAGGGTTCTATCTTAGGACCACTACTATTCACAGTCTTCACACAAATTACCTCCACACAGCATACATCTATAATTCAGTATGCAGATGACACTACCTTAATCTGTGCTGCACAAAACATTCCCACCCTCCTGCAAACAACTCAACTAGCATTCTCTGACATTGAAAACTACCTTACCAAAGCCCAACTTATACTCAATCCAAAGAAAATTCAGCTTATGATTATAACCAGTTCTAACAAAAACACTAACAGTCAATTCACTATCTACTCCACAAATGCTACTCCAATTGCTCCAGTGGCACAGGCTAAGCTATTGGGAATAACCATAGACTCCCACCTAAAATTTGATAGTCATCTCAACTTAACTATTAAAAAGTACATGCCAAACTGGGGTCATTCTACCGTATCAAACCATATCAAACCATTTCTTACCAACAACACAAGATCAGCCATTGCTCGGTCCCAACTTCTATCCACTCTACTCTATGCATCTCCCATTCTGACTAATCTCAACAAAACTGAACTAAGTAAAATGGAAGCCTGCTATAACAGAATTGCCCGCTTTGCTGCAAATTGTTCATATAGAACTCACCACTGTACTGCTTTGAGACAGCTCCATTGGCTTGAACTTATCAACCTCCTAACCTACAATCAGCTGTGCCTCTGTCATTCTATCTATTACCTCCCCAATAAGTGTCCTGCCCTCAAAAACCTAGTACAACATCACTCAGCCAAAAGACCTCTTAGATCATCAAGCAAACTACTACTAGAAGTCACCAACAGCTGTAATAGCTTTGGAGATTCACTATATAGTAGTTCAGTGGCTAAAAAAATGGAACTCTGTCCCTACTAGCATTCAAAACACATCATCCAAAGCCTCCTTTAAAGACCTCATCAGGCAACATCTCAAGCAAAGTTGGCAGTGCCATGATTGCTCCCCATGGCTAGTGAAAGTGGATAACGTATACATACTAAATCTAGAGCACTTGATAATAGTTTTCAATCTTACTCACAAACACTGGCTAATCTACAATGTATGTACTTGTACCTGTGTACTATGTATGTATTCTACCTATGTTCCAAATTTCAGCTGTATACCACAAATCTATTAATTACCTTTATTTTTAAAATTAATATTTTTTTGTTTGTTCTCTCCACTGTAACTGTTTATGTGCCGCATACCACTGCAAAAACATGTCTCTTGTAATTTGTGTGTATACTGATCATGTCTAAATAACTAAATGTGTCTGTAATTTTTCTTTGTGGAGCTTTTCTCCCCGGGCCTCTGCTGAAAAAGGGCCTTTTCGGCTCAGACACCCCCAGTTAACAAATGTAAAATAAATAAATAAATAAATAAATAAATTATTATCAATTCATTTGCCTGCTGTGCAACTCTGAGCGAGTCATTCAATCAGGCAGTGCTCCTGGACTGAATCTGAGAAAGGTCCATGTGATCAAAAGAAATTAAATAAAAGTTGCCCGGTGGGCTGGAATTGTCTTCTTTCTTTCATTAGAAATGAAATGAATGGACCTTAAAAATTTCAGGGTAAACTTAAAAATAACCTCTTTTGACATTTTGCAAAGCAGGTGACTTAGAAAAGGAGCCTGGGGGGACAGAGCCTAAGCTTTTACAAGCCCCTTGTCTGGGTCACTGCTTTTTCTGCTTTATCACTATAAGACTGACAAATTGTAAAGCATTCTTTCTTGAATTTATTCTTCCGAAATATTTTTAGGACTTAAGGAGTATTTAGTAACTGGATATTTATGTTAGCCACTTTAGTCCGTTTCGTCTGTTTCTGTTTCACTACTATCGCATGCCACTTTTGTGCTTACTGTAAATGTCATTCAATATCAGTTGTTTTAATGATATCTGCTTTACTATCTTTCTGTTCTTATTGCTATTATCAATGCGTGCTGACTGCTTATAGTCCTGTGGTTAAAGTGGCTTGTGCACTTCACCTGTCTGTTCTTAAATGAATAACTAGTGCATTCTTTTTAAATACCTAGTCAGAAAATGAAAACTCCTCCTACTGGTAAGAATCACTGGCAACAGACCCTGGGAACTGACCATCCATTTACAATTGTTAGGATATTTTGTGCAGTTAAGTGGCCTCAGGGAGAGGGAGTAACAGCTGAAACAGGGGGTACTAGTGACTGCCATAAGGAATGGAAGGTGAATGCTCTGGGAATAGGATGCCCTGCAAAGGTTACATAAAAAGCAAGGCTCTAATCAACACTAATGGAGTGCACAACCCTTAGTGTTGCAATAATGCTGTTTTTTTAGGGGGGGGGCTTGGTTTTTCACAACAGGGAAGGCAATACTGCTGGGAAGGGCATAAGCATAAAAGCTGTAATAAAGCAACACTCCAATTTGAGTACTTCTGGAATGCGCACTTTCACTGCTATAATATTATTGCTGTGGACATGGCAGTGAAACGTATAATACTGTGCAGAATACAGCGACATACAAAGCAGGAGCTCAATGCCAACAATGCCACATACACACACTCCTGGTGGCTACACTAGACAGAAGGGGTACAATAAAAAGAGTGCCAGTGACAGTTGCTTATTTTATATGCTTGTCAATACAGATCTATTTGGCAAATAAAGTCAATACTTTGTCAGAATGTCTTAAATAATCGTTATGATACACAAAGCAGAATCCCAAGGCAAAAAAAAATACTTCCAAGACAGATACCATCGAGAGACCACGCTATAGACATGGGAAGCATAATCTCCCACATGTGAAATAAGACAGAAAAAGCAATTAAGGTATATTTACTTTTAAAGCAAAAGGCGACAACATGCTAATCCAGTCTGCCCTTTTAAGCACGTTTATATTGTGAGCTGAGCAAAAGCAAAAAGGAGCACAATAGTACGGTCAGATGAAGTCCAATTGTGCTAGAGTCAGTCAGCATGTAGCAAGAAATGCCACAGTATGAAAAAGGTCACCTCCATGAAAAAGACATCCTCAAGGAGAGGCACAGACCAAGGTATTCAGGCATCTGCATCTCTATGCAAGTACTAGGCTAACTGCACTTCTAGGCCGTTTGGAACCTATCCAATTTCCCTTCATGGGTAAGAATCAAACCTTTTGTCTTGTGTCTCTGAGGTAAACACCTTAAACATTATGCCAGCCTCTAACAGGTACCTAATTTGGAGAAAACTTGCTCTTTTTAGTCTATGAAAATTCTCATTTCCACATGGACAAGGTTTGTCACATATTCAGTACTGATTTTTTAAGGAATAGCCCATAACACGGAATCATATTTTCTCTTAACATGTGTTGCTTTATACTTATTTTGTTAAGCAATCTGTAAGCTTCCTAGTTAAAAGGTATTAGCAGATCACATTAATTTTGTCTTTTCTTTTTTTTTTCTTTTTGTGCACTGCCACTCCCCCCCCCCAAACATCAGCCCCCTTCATAATTCATTGCCTCATTCATTCCTCACAAGGTAAAAGCAATTTCCGGACCACTGTTCTCTGCAAGGTGAGAAATGATTCAAGAGATTCATCATAATGAAAAGCAGAGAAGTCCTGACAGCTTAAAGTTCGTAGCCTCACTCCTTGATGACTAATATAGCTATCAGTATCACTGTGAGCATCTCCTATGCCCTCCCATAATGTGAGCATGTTCCCACACACCCACTTATGAGGGTAACAGTCAAGGGCTAGGGACAGTAAACACTATGTAATCTGGTCAATGGCCTTTGTGAACTGCAAGCCTCCACTTGCAAGGAAGTAAACCAGTTGAGTAGGACACCACCACTCCATCTTCCAGGATAGGAGAGTCACCACTAGCTACTACCTTCCACCATCCTCCAACTAAGCTTTTCAGTACCTGAGCTATTTAAATTCTAGTCAATCTGGGTCACAAGACAGGGCTTCATCCTTCTGTGAGCCTGTATATTTTGTCAGCTTGTTCCATATTCTAAGTGACAATGTTTCACAAATGGGAGACTGAAGGGTAGGATGTAAATCTAGGCATTGCCAGGTAAAAATGAAGCATTCATTTCAAGCTAGGAGATTAACATGGGCAGGTTTGTAGTTTTAGGCTGGAGAAACAATGGATCCTGCTGAGAAAGTCATCTCATTTCAAAGGACCAAGAAAGCAAATAACGACCAGCATCCTGCAAACAACTACAATCACATCTGTTTCTTCCTACTGTGTTACACAAGGTCAGTGCCTTGTGTGACCACCTGCTCAACATCACCATCTCCACCTTCTTTTCTTTATCTAATGAAGATGCAGTGCTACCTGTGATCATATGCATGCCTAATCATCACAGTGTGTCCAGCTATCAAGTAAGAGGTTGATGACATCCAGAAGTGGCATTGGCAAATGAGGGGCCCAAAACATGGCTACCATTACTGGGAAAGAACAATAATGGTAATGTACAATGGGACAGTTGGTGCTGGTGTAATGCCATTGTGTGGCACAAGGCAGGCATTCACATTACTGTAATGGTGGGCCCTATCACCTCTTCTGCAATCTTCTTGGTGTCACAGACACACCAACAACCACCAAACCAAAGAAAAGCAACTTCCACTTCTGGCCAGCTAAGTGCCCACATCCATTTCCAAAGTGAACGTCTGTAGTGACAGGCGGCATGCAATACCTCAGAGTTGCTTCACTTCTACAGAATGAGTAACTAAACAGCCTAAGGAGGGGTCAGCACATGCAACAGCACCACGCACACGCACAGCATCTACATTAACAGAAGGACGTGTTGCATTTTTTTGTGAAGTGAGCTACTGGAAATATCATGCAGAGCAAAAACAAAAATTACATGTTTAACAAAAAGAATGGGTTCAAGAACCTTCCTTAAATTCTGAAAACTTCAGTGGATAATATTTTGCATGAATCTAGTGTCTAGGACTAATCATTTGATGAAAACAGTATCTCCTTAATTACTTGCTGTAAACATCATCTGCCCATTGGGACTAGGTGAAGTTATGCTACAATCAGTACTGCTAGTCTTGGTTTCTAATCACTGCCATAATTATTCCACTCCCACTTTGCTTCTGCTGTCTGCCAATCTACACATTCACTTTTTTCCCCACCAGCGGAAAGGGTCAGCCAGGAGGAGTCATCATTTACGCAGCCATTTTGCTGTTGCTATTTTATTTCTGTTATGCCTCATTCATGCATTCTACCAACAGCCCATGGGTGGGGCTTGCAAGAGGTGTCAACACTGAACTGTCCCTCACTTCCACAAGGGGTTAACATCAGCAGGCTTGACCAGGGATTGTTTCCCCCAGTCTCCACTAGGAAATCCAACCTCATCGGTTTGGCTCCATAGGATGGATTTGCCATCCACCAGTCCTAACTTGTACTATTAAGCAATACAGTTGCTACTCACCTTTGGGTCATCAAGCCCACAGTCAGGACTTTATCTTTCTATGCCATCAATGCAGATGCTTCCATAATTATTTTATTTAGCCTTCGCTCCTACCCACTAACTATTATTTTACTCTAGCTGTGGTTGTCTCCCTTGTGCATCCTTCTCATTATAAATTCCACAGTCACTCATTTCTTCTCTAGAGGATACTTCATGTCCCTCAGTCTTCTGTCCTTATGAATTTCAATATCCGGCTTCAGTTAAACAAACAGTCACTCACATGTTCTGTGTATAATTTCCTGTCTGTCCTTTAGTCTTATATAACATCTATGTAAATTTTCATTCCTGCATATGTAAGCTGTATTCTCTTGTTGTAACAATACTTTGAATCTTGCAATTTAAATATGTACTTCTATTGTGTATTGGAGCTTTTCTCCTCGGGCCTCTACTGAAAACGGATATGTATCCAGTTAGACCAGCCCGGTTAACAAATGTAAAATAAATAAAAATAAAATAAATTATCCCTTTACCACTGCAATGATCCCAGTTTTTACTAGCACTCTATTTAAATGTCAGGATGCCAAGAAAAATAACAAAAAACAATAAAGACTGAAAATGCAAGAGAAGAATGAATATAGAACATTCCTCTTCTCCTTTAAACTTTTTTTTTTTTTGTACAGGGGGACAAGCCTCACTACATCCCTTAATGTCAGGAGCACCCCACCCCCCCGCACCCCAAAACTTATATATACCAACACAGAGAACTCCATACTTTGGAAAAATGGCAAATCTCAAAGTTTGTATATTTAAGTTTGGATTTTCTTCAATTCAGTCAACATTATGGGCCTTGCCAGTGCAAGTCCCGACACCTTTTAAATGGTTAACCTCTCTTACCACCTACTCTCTCATTATCAGAATACCAGTTTAAAAGGGAATAGGCAGAGAAAAGATGTGAAACTATGTTGGGCATCTCCTCAACTAAAGCTACAGGGGAGTTGGTGGCAAAGTAATACCTATTTTTTATCCCTCTGCAGCCTAAATGTAAATGCAGTCGTGTTAGTATGGGAAGTTTGAAAACTACCTGCTTCAAAGGTTTCAATCATTTCCTAGTACCGAACCTCTTACGCGCTTGTTTAAAAGTGAAAATACAAGGGAAGTAGGCAGCAGAAGTGCCCAGTACTTGCATGTAGTCTGATACTTAAAGAGTTTTTCCATCAATGCCTTTGAGGATTATGCAATCTTCCTCCTTTGTTAGAGCCCAAAAATACTTAATAGGTAAGGTTCAAGGCAAATGCACACCTCTCTCCAATCCTATGTCACAATTTCTGTAGCTACAGTTTTTAGATGCCCATCTGCTCAGAAACAAATGTGGATGATTTTCCCTCAAGAAAGATTCTTTAGGCTGAGCCATGTTGTGAGACATACATCCAGCCTGCCACTCTCATTTCACTTTCACTGATACCATGGTTCCTACCCAAGATCCCCCTCGCATCCTCCTCCTATGTATCTGTTTCTTGGCCGATAAACTTGCCTTTTGAGGATGTAAATATGAACAGTATCACTAATATGCACATATCTTCTAATTCATCAGGCATATCTCAGTGTGCCCTTCAACTGACAACTGTAAATTATATGTACAAAAACAAACAGTCTATCTGCAGATGCTTGCACTACCATTACTTAAAATCTCTCTGGAGACGCACAAACTAATCCAGGACTACTCAAACAATGTCAATCTTCACCAAATGACTACTTCTAGTCTTCATTAAACGGTTTCAAAATTTTCCATCAAAAGTATCTGTAACTATCTGAAATAGTGCGCCTTTATTTCATGTCTGAGTGATTATGTACGAAAACAATGTATCATAGCAAAACCCAATTGTATGACCTGCAGTATAATTTGTGTCTTTCGGCTTTTCCCGGTTAGGGGTCGCCACAGCGGAACTCCGGTCCGCTAATGATTGGCAGTAGATTTTTACGTACTGGCTTGCCGGGCCTAATGCACAACCTGCAGCAAAGGAACGCCCATTCACGCATGTCGCCACACAGAAGACGCTCTAAATGAGAATCGAACGGGCAACGTCGAACTGTGAGGCGACAACGCTACCGCAGCACCATCACTGTAGTAGTTAAATTTGCACTCAAGACCACATACAGCCCCAATAAATTAAAACAGAAAATAAGCCAAAGATTTTACACTGGTTCCACCTGGATATATCAACTAACCGGTCATATCAGAGGATGCCAGTGCCACTTGAATGCCTGCACCAAAATAGTCACTTCAGACAATTCTTTGAGCCTTACGCACAATTTCAAATAGCAAAAAAAAAAAGAACACAGCAGCAAATTGTTTGCACACACTCTAATAAAACAAAGTCAAATATAATAGTAAAAGTTGCTTACCTGAATGATGAAGCAGATGATAATCCAGTTAGGGAAAACCTCTTTAACAAACCATAAGCAGCGTTCCAATACGTTAGAATTGAAGATCTGACCATTAATACTTCCAGGTGTACATTATTAATGTGGAAAACCCGGTATAGAGATTATACTTGGGGTAGCCAAGAGGTAAAAACAAATACACTTCCAAACTACAAGCAGCATCTAACAGTCTTATCCCTAGAAGAAAAACAGATACTTTGAGATTATTTTTTGAGCTGGCTATTTGTTTTCAGTGCTGCCCAAATTAGCTGTTTCTTTAAATAATTTACTAAGTCTCTGAAAATGACAAAGTGGCATAGACTATCTGAGGAAACTCTACAGCATTACATTTAGTCTATATTTTAGGAACTTCAGCAATATGTGGCACAGAAATAAACATTAGACAAAACGGTGTAAAAAGACAACAAATACCCTTGAGCTGCAATATAAAAATGACTTGTCTCATTCTATACTGCATTAGTAAATCATGCTTAAATAATTTCCTACCATCTACATGTCAAAAAATGGGCAATACGGTCCCTTATGCATAATTTGTCAATCCTTAAAATTAAAGTGCTCAACACTGTTACTACTACTCACCTCATAACACAAATTTAAAAAAGGCTTTTTGACTGGCATTTTTTTGTAAATAAGAAGTCTAACTGTAATGTATGGCAGTAGTTAGCGAAAAAGTCACTACTTGTCAAAATGATGGACAAAGCAGAATACAGAGACAAAAAAAAAAAAAAGATTTCTAAGAAGGATACCATCAAGAGATCACATTATAGCCATGGAAAGAATAAATTCCCACATGTAAATAAGACGGCAAAAGCAATTAAGTTACATTTACTTTAAATCAAAAGGAGACAACGTGTCTACCTCCCCTCCATCACTTTGCCCTTGCACTTTTTTCTGTCAGTAACATTTTTATTTAATTTTACATTTGTTTACCGGGAAAGTCCGACTGGGCAGGTTGCCCGTTTTCAGCAGAGGACCGGAAGGAAACTCTCCATTATCAATAATACAACATTATAAAAAGTTAGGAAGAATGCAACACAATATGTGACAATCAAAATGAAAAAAGAACATACCATATAATACATTGCTGTTAGACACAAGTCCTTTAGATACCTTAGTGGTATTTAACAAGCTTAACATAAATACATATACAACATTCAAATTGGATACCTTAGTGGTATTCAAGAAGCTTAGCATATTACATTGTTGACACGCTAGATTCTTTTGTTACATTGGTTGTTGTTGTATATAGTGCTATGTACACATTACCTGACAATACCTCAATACACTGAATAATCAACTACATAAGTGACATGGAAAAATACTTGGGAGAGAAAACAGAAAAGGAACACTTTAAAATAATAGTAATACAGCAATGTCAGACCTGTATACTTATACGTAGAGTAGTATAGCTAGTTCTATTTGAGAAAATAGAGCACTATTATGGGATATAAATTATATCCCTATAAATGGGTAACATTTTAGGTTTGTCTTTTTTGGACAGGATGCATGCTTTACAGTTTGTGAAAGTAGTTTAGCCTTGGTTACTGCAGGTGCACACCCATGAGCTAGCTAAACGGGATTTGAGGAGGCTTTTGAAAATGGTTTTGTTGGCTGTAGTTCTGATGTTAAGCGGTATGATGTTCCAGATTTCTTGCTATGTAGCTGGAGTACAGGGAGTCACCTACGCTATTTTTACTTCTGGAAACGTCCATTAGTAATTTGCTACTAGGTCATAGTAAGTGTTGGCTAGGTTATTGATTTAATAGGCCTTGTAGAGCTGTTTTTTTTCAGGTTGGTAGATTATTTGATGGGGTACAGCAAGTTGGATAAGTGTGAACTAGTTGCGTAGTTCTAGCCACGATAGTTGTTTGAGGGCCTGACAGTGATGGGACCTAAAGGTTGAATCACTTTCAAACTTTTCTATTTTGCTGTAGCAATTGTCAGATTTGTTGAGATTAATGAATATGGGGGATGCAGAGAGAAGTGGGGAGACAATAATGATTTTGGTGTTATCGGAGAGGTATTTTTTGCATCTGTATAGGGTTCCAAGTTTTTTGTGAACTTTTGTTATTGTTTGGGCAATATGTAGGCAAAACTTCATGTTCTGATCGGTTATGACACCTAGAAGTTTAGTTTGGGGACTGGTGTAATAGGGGTATTGTTGCTTGATGTCATTTTAAAAGCAGGGATTAGATCTATGGCTTTAGCGGGATGGAAAAGCATCAGCTTAGTTTTGTTTGGGTTTAGTATGAACTGTGCATCTGATAGCCATGTTTCGACTGCTAAAAAGCATTCTTGTGTTATATTTTGAAGTTCCTGGAGGTGGAGGATTAGGGCAGAACAGATTAGGGTTAAATAGTCAGCATACTGAACCAGCGTAGCATGTAGGGTAGCAGTATGAAGGTTGTTGGTAAACAGATTGAAGAGAAGAGGACCAAGGAGGGAGCCCTGTGGAGCTCCTAAAGTAATAGGCAGAAGATATGATAGGTTATTTTGCCATTTTACAGCTTGCTTATGACCTGATAAGTATTCCTGGAACCATGCAAGAATGCAGTAACTTCAGCTGAGTTCGGACAGTATAGTTAACAGTTTGTTATGAGAGACAGTATCGAAGGCTTTAGACAGGTCTAGAAAGATGGAAGATACTAGGTTACGTTCACTCTGGTGTTGATTAATTGTGTTAGAGAAACTAATGAGGGCTTGGGTAGTGCTGTGATTAGTGCAGAAACCATGCTGGGTGTTAGCTAGAAGTTTGCTGGAAAAGAGATGATTTAGGATTGGAGTATGTATGCACCTTTCGAGAATTTTTGACAAAGGGGACAAAATAGAAATTGGTCGGTAATTTGATAGTTTGGTTAAGTTTCCGCCTTTGTGTAGTGGTAGTATGTTGAGACATTTCCCAGAGACCTGGGACATATCTTTAAAAGATGGAGCGATTGAATAGTATAGAAACTGGGTATGATATGGCTTCATCTGTGATTTTAAGGTATTCAGCAGGCAGCTTGTCTGCAGCGAGGGTTGGTGGTTTAAGATATTTGTATATAGTCCTTGTTGGAACTATTTGTAAGGAAAAGAGGTTGTTTTTATAGGTTCATAGGTAGGTACTAGTCTATCTGCCCAATGGCATTTATAAGCCTAGCCAGAATGTGTTGGCTTTTGCCTCCCTTTTAGATTAGTTATGAGTGAAGGAGGAGAGGTTTGGTGGTAATGGTGTTGGGCAGTATTTATTAGTGAGGGGAGTTATGGATTCAGTGAAATATATTTGTTGAACTGGGTGGCAATATTCCTGATGGAGTTACTGGTAGAGGGGGGGGGGGGTGCTAACCTGGACGGGTTGCAACATTTTGTTAATAGCAGCCCAAAAGTTTTGTGGGTTCTTTTTGTGTTTAGATTATACATTACTATAGTAATTTTTTGCCACGTCTGATGTGCTTTTCAGCTTTATTTCTTAGTGTAAAGTAGTTTTGTTGATTTGTTGCTATATTGTTATGGACCCAAGTTTCCCAAGCGTTACCTCTTTCTTTTAGGAGTGACCTTGTTTCTCTGGTAAGCCAAGGGGCATAATTGGACTTTATTCTTACTGTTCTATTGGGGGCCAGGTTACTTAGGATATTAAGAAGGTAGTGAAATATTCTACTGCAGTGTCTAGGGGAGGCTTTTTAGTGGGTTCCAATTGCAGAGTTGGGGAGTGGTCAAAGTTTTGGGATTTGGATTTTTTTGTAGATCAAATTTGTTGGCAAAAGGAAGACTTGATTGGGTTTGTATGACAGAGGACAGATGTTGGGAGGTGATCACTATGGGACTCAGGGAAGCTGCCAGAGTGACATGATAGTAGTGGTGGTTGGTTAGTAAGTATTCTGTCATGGATGGACTCCTTTTGAGACTTAGACTACCCTAGTTGTATTTTGGATTAACTGATTGAAACTGTGGAGGTTAATGTGGTCTGTAGGGTGTGGTTAATGTGGTCTGTAGGGTGTGGTGAGTTACAGGTGGGCCAGCTGATATTGAAGTCACCCAGTATGGCAGTCTCTTGTGGGAAACCTTTTGCTAGGTTCAGACACCTAGCCAGCGTGATATTTCCCTGTAGTACATTTGGTTGGGGACGCATGGCTGAAATGATATTCAGCTGCAGAAAAATATGGCTGTTGTGCATTCCCTGCGGACAAAGAGAAGAATGCGGTGCCAAGCCTACAACGTCAATAACCAAATGCACAGGGGAAAATAATGTCCATGGCCCCCAAGGCAACATGAGACAGCAGGCAGTACGGCAGGCATTAGCATCAGGCTGGCCAGTGGGCATGTCAGTGGCAGTAAAAATACAGTGCACAATGGGCAGTTCTTTTATATTTGGTGTGTGAACCACTACCTCTTTCAAAGTATCTAGAGAACATTACCTAAAATGCATACTGGATGTGACTACAGGGCCATGTAGGATATTCGCCATGCTGTAGGACACTTCTACATGCTGTAGTTACATAACCATGTACTGTACACTGAGCCAACACTCATTAGTTCTTCTGCCCCCATGCACTTGGTTATTAAAGCTGTGGGCAAGACAGTGTGTGCTTCTCTTTGCCCACAGGAAATTCAGAAAAAGCTATATGTGTCTGCAGCTAAATGTCATTTCAGCCATGTGTCCCCAACCAAATGTACCACAGGGAAATGTCTCACTGACTAGGCACCTGAACCCATTTCTGCTGTCCACTGAAGAATGGATTCTAGTGTGCTGATATTGTTACTGGGGGAAATATAGGATCAAATAATTAGGTTTTTTTTTTAGATGATTTTTATTCTGTGAACAGCACTGCATTATTGAAAGTTGGGGGGTTGCGGTCAATGACTTCAAGTGTAAGGTTATTTTTGAAAAGTAAAACAATGCCTCCACCTCTTTTGGATTTTCTATCTTTCCTATACATGTTTCACCCTGGGGAAACTATTTCATGCTCACTGATTTCTGGTTTAAGCCAGGTCTTGGTGATGAAAACTATATCTGGGGAGAATATTGCAAGGGTGGCATGAAGTCCTTGTGTTTTATTCAGGATGCTCATATCTTTAGATATAGTAAGAAGAAGTCAGTTCCTTTTCTGGGGAGGTTTAGTATTTTCTGTTGTTGGTAAGTGGGAGTAGGTCATTTACAGGGCCGGGATTAGGGTGTATATCTCCACTAAGAATGAGCTGGGTCATTGTGAGGAATATTACTTTTAAGTATTTAGATATAAATTTGTCATATTGTAGAGCTATTTTGTGTAAGATAGCTGAGGGAGTAGTTTAAGTGTGGCTAGGTTGGTTTGAGAAATATGACGATTATTGGGGATATAGTGAGTGTAGTGGCTTTTGATAGGGGATGCTTTGGATATGGGGAAGAGTAGGAATTTGACAATGTGGAGATTAATATGGTACGATGTTAGGTGGGCTAAAAGAATAAGAGTTAGGATGATTGTGCAGTGTAAGGATAGTATCTTGTTCAGTATTAGCTTTTTTGTGCAGTTATGAAGCGGGGAGTGTTGTGTATTCTTTAGTGTTGAATGATTTATTATGTACTGAAGAATGTGAGAGGGTGTGTGGTAAGGGAGCTAAGCAGGTTATTTAAGCAGAGCAGGTAGTTTGAATGCCTTTGGGGATTACTTTTCTGTTACACAATCTGGTAGTTCATTCCATTTGTCCAAAACACATTACTTTTTTAAAATCCAGGAAGTAGTGACTCTACAAGCTGCTGGTTTTACCCTTTCTTCCTAATCTGTCTGCCCTGTTCAGGATGACATCTTCACATCCCTCTGCCATGACCTTGTGTACTGACATCATGCTCTTCCAGTCTCTTTTGGTCTCAAGCGAGAATGGCTTCTGATCAAATTCCCTGAGATCTTTCTGGCAGCTTTCCTCCTGGATTACATCCAGCCACATGATGTCCATTCCATCACTTACACATTCTTTCATTCACTCACATTTTGTTAATCAGTTTGGCCCTACTGGGCACTGTCAAGCCAATTTTCAATCAGTAACATTTAGATTACATAAGACACAATAAAAATAAAACAGTAACATTTTACTTTACACGCATATAAACTGTAGACAGCATTACAGCAAATAACAAATGTAGAGCACAGACTTGTCAAAATAAATTACACACAATTTTAGATTTAACATAACCCAACAGAAAATAAGCTTACAGAGATTTTACAAAAATAAAGTATGAGAAAGAAGGGAAGTGTAGAACAGAATGTGTGCTGTAACTTTAAGAAGCATTTCCAAGTGTAGGCACGTGCATATAAATAGTGAACATGTGCAGGCAGCAGTGCCACTTTGAGACAACAGCTAGAGTGTTTTTATAAGTTTATTTAAGTTTAAATTACTACGCCTTAATCCTGATGTGTCTGTATATAATAAAGCTGCTTGAAACAAACCCACAATTGTTCATCTGTTTTATCCTGACTGGACGAGTGACATGGTGCCAGAACCGGGATTCAGAGAGCAACTTCTTCAAGCCATGAGGTGCAGAGTTGACGGTGAAGGTATAATGAGCAAGTTGGGTGATTCAGTGCTCAAACGACTAAAAAGTCCAGAGACGAACTTCAGGTAACCAAAACTTGCACAAATGATTTTGCAAAGAAAATGACACGGAGCATTCTTAAAGCACAAAACGCATTAATCAAACGAGTAGCACAAAACGCATTATTAATCAAACGAAAGGCACAAAACACACTGTTAAAAAGTGTTCGAAACCACGATATTTGATAAAATTATCAGAAATACTTGTATGGGGTTCAGTTGCCTACGATTTGCATAACGAGCATGTTTAAAGTAAAACAAGCACAAGAAAAGTATAATAAGCATGATAAGTGCTTAAATGGGCATAACGAGTACAATAAAAGGGCCAAATAAGCTCAGAAAAGCAAGGCAGCTGCATGTTTTTTTTTTTTTTTAGTAAAGGACCGTTTTTTTGGCATGAGCTACTATTGAGCATTTACCGAAGCCGTACAACGCATAACTAGAGTTGTTTAAAGCATCTCAGAGTGTGCAAAGTGTTTGCAGTGTGTGCTTTATTACAGTACAATTATTTCAGAGTATGCTGTGTGCATTTACTTGTAGAGTGCCACCATTTCAAAGTGTTTCGTACACAGTACAGAGTTATTTCACAAAGTACAGCCATTTTGAAAAGTTTCTTGTGCTGTATACAGTTAATTTGCAAAGTGTATTCATTTCAAAGTGTTTCTTACTCGAGTTTCTTCTGCTACGTACAGTTCGTTCTCAAAGTTCAGTCACTTCAAAGTGTTTTTTACACTGATAAAGGGTGGTTTCGCAAAGTATAGTGATTTTAAAGTGTTCTTGTGCTACGGAGATGTATTTAGCAAAGTGCAGTTGTTTCAGAGTGTCTGTTGTGCTACGGGGCATAGTTACAAATTCTGGCATATATATACGTGTGTGCATGTTTGTACACAATTTCATGCACCTTCACTACTGTGTGGTGATATGGCAGAGGCATTTCGCAGACCCACTCCACTTGTGCTTGATCATAACATTGCAGATAATTGGAGAGTATTTGAGCAGGAATATGACATTTTCATACAAGCATCTCTTTCTGACAAAGATGCACATACGAGGGCATTTATTTTGCTCAACTTAGCATGGTCAGAAGCCATTGAAAGAGTGTTCATTTGTGTATGCACCAGCAGTATATGCAGGGTGGGGGGGGGGACTGCCATATTGTTGTACCGGCTGAATCAAGAGAGGACCCAGAGTGTTTGAAACGTAAATTTAGAGAAATGTGCAACCCCCAAACAGATGTTACATTAGAGAGGCACCTATTTTATACAAGACATCAAAAGCCAGGAGAAACTTTTCCAGCTTATATCACTGACTTGAGAAATAAAGCTAAAATGTGCAGATTTTGTGATTTGAAAGACGAATTGATAAAGGACAGGCTCGTGTATGGTGTTAATAATGCTGCAGTGAGAAGGTTTTTACTTTGTGACAGTGATTTAATGTTGAGCAAAGATACAGAGATTTGTCAAATCCATGAACTCACAGAAAGGCACACAAGTATACTTTCAAGTGATAAGAACATAGTTTCAAGCAGCCTCTAGAGCAAGTGTAGACAGCATGCAGCACATGGCAGCTGCAGCCTCTGCAAGTTTTCCAGGGAGGACCCGTAACTTTCCGGCAAGTTCTAAGACTAGCTCAGCCAAACGGACATGCTCAGTGCAGTATAAGGGTGAGTCAGCAAAACCCAAGTCAAGTCTTATGGTTAACTGTTGTAAATGTGGTGCTAATCATGAGTCTAAAAGAAAGAAGTGCTTAGCATTTGGTCATCAATTCCACAATTGTAAAAAATGGAACCACTTTCAAAAGTTTTGTAAATCAAGCAAGCCTCGTTCAGTTATTAAGAAAGGTCACTCAAAAAATCAAGAGAAAGCTGCAACCCTACTTTTCTATGCAGATGGTGTTATCAGTGGTCAGTGAAAAGGTTAATGCAATAGGTTTGTTGCCAAAGAATGAAGCAAGTGTTTTGTACTGTCCTGATCAATGGTGAACCCACGGAGCTCAAAGTAGACACTGGTTCAAGGTGTTATGTTAGGTCAGCAGAAACATTTGCTAGACCAAGAGCTGGTGAATAACTTAATTTGGTTAATTGTGTGAAGCTTGTTGCTTATGGAGGTGAAGAGATTCAAACCGAAGGCTTAGTAATGATTTTATGCTATTCGGCTGGGAACAGTTACAACTTGCAATTCTATGCAGTCAGAAGACATGTGCAGTCATTATTAGGTCTCAGATATATTTTAAGAATGAAACTACTTACTTTCAGTAAAGAAGTCCATCATGTAAGCACATGTCCCAATTCCAGCTTCGCTGATGCTATTTTTTCAGAATATCCTGATGTTTGAGGACAAGCTAGACAAACTTCCAGTTGTCTACTCCATGAAAGTAGACCCAGAGATCAGTCCAGTGGTCAGACCAGTGAGGAGAGTTTGGATACCTATGCAGGACAAAGTCAAGGTCCAGTTGGATGGTGCAGCAAGGTGCGATTTGTCCAGTCATAGAACCAACTGAGTGGGTGCCTTCCATGGTAGTTGCTCATAAGAAAAGCTGAGGTGAACTCAGAACAAGCACTGACCCAAGAGACATGAACAAAGCATTAAAGAGACCTCATCATCCTATGTATACAGTCGAGGAGGTCTGCCCTCATGCCAAGTGCCACTGTTTTTTTCTGTCTTGGATGCCAAGAGTTCATTTTGGCAAGTGATGCTTAATCGCAAAACTTCACTAGACTACATTCAGTACTCCATTTAGTAGATACAGACTTTTCTGAATGCCTTTTGGAATACATTCTGCCAGTAAAGTCTTTCAGCGTGCAATGGAGCAAATTTGTTCTGGTTTTCTGTGTGCTATTCAGCGTGCAATGGAGCAAATTTGTTCTGGTTTTCTGTGTGCTATAACAGTGGATGATTTACTAGTTGGAGGTAATGGAGAAGCAGAGCATGACAGAAAACTTAAGGAAAGTTCTGGACAAAGCACGTGAAGTGAACTTGAAGCTCAGTCCTCCGAAATGTAAATTCAGGCTACCAGAAGTTATTTATGCAGGTCACTTATTTACCAGTACAGGCTTACGACCAGACCCTTCCAAACAAGCAGCCATTCTTGATATGCCAGCCCCAGACAATGTCCAAGCCCTACAGCGTTTCCTTGGTATGGTTAACTATTTGGGCAAGTTTATACCGGCCTTTAGTGAGTTATCAGCGCCTTTAAGAGAGCAGACATGCAGAAATGTTGCCTGGTCATGGTTGGAACAGCACCAGACAGCATTTGATAACCTCAAACAGTAAATTGCCAATCCACCTACACTGAGATACTATGTTGTCCACAAACCAGTAATTCTTTCCTGTGATGCTTCAAAGTTCGGTCTTGGTGCTGTTATTCTTCAAGAAGGCAAACCAGTTGCCTATGCATCTAGAACTCCTACTCAAATTGAAATGCAGTATGCTCAAATTAAGAAGGAACTTTTGGCAATTGTGTTTGCTTGTTTGAAGTTCCACGATTATATTTATGACCGAGCTACCCAGATAGAGACTGATCATCAACCTCTAGTCACGATTTTAAAAAAGCCTCTAGATACAGCTCCAGTAAGACTACAAAAAATGATGCTCAGATTACAAAAATACAACTTCAAAATGGTCTATACAAAAGGCAAACTTCTTTATCTGGCTAATACTTTATCCAGATTGCCCAGAAATACCACAGAACAGCTTGATGCAGAGAATTCTGACTGATGCTATGCAAGGGCTTAATTTTTTCTACCACAAGACTTGATGAGCTGAGAGAGCATATAAAGACTGATCCAATTTTGCAGAAGCACAACCACTTCATCAATGTTGAATGGCCGTCCAAGCAATCTTGTGTACCACCAGAAGTACAACCTTATTTTCCATATACAGAGGAGATGATAATAGAAGATGGTATCATTTTCAAGGGTCCTGAAGTTATTGTTCCTACTTCCTTACAACATGATCATAGGGGGTTACTAGGCTATTGGCCCCAAAGGCCCTTATAAGCCTAGCCAAGAGTTTAGCCCATGTTTAGACAAATCAGTACCCAATGCCCCTGTCCAGCAGGGACAGAAGTGGAATCCCAGGGGTACAGTTTCCATTTCCCATCCAGTTATCCAGGCTGTGGTTAAAAAGGGGTAAAAAGAGGTACTCTGCTTGATGTGGAGAGGGTGTCTATTCCAAACATGGGGAGTCAGATTTTGCATCGTGGCCACCCAGGTTCCGAAACTAACAAAAGAAATGCGAGAGGACTAGTATTTTGGCCTTCTCTGTCAAAAGACATTGATAAAGTGCTTTCATCTTGTTTGGCATGCAATAGTACTAAACCGCATTTGCAAAGAGACACTTCAGCTAAGCCAGAATCCGGAACTACCTCAATCAACAGTAGCCACTGATATATTTGAGTGTAACAATCAGCATTACTTAGTATTGCTAGACTATTACTTAGTGTTGGTAGACTCTTATTCAAACTGGTTTGAGATCGATTTGCTACCTTACCTTATGTCCAGTATTGTTATTACTAAGTTGAAACGTCATTTCTCAGTCCATGGTAGTCCACACAAAATTATTTCTGACAACGGTACCCAGTTTACCAGTCAATTATTGCAGAAATTTGCAAAAGTGAGGGTCTTTATCCATATTACTATCAGTCTGGAATACCCACAGTCAAACGGCCTGGCTGAATGTGCAGTTTAGAGTGCAAAGCAATTACTAGAGAGGTCAAAGTGTGACAATACCGATATCTTCTCGAATTTACTTAATCTCAGAAATATACCCAGTGACAACCTACTTGTCTTGCTTTCTCAGAGACTTTTATGCAGGAAAACCAGAACAACCTTGCCTATTAGTTCTAGTTTGCTGATGCTTAATGCTAAAACCAGAGCAATCAAAGCCCAATTATTTAAGAAGCGTTCCTTTCAGAAGCCCAGCTATGATAAAATGAACAGATTTCTTCATCCAGTGAAAGGAGGAGACACAGTGAGGATGCAAATGGTGAAAGGCTTTGATCGAATTGGTCAAGTGAGAGGTGTATGTGCCGAGGCGAGATCCTACTTAGTGGAATCCGAGAGTATAGAATACTGAAGAAATGGCAGGCATCTTCTGGTGTCTGAATCGATATCACAGCATTGTACCCGTGATACATAGTCTAGATCTCAGAGCAACCCAGACAATGTTCATATTGAAGAACATGGCTTAGTACCTATTTCTGATGATGTCCCAAATGTCCCTAAAGTTGAATATTCCTTAAAGAAATTCCCCATTGCTAGATCCAATTCTGATTTTTATGTTACACGATCAGTTCTTAGTCTTAAATAAAATACACAGCAACCTGTCCATGATTGTTTTATATGCGTTTATTTTTGTATGATTGCATGTCAAAGAATTAGTTCTGTATAATTGCATGTCAAAGGGTCATTTCTGTGTAACTGCATGTCAGTGAATGCTGTCATTTTGGTGTATGACCTATTTCTCAAACAGGAATAATACAGAACACAGCATGTGTTGTAACATTAAGAAGCATTTCTAAACGTAGGCACATGCATATAAATAGTGAGCAGTGCAGACAACAGTGCCATTATGAGAGAACAGCCAGAGTGTTAACATGTATAAAAGTAGTAGTCAGTTTATAAGTTTACAGTAGAGAGCCGATTATCCGAATGTCGATGATCAGAAATGTCAATTATCCAAACACAGCCTTCCAAAATTTCTGGGTAGGAAAATCATAAAGTCTGAATATGTAAATGTTATACGTATTCACTTGTACGTGTTTTTTGAGCTTATAGCCCACTCATGTGTGAAAAACATTCTTTATTGTCCACTGGAATCAGTGAATGGTTGAAAAGCATGGAGAAAAGAAAACAAGATTTTTGCAGTTTTTTATCCAGTTCAATATATGTTTGATTATCTGAACAGTTTGATTATCCAAATTAACTGGGACCTAGGGTGGTTCAGATAAATCGACTCTCTACTGCATTTAAGTTTATGTTGCTAAGCCTTAATCCTGATGTGTTTGTATAATAAAGCTGCTTGAACCGAACCCACAACTGTTAGTCTGTTTTATCCTGACTGGACGAGCAACAGCAAAAAAAAGGAACAATAATACAGACTCGTCACATATGGTATGGGAATTGAAAGTGTAGTGTTCTAACTGCCACAGTACCCTCTCTCAAATTCACAGTGCTGTAATACTATGCAGTATTCAAATTATATAATTTTAAATTACAAGTTTATTTTTGTTAAAGCTTCCCATTTTTTTTGCGTGAGAAAACAGTTCCTTAGTACACTTTAGAGTTTAAGCTTTTTTCAGGTCTATATCAAATTGTCGAAACCACAAAAGGTTGACTACCTCTTCATCGACCATTATTTGTCAAATCTGAATGATAGCTTCCATGAAAAAGATTCCCCCGATAAGTAACCAGTGGGCCATCATCGGGAATGTTCCCTTTTCCCCACTGTACTGCAATGTCGGGGTTAGGGGGTACAGACCCCGCAAGGGTGGGTTTTACATTTTGCTGTTTTTAACTGCAGCTGGTAGGTTGGCCAACGTGTTACTCACCGTGGGAAAGATTTTCTCTGTGGTGATCGTTCGATGGATTCACATTCGACAAGTAGTGGTCAATGAAATACCTATTTGACCTTTTGTGGTTTCAGTAATGTACTGTTGACAGCTCTCAGTCATATTTTATACTGTTAACCCAAATCCTGACAGTAATGCTGTGAAGGAGGAAATATGTTTTGTAGACAGCTCAGAGGGCACAGGGTACTCAGAGTGCACAAGTGTTTACTGGCGGTACACAAAAATCGAAAATACTGAGGTACTCACATTGCCTACAGAAAAAATATTTTAAAGGAATGTGCAATTTTAAACCACTAACAGAAAGGACCGACTGTACCTCCCTTTCTAAAGTAAGACACATTTTCAGTAATATAAATTCCATTCATTATAAGGCATACCAGCTTCATGGTCATATCTGAATGCCTGCCTAGACAGCAGTCTTGCAGTATGTGCTATTCTATAATGGAACTACAAAGTGCCTTCTACTCTGGACATATGGCTGGACAGGGTAATGAGATCTCCTCCCAAGACAAAGCAACTCTGTTGTCATTTCTTAGTCATTTTGCTTTTTAGGAAGTCATAGGCATTCAGATGCCATGTAGCTGAAGACACTAATATGCCCTTAAGGGGTCATTTGCGCATGTATTGCATGGGCCTCCACTACAGGAAGTTTAAAGGTATTTCACAATGATGACTCTAGTTTGGGTAGGTTTTTCTTGCAGTTTTTACTGAATGCTTTGTTTGCATGACCTTTTAACTCTTTGGTTACAGCTTTAATAGTGTGAGATTCAAAAGTAAGCCTGTTACCTATCTAGCGGTCTAAACAGTTTTGTCAATTACAGTATCTGTACTGGGGATTACGTTGAAGGTCTGAGTCATTGTGGATAGACTGATCTACATCTAAAAGCATCAGGGAACCATTCAAATGGGGTCATCCATGATGAGCAAACAATCTGTCTTTTACTAATTCCAGCTGGCTGAGATCAAGTGGGGTAAAGTTACGGACTGCCTGTTATACTAATATCAGTTAACTCAACCATTATGTGTTCCACTATTGTAAACAATACTTATGAAGTTACTATGTCTATAACTGACAGGGTCAGTAGTAAGTTACTACAAGTACAATGTAGCTCAAACCAATAAACCCTCGCAACAAAATCCACAACAGCAAAAACCATAACCTAGATGAGGAAAAGTGTACTTAAACCTTTGTTAAAATACACAAGCTTTCATACTAGAAACACTGCTTCATCAGGTCATCCTTTGGTACCACAATGACCATTCTGCAGGCATGCAGGACATAACCTTTAGAAACTATGCTTCTTCACAGGTTACCAGGACTACCAAGATGACTGCAACAACTTAACTTCATCTCTTCCAGAAGCCAGTGATAATCAGCTTGAGTAAAATTCAGTCAATGGCTAGTAAGTACACTGCCTGGATACCAAAGAGCCTTAAAGAAAATCAACTAGAAAAGGTGCAGATAAAACAATGACAGATAAGAATTCTGCAACTGTTAAGCAAAAATTAGTTCACGTTGATCTTTGGTGAAAGACATGGCTTCCAGTAATCTAGAGGAAAAAATAAACCAAATGTGCTCGGAGCACATAAACAGTGAAGGGGTATACCAACTCAATAAAATGCTGGAAAAAATGGAAGAAGCTTTAAACAGATATTAAGATGAGATGATAAAGCTGCAAAAATCAGAGGTTGGAATGAAGAAAAGGTTGGCAGAATAGATGACTGCTCAAGAAGAGATGTTTAAAAAACAAATGGTAGAATTTTATGGACAGAGCACACAGAGAAAATCTGAGATTTTCTGCTGTACCAGAGAAGCTAGAAGAAACAGACTGTATTAATTTTATGAAGGCACAAATAAGCAAGTGGACTGGTATTCCACAGAAAGAATTGTTAATTGAAAGGACACACTATGTGTATGCTCCAAGTATGGCGTGAGAAGGCAGCCAAGACCTGTATTAGTAAAGATGCAAACCTACCAGAAGAAAGAGCTGATCCTGTCAAAACTCTGGCAAAGGGGCAAAGTATTAAAAGTTGGACAAAGTAGAGTGTTTGTGGAAAAGATTATTCACTTTAGACCAGGCAGAAGAGAAACACATTTATTCCAGTAATCATGGAATGTCATGAGGCAGGTGAGAGATTCAAGCTGCTGTATCCAGATGTCTTCAGAATATTTTTTCCTTAAGGATCAAAGCAATTTTTTGATACAGGACATGTCTCACAGTAAGACGCTGTCCGGTTCGACTCTCAGCTAGAGCGTCATCTGCGTGGAGACATGCATGAATAGGCGTTCCTTCGTTGAAGGTTGTGCGTCAGGGCTGGCAACTCGGTACGTAAAAATCAACTGCCAATCATTAGTGGGCCGGAGTTCCGCTGTGGCGACCCCTAACCGGGAAAAGCCAAAAGACACAACAACAGTCTAAGGAGGAAATGCAAAAGTTTGTCCAAAAAAAAAAAAAAAAAAAAGGATGGCGCAGTGGTTGCCTTACAGCAAGAGGTTCTCCAGATCAAATCTCAGCTGGGGTGCCTTCTGTGTGGAGTCTGCATGTCCTCCCTGCATTTGTGTGTGTTTCCTCAGAGTGCACCATTTCTCCCCGGGCCTCCACCGAAAATTGGCTTTGTTCCAAGTTGGGCTTTCCTGGTAAACAAATGTTAAATAAAATGAGCCATCAAACAGAAGGGAACTAGTTTCTCATTCTTCTGATAATAAACACATGGAGAGACTTTGCCAGTGAAACTTTTTCCACCATTCCATATGAAAATGCTTGAGAGACCGACAAAAGCACAGGAGTTGACCAGAAGAATCATGAGCATCATGGAACTGAAGCAGGACCTGGAGATGAATGATGGAAATGAACAGGAAGGCAACACAGAAATATAGCTGCAGGTGCAGTGATGTGGTGGTCAGTGTTGTAACCTCACAGCAAGAGGTTCTCGAGTTCGATTCTCGGCTGGGGTGCCCTCTGTGTGGAGTCTGCATATCCTCCATGTGTTCACGTGGGTTTCCTCCCACATTTCCAAGACCTACATCTGGAGAATGTCTTCCCAAGCCTCCGCTGAAAATTTCCAGATAAACATATGTTAAAATAAATAAAAAAAGAATAAGTGGAAAGAGCGGGCTTTTTTGACTTTGTTTAAAAAATTGTGAGGAACTGAAAAGCATTTACCTCACTTCAGGTTATTAATGTTTGCAAGGACTCTGGGGGAGGGGAAGGAGAAGGAAAGAGTAATAAAGTTAAGATTTTTTTTTCTTAACAATATGTTTATAAAACTTTTCACAAAATAAATTATATATATTTTATAGTGAACATTTTTAGTTATTCAGTTGTGATAAAATTATTAAAGTAAATAGATGTCTCTTTCTTCTTCCTCTTCTCTTTCATTTTAGTATGAAAAACTCTAAGCATTATGCAGCAAAAAGAGAGAAGCTAAACAAAGCAAGTTTAACTTAACAGGCTGTAATCTTGAGTTATTAACGTGGGGGATGGGGTGGGTGCAAAAGTACACAGATCGTAATATACGTAGAGTTGATATGTTTTCTCTTACTTTTGCATAGGTGAATGTCTGGATTAAGACCCTTGGCTTAATCTAATAAGTTTTAAAAGGAAATAAGTAATATGAGAACACCAAATAAAATGTTTTCTCCTACTTTTCTATGGCGACAAGCTGAAATAATAAGAAGCAATGTACTCACCATAACATTCCATGTGAGTTGTTCATCTTGCCTTCATTCTTAGTGATGGGTTCGGAGCTGATCCATCGGCTTTGGTACGGCCATATGCAAAGCTCGAGGCCAAGCCCCTTATCCCAAGATGCACTGTGAATTACCTCAGATCTCGTTTGCCGTGTGTACTATAACCATATAACTGAGCTATCCTCCCAAGGAGGGGAAGAATTGAGCAACCAGGATGAGAACAACCTCTAGGTCAACTATCAGCCAGTATGGGGAAGGAGAGAGGGACGCAAGAATGAAGGCGAGATGAACAACTCACATGGAACGTTATGGTGAGTACATAACTTCTTAATGTGAAGTTGTTCAATCTCGCCGTTCATTCTTTACTGATGGGTAGCGTCCCTAGCACCATCAATCTCAGGTGGCTCATGGGAGTACATTCTTCAGAACTGTAGACCCAAAGGAAGCCCTGTCCCTGGAGGCCTTATTAACTTTGTAATGAGTGATAAAAAGTATGAGGTTTAGACCAAGTGGCTGCAGCACAAATGTTATCAAGGGGCAATTTGGCTTGGAACGCAGAAGATGTAGAAACTGCTCTGGTTGAGTGAGCTTTAATCTTGTATTGTAAAGGCATATTAGCAGCTGAATAAACAAAGGTGATACAATCAGATAGCCATTTAGAAAGTGTTGTTTTAGCCACTGGTCTACCTTTTCTGGCTTCAGAGAATGAAACAAAGAGCTGGTCTGATTTCCTGATATCTTTTGTGCTATCCAAATAAAATCTGTAGCATATACTCCAATTTATTGGAATGATTAGGTTAGAATACTGGTAACTCAATGACTTGGTTAATATTAGATTCGGAACAAACTTTGGGCAAAAAGGAGGGGTTTGTCCTAAGAGATACTCTATCAGCATGGAAAATCAAATTAGGAGGGCTGACAGATAAAGCATGAAGTTTTGACACTCTGCGGGCAGAAGTAATAGCTACCAGAAATATGGTTTCCCATGACAAATATTTGAGATCAGAAGATGATGCTGGTTCAAACGGGGGGGGGGGGTTATACAAGACAGCATAAAATTTAGATTCCAAGGAGAATAAGGAGTTTTCACTGGAGGTCTCATATGAAATGTTCCCTTGAGAAAGGCCTTGGACAACTTGTGGGACATTATGTTTAGGCAGTCAGTTCCGAGATGAAAGTTCAATATAGCAGTCAACTGAACACAAACTGTTGTGGCTGCCGCTCCTTTATTAAAAATCAGACTGTTGAAAACTATTGACTTTCAGTTCATCCCAATTTAACTCCATTCTCCACAACATAGATTGGTCCATCTTAAAACACCTCCCCCAAAGGATGCTGTAAGCACTTTCAATAGCATCTTCACGAATACTCTAAACTCCTTAGCTCCCTCTAGGAAAATCAGAGTAAAATCAAACCATGCTCCCTGGCTCTCCAAAGAGACTAGGTCCCTTATGAAACAAAGAGATCATGCTTGGAAAACCTGGACTAAAACTAAACAACCACATTTTCTTCAAAAATAGAGGCAACTGAGGAACCTTGCAAAAAAAACATACAACTAATGACAAAAAGTTATACTATAGCTCTGCTCAGCTTAGCTTAACAAATCCAATACACGAAAATTTTGGTCACCTCTCAACAACATCCTCTATCCTGGAAAGCCCTCTAATCCCTCCCCATATCCTAACTCTTCCTCTCAGGAAACAGCTACCCTCCTGAATAAACACTATCTCTTCCAACCAAAATCGGGTACCCTCTAAGCCAAACTCTACTTCGACACCCACCTCGTCCCACTAATACAACTCTGTTTTCTTTTGAGCCAGTTCCCATTACTTACAACAAATCTCTACTACTCAAGCTAAAACCTTGCTCTCCTTCCACTGACAATCTATCTCCTACATTCCTCAAACTTGCTGCTGACTCAATTGCCTATCCTGTATCTATACGAATTAAAATCGATCTATTCTGGAATCAACTGTCCCCACCCTTTGGAAATCTTTCTTCACTATCCCTCTTCATAAAGGTGGAAACTCCACTGATCCCTCAAACTACCGACCCATTGCCATTCTGTCCCCCCTCTCCAAGATATTAGAAAAATGTATTCACTCACAACATCTCAATCACCTCCTCACACACCACTTACTTACCCCTACCCAACATGGATTTCGTCCTCACCACAGCACCACCACTGCCCTCCTCTTCTTCACTCATATCATTGCAGAGGCCCTAGACAACAATAAACTCATTTCCTGTCTCTTCCTAGATCTCTCCAAAGCCTTCGATATGGTCTCTCATCCTCTACTACTATCCAAATTCACAAATCTTCACCTATCCCCCTCCACACTTGCCTGGTTTAATAGTTACCTATCTGGCAGGGAACAATCTGTCAGATGGCTCTCATCCTCCTCACCTTTCCTTCCCATCTCCACTGGTGTTCCCCCATCTCCACTGGTGTTCCCCAAGGCTCCATCTTGTGACCCCTTTTGTTTAACATCTTCACCAATGATCTTTACACCTCATGCAAAGAATCCTACGTTATTCAGTATGCCGACGACTCCACACTTATATCCATCTCAAATAACATTCCTGAACTACACTCCCTGACCCAACAGGCCCTACTATCCACTGAACAATGGTCCTCTCACAACCTATTGATCCTAAATTCCAAAAAGACTAAACTCCTACTTTTCCTTCCCCATTCTCTTTCTCATCACAAAAGCTCCTTTTTTATTACATCTTCTAACAATACAAACATCCAACCTGACACCCACACAAAACTCCTAGGGGTCATTATCGATGACGAACTCAAGTTCAACCTACACATACTCCAATGTATAAAAAAAAAAAAAACAGAAACTAGGTCTGCTATATCGGAACAAAAAATTCCTAACCCCTGATTCTAGACTTACCCTGGGCCAGGCACTCCTCCTCCCCTCCCTCTTATACGCCGCCCCAGTTCTTACCAATATCCAGGCCTCCACTCTAAACAAACTGCAACAGACTTATCATAAAATAGCCAGATTCATTATTAACTCCCCATACAACTCACACCACTGCATTTCTTTAAACTCTCTTAAATGGCTTGAACTTCCCCAGTTTCTGCTATCTTATCAATTTCATATGCTACACTCTATTCTTTATAAACCCTCCTTCTGTCCATCTCTATCTTCCTTAGTCTCCATCTACATCCCATCCCGGACCCTCCGTGCTTCTAACAAACAATTACTTGATATCTACCACCCAAAAAGGTCAGTAGGCAAACTACTCTACAAACACTCCCTTGCCCATGCTTGGAACAAACTTCCCCTTGACTTACGTTCAATCTCCCACACTTCACACTTTAAAAATGAACTAAAAGCTTATTTTCTCAATTCCAGAACCTGCCCTTGCCATGACCCTACCTAGTCTTCATTCCCTTTATGTACCCTCAAAAGGACCATACTTAGTACCTCATTACACCTCTCTCTCCAATGTGTCTACTATGCGTTTGCACAATTTTATACAAACAAAAAAATGTTTATTGTTGACCTATTGAACTATATCAATGTAAAATTGTTACTTAGCTTCTTTTTAATGCAACTTTAACTTTATGCATGTAACCCAACATATGTGAATTGTTTTGCTATAACTGCTATTATATCAATATTGTTTAAAATTGTACTTGTTTTAAAATGTATTACTGGAGCTTTTCTCCTCAGGGCTCCACTGAAAATGGGCCACAAGCCCAGTTGGACAAACCCGGTTAACAAATGTCAATAAATAAAGAAAACATGGTCAAGAATTCTAGTATGGATGTCAAGGGGGCTTGATAAGGATCAATGTTCTGCTTAGAAGCCCATATGAAAAATCTCTTCCACTTACTAAGATATAATCTTCTAGTGGACGGCTTATGAGAAGACAAAAGGATCTGTTTTGTCTCATTGGAAAAGTTATGAAGCCTGGCTATGAGGGGAACTGGTGCAGCCAAGCTATCAGTTTCAGTGACTGCAAGGAAGAATGGAGGTCCCCCGACGGATGTGTCAGAAGGTCCGGAACTGGGTCCAGAATCCATGAATCCTCCAACAGATGATGATGAAGAAATGGGAACCAAATCTGCCGAGGCCAATGAGGGGCTATAAGAATGATGGTCCTTCCCAGAGATTTTGCTTTCTGTAGAAGTCTGGGTATCAATGGGATGGGTGGAAATGCATAGAGGAGACCCAGGGGCCAATTGTGTACGAGTGCGTCTCTCGGGGCTTCTCCTGGAGGAGGAATCAGGGGCAAAGTAGCTTCTGCATTTTGTACTGATGTGGCTGGCAAAAAGATCGCAGCAAGGCTGGCCCCATTTGCGGAAAATCCTATCTACAATCTCTTTCTTGAGGGACCACTAGTGCGGCAACAAGATTGCCCTGCTCAGTTTGTCTGCTATCATGCTGGATCTCCCTGGGATGCGCGTTGCTAACAGAAAGCGCTGGGAGAAAACAGTCCACTGCCAAACTCTGAGCGCTTCTCGGCAAAGGGGGGTAAGAACTGGTTCCTCCCGTTTATTCAAGTACCAGACTACTGACATACTGTCTGTCTGAATTGCAATCGTTCCTAGGGGAAGAGAGTCCTGGAAGTACTGCAATGCCAGAAGTACTGCTCTCATCTCCAGAACACTGATATGCAAATGTGACTCATGATCCGTCCATGTGCCTTGGACAGTCTTTCCCTGAAAATGCCCCCCCACCCTATCAGGGAAGAGTCCGTGGTCACAGTGGCTACTGGAAGGGGTATTACAAAGGGGCATCCTATGGCTCTTTTCAACCCCCTGCTATAAAGCCCGCTTTTGCGCGCTTTAGCACGAAGTTGCTCACAGAGCAGCATCGGGCAGCGCCGGTTAATCAAGTTTAAACTATTTCTGGCTCCATAAAGTCTGCTCTTCAATTTTTCCCTTAGAACTGTTCTACTTGGAATCTATACAGCCTATACTCTATCTGAAAAGCTCAGCACTTGCTCCTAAAGCATTTCTTTATACAAGTAAAGCACTCTTAAACAAAAGAAAGTATTTCTTTCACCTAAATTCCCTTGAGTACCCATTTCCCTATAGGTCCTTTCTGACTCAGTTACACAGCAATCTTTTTCACTATTTCTAGCATGTCGAAGGGTCAGTTGCTAGCGTCCTCTCCTGTTCAGCTGGTGAATCTGGGAATCTTGAGGCAATGTTACAATTGCCTCATGTACACAGACAACCCTCTCCTCCTCCCAACAAATACAAATATATGCGAGAGATGCAACTATATACTCAAACTGGAGGCTGAGCTCTCTCAATTCAGTACTGGCAAGACCAGTCAGGAGGAGAAGGTAACCATGCACACTACAAACCCAGTCTCACATAGTTATCACAACTACAAACCAAACACATAAACACACAAAAACATACTCTGAGGCGCTGATTAAAAATCTACCAAAACAACAGAGGCCTCCAAAGCAGACACCCAAGCAACCGCCACCTCAAGACATAGCACATGCAACACATAGTTCACAAAGTCAGTGTGCTAAACAGTCACAGCCCTTAAGGCCAAACAACATGCCAGACACACTTGTAATAGGTGACTCCATAGTCAGACACACTGACGTACCGCTCACCAGACTGAACAAGGAGAGGGTCACAGTAAGCCGCCTGTCTGGAGCTAGAATCCGCCACATAACACAAGCACTCAGGTCACTCCACAGCAAGGACAAATATGACTCAGTACATGCCGGTGTGAACGACCTGAGACGTACCTCCCTGGACTACATGAAAAGAGACATAGAGGAGCTCTCTGATTATGTAGCCCAGGTCGGTATGACCCTGACCCTGAGCAGCATCTTACCCTCACTAAGAATGATGCCACAGTACAAAGACAAAATGATCAGTTTTAACAATTGGCTTAATTACTGGTGTCATTCTAAGAGGATCCAATGTCTGTCTGCTTGGGACGACATGCTTGACAAGCCACGCTGCTTCGCAAGGGACGGCTTGCACCTGTCACCCCTGGGCTTCCGGATATTGGCCAAGGCTCTTGCCACCCCCATAGTGCCTTTTTTAGCAAGGTTTAAAGGACAAACCTACCTCCCTAGAAAACACAAGTGGAAAAAAACTAAGGGTAATGCTGCTCAATGCCAGAAGTCTAAACCTCAAGATGCACCTCAAGCCCTCCTCAGTATGGAGAACATCAATGTCTGTGCAGTGACTGAAACCTGGTTCAAGGCTCCTGAGAGCACCCCAGCACTATCAGGTTTTACCTCATATCATGCTTTCCGGCCCCAAAACTTGGACCGAACCACAAAAGGAGGGGGAGTATCCATATTCATCAAAGATACCCACACCTCCAGGTTAATGGCAACGCACGAAGCATCGGAGACCATCCAGGTGCAACTAACCATAGGCAAAACAGCCTTACAGTTTGTAGCATGCTACAGACCACCCTCTCAAAACTCAGGAACCCCACACAGCCTTCCTGAAGACACTGGAGAGTATGAATGTCTCTCCAAATACCATCATATTGGGAGACTTCAACTACCCAAACATAGACTGGGAACATTACTCAAGCCCCAACACCCTAGCCCAAAGGTTCCTAGAATTCATAAACTCTAATGCAATGGAACAACTGGTCACAATTCCCACAAGAGGAGACAATATACTAGACCTGATCATCACAAACATGGGGACAAAATGCTCCACACCGGAAGTATATCCCTCTTTGGTAAGATCAGACCATAAATTAATCTCACTGGAAATCCACATCCAGCCCCCACCCCCTGCACAAAAGACCACAGTGAAGAACTTCTCAAAAGCCAACTTCACACTTCTTAAGACTGAAGTGGTATCCTTCAAGGCCCCTGGGCCAGTGGAAACCACAACCCACACTGCTGAATCCTTTGCTAATGCCTTCTATGGGCACCTTCAAGAATGCATGGATCATGCAATCCCAAATAAAACCAAGACCCATTCCCCCAAAGGCAGGCGCCCGGTCAGGTGGACCCCAGCCATAAACAAACTCTACAACAGGAGAAGGAAGCTACTACATGACAGAGCAAAATCCCTAAAAGGGAAGGCATCTCTGATCAGTACTGGCAAAAAACTACGATCACTCATAAAATCATCCAAGGCCAACTTTGAGAGAAAAATCGCAAAAGACACAAAAGACAATCACAAGGCCTTCTTTAGCTATGTTAGAAACCTGGGTGGAAACTCCCAGATATGCTCAGATTTAGTCCAAAATGACACAAAATACACTGAACCCACTGACATTGCCAACATTCTGGCAGACAGGTTCAGTGCAAATTTCTCCTCCCCTCCCCAAAAGGAGAAATAACTATCCCAGCAGAGTGTAGCCTCCCTAACATCTCAGATGCCCAGGTGAGAGCCACCCTCTCTAAAGCTAAAAACACAGCATCAATGGGACCAGACGGTGTCCCGGGCTGTGTGCTACATGAACTCCAAGAGGAACTAAACCCACACATAAGGCTGCTGTTTAATCTTAGCCTTACTACAGGATACGTACCCAAAGAGTGGCGTACGGCGACAGTGGTACCACTTCACAAAGGCGGTGCTTCTACGGACCCTGGAAATTACCGCCCCATAAGCTTGACAAGCCTGGTCTGCAAAGCTATGGAGAGGATCATTATGGAACTCATAAACAAAGACATTGGGGACCTACAGAATTGGATCCTACCCAATTTGGCTTTGTCAAAGGCAGATCCTGCCTTTTGAACTTGATCGACTTTTTTGAAACAGTCACTAAGGCCATTGATGAGGGTAAGGCAGTTCCCACAGCCTACCTTGACCTTGCAAAAGCCTTTGACACAATACCCCACTCGGGCATCATAGACAAACTCACCAGCTTAAATGTAAACCCATATGTCACAAGATGGGTTACAAACTGGCTCAAGGACAGAACCCACAGGGTCAGAGTTGCTGGAGCTATGTTAGACTCTAAGCCTGTCACAAGCGGTGTCCCACAGGGCTCAGTCCTGGGACCCCTCTTGTTCGGCATTTATTTTTCCGAGGTACAGGCAAACATAGGAGGATTGTGGCTGACAAAGTTCGCAGATGACTGCAAACTGGGGGCCATAACTGATACTCCAGCGGACACAAACATCCTTCAGAGAGGCCTCATAGAAACGGATAATTGGTGCCAGAGCCATGGCCTTAAGCTGAACGCCAAAAAATGTATAGTCATACCCTTTGGGAAAAACAAGGTACCCACAAATTACCACATAGGTGGTAATCCATTAAGTACGGAAGAGGTAATCAGGGATCTTGGGACCCAGGTTGACAGTAACCTCTCATTTGACACTCACATTGCCAAAGTGGTTAGGAAGACCTTCTATATTGCCCACCTTATCATGAAGGGTTTCACATCTAGATCAAAAGAGGACATTGTGCCCCTGTACTCTTCTCTTATCAGGCCAAAGATTGAGTATAATGCCCCATTTGGGATGCATCTTACCCGACACCTGCCGCAGTTGGAAAGACCCCAAAAGTTCCTCACCAAGAGAATAAAGGGTCTTAAACATATGTCATATGCTGCCCGACTGAAAAAACTCCAACTCTATTCAGTCGCATACCTCCTACTCAGAGGTGATCTGTGCCTGACGTACAAGGCCATGTCCAGTCCGGAATTAATGGACATGCTCCACCTCAGTAAATCCAAATCCACCAGAGCCACGAGAGCAAGAGACTTAAACCTCAACACAGAAATAAATAGGACGTGCTGGAGGGACAGATTCATAACCCAGAGGCTCCCTACACTCTGGAACAGAATCCCAATCCATGTTAGGCAGAGCCCCTCACTAACTCTATTCAAGAGGAGTCTTGAAGAGTGGATGGGAGATTGTAGGTTTACCCCGGGGGTCATCTCTGTGTCACTACTAGACAGAGGCACAGTAAACTAAACACTAAAGGGCGTAGTATTCTCATCCTAAGGGGTGGTGAAAGCCACACACACTCTGGCTAGGCTTATAAATGCCCCAGGGCAGATAGCCTAGTACAAACCTATGAACAGGTGAGAGCTGCCCTCTCCAAAGCAATAACACAGCATCAATGGGACTGGACGGTGTCCCGGGCTGCGTCTTACACAAGCTTCATGAAGAACTTAACACTCACATAAAGTCACTGTTCAATATCAGACTTACTACAGGATATGTACCCAAGGAATGGCATACAGCAACAATGGTCCTGCTCCACAAAGGTGGTGCCACAACGGAACCTGGACACTATCGCCCTATAATCCTGACTAGCCTGGTCTGCATAGCTATGGAGTGTATCATCATGGAACTCATAAACAAAGACATCAGGAACCTCCAGACACTGGATCCTACCCAATTCGGCTTTGTTATTGGCAGATCTTGCCTCTTGAACCTGGTCGACTTCTTTTAAATAGTTACCAGGGCCAGAGACATAGGGAAGGTAGTCCACACAGCCTACCTGGACCTCGCAAAAGCCTTCGACACAATACCCCACTCGGGCATCATAAATAAGCTCACCAGCTTAGATATCAGCACATATGTCACAAGATGGATTGCAAACTGGATCAGGAATAGCACCCACATGGTTGGAATTGCAGGTGCCATGTCAGACTCTACACCAGTTACAAGTGACGTCCCACAAGGCTCAGTCCTGGGACCTCTCTTTTTCAGTATGTATTTCTCTGAGGTACAGGCTAACACGGGAGGACTATGGCTGACCAAGTTCGCAGATGACTGCAAACTGGGTACCATAATCGACTCTCCAGCTGACACAAGCATCCTCCAAAAGGGTCTCACAGAGGTGGATAACTGGTGCCAGAGCCATGGCCTAAAGCTAAATGCCATAAAATGCATAGTCATCCCATTTGGGAAAAACAAAGTGCCCACAAATTACCACATAGGTGGTAATCCATTACATACAGAAGTAATTAGGGATTTGGGGACCCAAGTAGATAGTAATCTCTCCTTTGACAATCACGTTGCCAAAGTGGTTAGAAAGACCTTCTATATAGCCCACCTTATCCCGAAAGGTTTCACATCTAGATCAAGAGAGGTCGTTGTGCCCCTCTATTCATCAGGCCTATACTTTAATACAATGCCCCATTTGGGATGTACCTTACCCGACACCTGCAGCAACTGTAATGACCCCAGAAGTATCTCACCAAGTGGATCAAGGGACTCAAACAGATGCCCTACGCAGTTCAGCTAAAGAAACTTCAGCTCTACTCAGTTGCTTACCGCCTACTCAGATGCGATCTGTGCCTGATGTATAAAGCCATGTCCAACCCAGAATTAATGGTCATGCTCCACCTCAGGATATCCAAATCCCTTAAGAGCTACACACTCCAGGGACTTAAACCTCAGCACAGAAATAAATAGGACATGGACATGGAGGGACAGATTCATATCCCAGAGGCTCCCCTCACTCTGTAACGAAATCCCAGTCCATGTTAGGCAGAGCCCCTCACTGACCCTCTTCAAGAGAAATCTTGAGGAGTGGATGGGAGATCGTAACTTTATCCCTGGGATCTCTTCTGGGTCCCTGCTAGACAGAGGCACAATAAACTAACCATAAAGGGCTATCTTGTGTGACCTACTATTCAAAGGCACAGTCTACTAATCTGAAAGGGTGGCGAAAGCCAAACACACTCTGGCTAGGCTTATAAATGCCCTAGGGCAGATAGCCTAGTATCAACCTATGAACCTATGGTTACATGAAGAGACGTCAACCACCACTGGAGATCCTTCTTGCAAGAGTTTGTAATTAAAATTGTGTGATTCATTGGAAGTTCCGGATAAGACCACTGAGTGAACAACAGCCATTGAAGAATCCGCATATGCATCCTTGCTAATGGTATGGCCAGGATCGCTGCAGCCATCAAACCCAACACTTTTGGAATTTCTGCGGCTGGTGCTCTGTCTTTTGATACCAATTTGCTGACATGCTGACGAAGAAAAAAAGACTCTCTCGATTGGTAGTCTTAGAGTGGTGGTTGAAGTGTCTAACTCTGACCCTATAAAAATGATATGCTGCGATGGCGACAAAACAGACTTTTCTGAGTTGACTCTAATGCCCAAGTGATTGCAAAGTGTCAGAGTGTATTCCCTTGCCTGAATCAGGTGATGCCTGGTGGTGGCGGTAAGACCATTGTCTAGGCATGGAAACCACCTGGAATCCTAGATGCCTCAGGTGAGCCGTGAACACTCTGGGGGCTGTAGTGAGACCAAAGGGCAGGGCTCGAAATTGATAAGGATTGGCTCCCAGCCGGAAACGCAGGTGATCTCTGGATGGCCTGGCCATTTTTACGTGGTAGTACGCATCCTTGAGATCTATCGAGCACATCCAATTGTCCTTCCCTAAAAAGGGAAGTATAGACTGTAGCGTGACCATCCAGAACTTCTTTTTTCACAAATTGGTTGATTCTGCGGAGGTCCAAAATGGGTCTCCAATCCCCTGTTTTCTTTGGAACCAAAAAGAACCAGGACTAAGTTCCGAATCCGGTTTGGTCTGCTGGGACTGGCTGGGTGACTCTTTCTAGCAACTTGTGGACCTCTATTGTTGCTGGTTCCCTGTAATTGGGTGGAACGTCCGACATTCTCCTTGTGGGCGGGGGTGTGTGGTGAAAGGTACGAAGTACCCACTGGAAATGATACTTTGTATCCAGACACCTGGCAAGAAATAACAAAAGACAGCTGGGAACAAAGATAAGCGACCCCCAACTGCCTCCAGAGCAGGACAGTCGGGTCTCCTTTCAGAAGCGCTGGTAGGATTGGCCAGAGAAGTGATCCGTCACCCTGATGTTGCAGACCCCCTCTGCCGCAAGGATGGTGTCTTCCATTATTATCCCCTCCTCTGCTCCTAGACGGGGGTTCACCATGTGTGTCCTGAAAGGCTCCTTGGGCTTTCTGGAACCACATCTTTCCTCCCCTTTGGCCTTTGGGGTAAGGCAGAGTAGGGGTGGAAAAATGGACTCCAATGGCAAACAGAGTCTTTCCCTCCTGTTTACACCTGGTCAAAAGCTTCCTTCACTTTTGACCCAAAAAGGGATGAGCCATTAAAAGGGGTGTGTACGAATTAAGACTTAAATGGCTCAGCGAAGGAACACAAGTGCATCCAGGAATGTCTTCAGAGAGCGATTCCTGTACCAACTGCCCTACTCATTCCATCAGCTGCATATGATATGAGATGCATGGATGAGTTGACGATAAAATTTAGGGTAGTAAGCTGGGTGGCAACTTTGTCAGAGGCCCCTGCAGCTACAGTACCCTGAAGAGCATCTCCCAACTCCTTAAGTAGATCTCTTTGCAACCTAGTGAAATGGATCAAACAGTTCAGTGAACGGAGAGTAAAGGTCGCTGAGCTGAACATGCACTTCCCATATCTATCCATGATCCTAGACTCTATTAGGAGGATGAATAGATGAGGAAGTCTCAGACATTTCCTTTTTGGTGGCTGCCGCCACCACTATGGCATCAACAGGGACTCCTTTGGACAAAAATGTTTTATCTGTTGGAGCGGATATAAACTTATTAGGCCTCCTAGGAACAGGCTCCATACACTCCGGTGACTCCCACGCCCTCTGAGAGACCAACTGCATGAGCTCATCGAAGGGCAGAGACACCCAAGAGGTGGAGGGTTGAGACCCGAAAGCCTTCAGGAGAACTGACTCATCCTCGGTAGGGTTTTTGGACTGCCAATCACCCCTCTGCCTAAGGATCTCGAGTATCTCAGCAAAGGAGATATCCTCAGAGGGGGACCGCGGGGACCCTTCTGACTCATCCAAGTCAGTGTCAGATGTTAAAGACTCCTGTGGGGAGTCTAAGTGTCTCCTCTTGCACAATCTCTTCCTGGGGACCTCCTCAGTAGGAGCCTCTGGGGAGGTCTCAGAAGAGCAGGGAGCACCCTGTGGGGCTACCTGAGGCTCTGGGTCTCTACGCCTAGCCTGGGACGATGGAAGCAGAAGCAGACATAGGCGGTTTTGGGGATGAGAAAGCAAGGCCTGAAGTAGAGGATGTCTTGGGGGACAAGGCTCTCCTCATGGCTTTGAAGGCACCACGGCTCGATGTGAAGGAGTCGACGGACTCGAAGAAACCACCAACCCCTCCCACACAGAGGCTGTGATCTCCGAGCCGGAGGTAGGAGCCGAGCTCATCCAAGCCGAAGCCCCGAGAAGAAGAGTCGGCACAGACAAGTCAGTCTGACTATCCTCCTCAGACCTGACTGGAGTGTGTCTGCTCCTAGAGTCCTCAGTCGGCGGAGAGGACACTGAAGCAGGTCTCAGCTCCAAAGGCACCACAATCAACAGGTCAGCTCCCTCCGGCTCCAAAGGTCCGGTACAGCTCAGAGGAGTAGTCAAGTCAGGGTTAGTGGTCTTTGGCTCCGAAGCCACTGGAGTCTGAGCCGACAACAATTTAGCAAGGCCTGGTGCCTGTAAAAGCTTCTGCACCAATCTATCCATATCCAAATCTGACAGGCTGACAGAAGACCTAGAAGAATGCACCAATGATGCCGACTGAAGTAGAGGAGATAGAGGCCTCTTGGATAACGGCTCCAGAGGTGTAGGCCGGCTCTGAAAAGAAAAAGAGACAGTCGGCTCCGAGGTCTCTGGTGCCGATGTCACAGGATCTTCCAATGTTTTGGATTTTTTTGACTGTTTGGAGTCCTTGGAGTCCCCTGAAGATATAGAGGACTTAGAAGACTTACTGGCCACATCCTGGTCACTCAACACTTCCTGAAATGGATGCTTTAACAAGCCTCTGTCTACTAATTTCCTTTTCCTCTCTAGTAACACTCTCGAGGAAAAAGAGCGACATATACTGCAAGACTCCTGTAAATAGACAGCTCCTAAGCAGTAAACACAAGTTACATGGCTATCAGCAACAGACATTTTCTGCCCGCAGTCTGGACACTTTTTAAACCCTAGACTTTGAGTGTTAATCCTTGTCATCAGCCACTATCCAAAAAACAAAGCTACCTTAGGCTTAAAACATGAAACACACACAAGAAGCCTAAGAAAAATGCACCAAAAATAGAATGCTATTGAAAACCCACACCTAGGCTCTAAAAGCACACCACACAGGGAAGCCTACGAAAGACACATCAAATATAAACCGAACTAGGCTCTAAACTGCACACAGGAAAAAAAAGAGACTATTAATCTATGGCCCAAATACAAAAGGCCAACACTAGACTATATATATATATATATATATATATATATATATATATATATATATATATATATAATCTTTATATATCTATACAATATGCAGATAAATCTGAACTAAGCCAAAAACACACGAGGCCGATAAAACTACACTAATAAATCACGCACGGGAAAGGGGGGGATTTTAAGAGTTATACAAGGCTATACTAACAACTATTAGGAAGAAAATATAGTAATTTTTAAGAAATAACTTGCAGAAAATACGTTTTGAAGAAAATACTGGCCCAAGCTTGGACTAGAGCCTCTGATCAGATGCCGCGGCAAACTAGATCTGCGGTAATTCACATTATATCATGGGATAAGGGGCTTGGCCTCGGGCTACTGGAAGACCTCAAGCTTTGCATAAGGCCGTACCAGAGCCGATGGATCGGCTTCAAACCCATCAGTAAAGAATGAACGGCGACATTGAACAACTTCACATCACTCGTTTCTTCAATGCTAAAAAAGTCAATGATTTCTGAAAGTATGCAAGAAGTTTTCACATTGGGGGAGGGACACCAATTAGTGTAAGTAAAGGTACGGGCAATAAAAAGCATCTTAGCATGGATAATCTCAATTTCAGGTTAATTAGGGCCTGTGTTAGCAGGTATTTTGCACAAATGTTCCTATTAGGAGGGTTCAACTTCATTATTTGAAAATGTACATAGCTGTGTATTTGTATTAAGGTAATGGTGGCTGTTCTGGGTGGTGTTTGTTTTTTTGTTTGAGGGTTTTCATTAAAACAAAAAAAGCCTTGCAAAATATGACATAGGTTCCAAACTATACAAAGGATTAACCTGCCAAACATTAATGGGGCATGTTTCACAAAAGCCAGAAACAGGCATTTAAAAAGCTGACATATACAGTAAGTGAGAATGAGGTCTTACCATAATGGTCACACTTTCCACGTTATCCTGGAATGTGAATGGTCTCACAGGTACAGACAAAAAAGGAAAGAATACTTAATTATATTAAGAAACGCAAACTGCAAACAGCAATAAGGCAGACATATTTGGAAAGAACTGTGCATGTGAACTTAAGAAAGGATTTCAGGGTGGATATTCTGCAGTAAAAGAGGAGTACTTATATTAATTGCTAGTGGAGCTCGAGCAGTGATGGAAGAGGGAAAGAAAAAAATATGATAATGGCAGACTTGTAGTAGTAAGCGGCTAATGGCAAGAGATGAGAATTAAACTGGCATGTACTTATTATATTCCACCTAAAACTGCAATTCTGGAGGATAGAAAATTTGGGAGACATAATCAGCTTTCAGCAGGAAATATTACTTATAGGTGGTGACTGAAATTTGATTTGCAACAATGAGGATACATCTGAGGGCCTAGAAGGGAAAATATGAGAAGTAGATTTCTGAAAAAAGTTATGAAAATATTTGGTATGAAAACTGTGAACGTAGTAGTAGGAACTCAGATAATTCACACTTTGCTCCCCAAGGTACAATAACTACGTTAGACTTGACAGAAATGATATTTCATAGGAACGTGTCCATTTAATTGAAAACTTTGATAACATCCAATAACTATTTTAGATCATGTACCAATAACTAGTGAGATATAAAGGGTAATAAAAAGTAAAGATGAGAAACTGCTGCTTCCCCACCTACAATGTTCGAAAGAGAGGAAGGTAAGGAACGAGTAGTGGAAATTATCAAAGACAGAAAATACCCCAGAAGTCATAGCTACTGAGTGGGATAAAATGAAAGTGGAGTTTATAAATATAGTAAAGATAAAAGAAAAATAAACTGGTTAAGAAGTAATAAGAATTATTTAGAGAGACAGATGAAGGTTAAAATGTTAGAAAATAAAGGGAATCTCACAGAGCAAGAAGAGGAACAACTGCAGAGTGCTATAGAGAACATAAAGGAGTACCTGGATAATGTGCATGAGTTTAGAAACATTATTGTAAAAAACAGTTGTTTTGACATCAAATTCCAGAGCACAAAAAACCTAGGAAACAGAGGGTAGAAAGGCTTGTTGCCAAATTTGGGGAGCCTTTAACAAAAAAATAAAAATAAACCAGAGATCCTGTAGAGGTACTGGAGATATTTGGGAAATTTTATGTAAACTTGTATACAGCACAAAAGTGGGGAAATCAAGGGGGCAAAAAAAGCACGATAGAAATATTCATGGAAGACAAATACTCCAAGGTAGATGAGGTTTCAACAACTAACAGTTAAGATAGGAGCGGGAAAAAAAAGTTATGTACTCACCATAACGTTCCATCTGAGTTGTTGCTTTTCATTTGTCTTCAACCAGTGGAAAATATGGATCCAGTATGGATCGGACTTGGCTGCATTTTCCAGCATCAGATCCAAGCTCTAAGCTCCTCCACTACCCATAATACCCCTGTCTCCCTCCTTTCCTCAGATGGAGATTGCTGCCAACAGTAGCACCCCGACCTAACCAAGTGCCCAACAGTCTAGCAGTAATACCCTGAAAGCACCATAAGGAAGACAAAGGCTTACTGGAATAGGGGCTATGCCTCTTCCATCCGGTCTACGACACAGCTCACATAAGGCAGGGGGAAGGAGGAAGGGATGGATTAAGACAAATGAAAAGCAACAACTCAGATGGAACATTATGGTGAGTACATAACATTTTTATCTGAAGTTGTTTTCATTTGATCTTTAACCTGTGGGACAAAGTCCCCAGCTACCAAAAGACCCTGGGAGGAAGAATATTCCAGAGCACAGCAGAGCCAAAGGTTGCTCTGCCTCTGGATAGGAGATCCAACTTATAATGCAAAATACATGTGTGCGATGATGCCCAAGTAGCTGCAGAGCAAATGTCACCCAAAGAAACCGTAGACCAAAAAGCCGCTGAAGTAGCCACAGACCTGGCATAATGCACCTTGATCGGACCTGGCGGAGATAACCCTTTGGTTGTATAGGCCAGAGCTTTTCATGGAGAGATCCAATGAGCAATTGTTACCTTGGACACAGGTTTCCCTAAGAAAAGCTTGGAAAAGGAAAGAAAAAGCTGATCAGACTTATGAAAGGATTTTGTTATATGAAAACAGAAATGCAACTGCCTATGAACATCAAGCAAGTGCAACTTATACTCTCCCTTATTCTGGAAGTTCGGAAAGGGAACAGGAAGATTGATGACCTGGTTAATGTTAGAATCTGAAGCCACTTTTGGAAGAAAGGAAGGGTTCATCCGTAAGGAAACCCTGTCTTTATGAAACACTATATAAAGGGGGCTTGACAGATAAGGCCTAAATCTCCGAAACTCCGAAACTCTTTTAGACGAAGTAATAACAATCAGAAAGGCTGTCTTCCAAGACCGGAATTGTAAATCCACTGTAGCTGCTGGTTCAAATAGGGAAGAAACCAAGGCTTGTAGGATTAGAGTAAGAACCCAAGTTCAAGGGCGTAGGGTCCTTGACTGGAGGCCTAATTAAAAAGGCACCTTTCAAAAAGACTTTACAAAGCTTGGAAGAAGCTAGGGAAGCCGAATTGTCTCCTATATAAAAACTGGACGTAGCTGCCAGCTGAACCTTTACCACAGAAAAACTGGCACCCTGATGAAAAATATCTGCCAGAAACTCCAAAATGGCAGGGACTGGAGTAGTAAAGGGGTCCAAACCATGTTGAGACACCCATATCGAGAAACGTTTCCACTTACTGGAATAAACCTTCCAGATGGAAGATTTGTGAGCCACTACCAAAATCTTCTTAACTGAAGAAGACAGCCTGGGAGTCCTAGCCATCACTGGAATTGGAGCAGCCAAGCCGTGAGCTTCAGACTGACTAGATCTGGGTGTGAGATCTCTGAGGGGTGCGAGAATAGATCTGGAACTGGATCCAATGTCCAAGAAGGAGACACTGCATGAGACTACAGAGAGGTGACCCAAACTTGGCAAGGCCAGAAAGGGGCAATGAGGATCACTAAAGCTCCCCAGCCAAACTTTCTCTATGAATTTCAGGATCAGAGGAAGTGGAGGATAAGCATACAGAAGACCAGTGTGCCAAGCATGAACTAGAGTGTCTCTGGGGGGAGTCCACTGGAGAGGAGTTCAGAGTGAAAAACTCGCTACACTTCGCATTGGAAGGTGAGGCGAAAAGATCACAGCAAGGCCGGCCCCACTTTAGAAGGATCTGTTCCACTACTGAAGGATTCAAAGACCACTCATAAGGCATCAGAATACATCTGCTGAGCCTGTCCTCCAGAATGTTGGACCTCCCCAGAATGTGCATTGCCACCAGAAAATGGCCGGTGGAGATTACCCATTCCCACAATCTCATGACTTTGCAACAAAGGAGATAAGACCTGGTTCCCCTCCATTGTTGATGTGCCAGACTACAGACATATTGTCTGTCTGGATGGCAATCGTCCCTTGGGGAAGATGGGCATGAAAAATTTGCAACACTAACAGCACTGCCCTCATCTCCAGGACGTTGATATGCAGATGGGTCTCCAGGGAAGATCACATGCCTTGGACTGTCCTTCTCATGCAATGCAGCCCCCACCCAAGTAAGGAGGTGTCCGTGGTCACCGGGGCGGGAAGGATAAATGGGCGACCGAGAAGAAGATCCAGGAACTGAGGCCACCAGAGAAGTGAATCCCTGCAGGCCTGAGACAAAAGAACCAGATGAGATAACAGTAGATCTAGTAAGGACCACTGGACTGCTATGGTCCATTGGAGAACCCTCATATGCAGAAGAGCCATGGGGATTAGGGTGATCATGGCCACCATGGGCCCGAACGCCTGAAGAACTGACTCCACAGGGGGAATACTGGTTCTGAACAATGTACAACACATGATGTCTGAGTGATTGAAGTTTGTCTGGAGTTAGAAAAATGTTGCTCCGAGTGGTATTTAACCTAGCCCCATTGAAGTCTAGAACTTGAACCGGATCCAATAGGGACTTCTGGAGATTTATGGCTATGCTCAGCTGGTGGGCGGTCTGGAGAAGGAGATCCCTGTCTTGACAGAGGCGATGCCTGGAGGGACCATCGTCCAGGTAGAGAAAGACATGGAACCCCTGCAACCGCAATTAAGCAGCCACCACTGCCAATCAGTTTGGTGAACACCCTGGGGGCGATGGCTAGACCAAAGGGTAGCGCTCTGAACTTGCAATGACTGGCCCCCAGCTGGAAGTAGTGGAACCTCAGAGAGCACCTGTCCATTTTGATGTGGTATTACATGTCCTGGACATCCACCAAGCACATCCAGTCGTTTCTCTGCAGGAAGGGAAGCATGGACTGGAGAATGACCATCCGGAATTTTGGCTTAGCAACTGACAGATTTAGGGTAGAAAGATCCAAGATGGGTCTTAAGTCCCTTGTCTTCTTTGGCACTAAAAAGAACCTGGAACAGATGCCTGATCTGGGGGGGATGGACTGGATGACTCATTTTTCGAGTAGCTTAGTGATTTCCACTGCTGCTTCCTCCCATTGTGCGGGAGGAATGTCCGGGAGGTGTTTGGGCGGAATTGGCATTTGAATGAAGGGAACAGAGTATCCTCTGGATATGATTTGCAACACCCAATGATAGTCTATGATAGACTCCCAGGCTGTTGGGTGCAGCAAGAGACATCTCCTGACTGCCTCCAGAGACGAGCAGTCAAGCAACCCTTCAGGGCTGCTGCACGGGTCAGTCCGGGAAGGAATCCAGAGACTCCTGGTTCCTCAGACCCAGTCTGCCATGAGGACAGAGTCTGTCAAATCTCCCTCTGCCTCTGGGGTAAGGTGAGTCCTGAGCATCTTGGGAATAGCCCTGAGACTTCCGAACCACATCTTCTTCACCCCCTGCTGATTCCAGGAAAAGGATCATTGTGGGGTTGAGAAGCGAATCCTGACAGCAAACAAGGTCTTCCTATATTTCTCGCTCTGGATCAACGTCATAAGGGGCTTTTATAAAAGATGTCTTGAAGTGTTCCAAGAATGCACAAAGCCAGAGCCAGGAGTGACGCCTGATGGCAACGCTTGTGCCAGTCGCCTTTGAGGCGCCTTCAGTAGCATGCGACAGGAACCTTATAAAAAAGTGCTGGAAGTGAAGGTGGCCATACGGGAGGAGAGTAACTCCTTCTCTTCTGCCGACATGAACCCTGGGGCAGACTTGGAGACCTCTTTGACCAGGTCCCACTGGAGTCTGATCACATGTGGCATGTAGTTCAGCGCACGCATGGAAGTGTAAACCCGCTTCAAGAAATTGTCTATGGCCCGAGACTCTCGGTCTGGTGGATGGACCATGGAGCTCTCCTGAACGAGCTCTTTCTTCATGGCCACCGCAACCCCCATGGCATCAACTGGGGACTCCTTAGACCAATGCTGCCTGCCAGAAGGCATACTTAGAATAATATCAGGGTGCTTGGGGGTGGGCTTCAACATGTCGGGTTCCTTCCATGCCAGAGATGTAATGGAAATCCACAAGTTGATCCGTGGGAGGGGACACCCAGGAGGTAGAGTGTCCTGTGCCAAACGCCTACAGGAGCACAGACTCATGTGTGTTAGGTTTTTGGACAGACCACCCCCCACGCTATTACAGGATCATCTCGGGGTGGCCTGGAGAACCCTCCCCTTCCTCTAAGTCAGTGTCTTCTGTAAGAGGACGCCGGCAGGGAGTCTAAGTGCCTCCTTTTACATGTATGTTTCCAAGAGAGCCCCTGTGGGGGGGGGGGGTCTCTGGGGAAGATTCAGAAACTTCCAGCCGTTCCCATGTGGGAACTCCCTGGGGCGGACAGGTAACAGGCTACCCTGAGGGGGCAGGATGGCAGAATCCAAGCCAGAAAGAGAGGGACCCAGGACGGACTCAGAGGACGACAGCATCAAGAGTCTCGGGGTAGCCGAGAGAGCCCTCTCCACTATGTCAAAAGCAGAGGGACAACGGATCCCAGAAGCTGGGGACAAGGCCGGATCCATAACCCACTGAGTCAACAGGGGAGTTGGATTCAAGCCTCCAGGCGCCGAAACTCAGAGTGGAAAGGCCGACTCTGAAAACCTCAAAGCCACCGCCACCCCTTCAGATCTGGTGCCAAGGCTATGGCTCGAACTAGTCAGAGCCGAACCACTCAGGGCAATGGTCCGCATTGAGGTACCTGGTACCACCAGTGCCAACCCCTCGACACTGAGAAAACTTGGACCCAAGGACTCTGAAGCTGGAGGTCGGATCAGAGAAGGAGCAATGGGAAGAAAGGTGGACTGCATGCTCCCAGCCCCAGAGGGGGACGGGGAAGGCAAGACTTCCATCTGGATCTGGGTCCGGATGAATTTCCGCATCATCCTGTCGACTTCAGCTTCAGAAAGACTGCAGGTGGACCGGACGGAGGAAGCCACAGATACAGGCCTGGAGAGGCACTGGGTAGCAGTTGATAAAGAGGTTCAGCCCAGAGAGACCTCTGGCTCCAGAGAAAAATGGGGTGACTGAAGCCGAGGGGGTGAGACTTAGCCAAGGGCTCGGCCGAGGAAGTGTGGTCAGAGGACTGCTTCCTGGGCCTATCCCACTCGTCAGTACTTCTCCTCAGTCCTCTTGGCGGGACGTTGAGTCCCAGAAGCCAGGGTTGAGGAAGAAACAAAAGTAGAAGCAGAGGACTCCAAGGAAGGTGGAGGAAGGAGGCCCTTCAAGATCAACTTGTTCCTCCTGTCAATCAATGCAGAGGGGTTGAAGCCCGTGCAGAATGAACAGGAGGTGTCTAGGTGTGGGACTCCCAGACAAACAATAAACATAGTGTGACCATCTGAAGGGGGGGGGCTTATGGCCACACTGGGCATTTCCAAAACCCTGGCTTGGGGTTCTCTGCCATGGTAACAGACCACATGCGCGCATGTGCACACACATACTATAGGAAATAGGAGAAAGAAGGGAAAGAAAAAGGAAAGGGGCTAAAATGAGTTAGAAAAGAGAAAAAGGAGGCCAGAAAAATTACTAAAATTCAATTACCAGGAACTTGGAGCAACAGACCACGATACTGACTGGACGTGTGGCAAATGAGATCTGAGGGGTGGACGGAGATAAGGGCATTATGGGTAGGGGAGGAGCGTGTAGCTCGGATCCGATGCTGGAAAATGCGGCAGAGTCGGATCGGTACCAGAACCGTATTCTTCATCGGTTGAAGATCAAATGAAAACAACTCCAGATATGGCTGATATATAACCAAACTACAGAAAATTCTCCAGGAATAGATGGTATGCCAGTAGAAGTTTGGAAGCTAGGAAGGGGAAAAAAAAAGTTAAACATTTTAAAATGAGGGAAGGCACCAACATACTGGGAAAAAATGGTGTCTAATACCTATCCAGCTTCATATAGGCCCATGATGATGAAGTGTATTTGTCTATAACAACAAAAGGAATGGAAAAGGTGATGCCAAAATACACCAATGTGGTTTTGTGGAGGGAAGGCAAAGATTTGTCTGCATTAATAGAACAATTATGATCCAAATGGAAGCAGAATGCAAGAAAATACCTCTGTTATTGGCGAGTCTTGATGCAGAGAAAGTATTCAACAGAGTTAGCTGGGATTTTATGAGCAGTGCAATGAAAGTATTTGCATTTCCAGATACATTAATAAGGTTAATTAGAACTATACAAGAGAGATCAGAGGCAAAAATCAACGTGGGAGGATTCTTTCCTGATAAGTTGTGCCTGAACAGAGGAACAAGACAGGGCTGTCCTCCCTTTGTTATTTGCATTATATTTAGAACCACTAGCAATGAAAATAAGACACCTACAAATTCAAGGATATAATTGGTATAGTGCTCAAGAAAAGTTGGCTTCATTTGCAGAGGATAGTCATTTTATACCTGATGGAACCAGAAAAGGACATCACTGTTATGTAATATTTTGAGACAGTTCCTTTTGTCTGGATATAAAATGAATGAAGATAAGACAAAGGTTAGAGCTTTAAACTATGTACCCACATGGGAATTGGTTCAGCAATATCAATATTTATGGGGACATGATAAAATGAAGCATTTAGGAATATGAATTAAAAGGATTCAGTTACAGCAGCTAAAGACATGTGGGAAGAGACTAAACAAACAATGATACAAAAACTGAGAAACTGGAAGCTCTTGCTTATGAATATGGATAGCAAGATAAAAGCAGTAAAACGTTTTTAGTCCCTTTGATTTTATGCACAGGTCAGGCATATTTTTTAATCAATCAGGAGAGGAGTTGTGGACAGTAGCTAATAAAACGTTGAAGGACTTTATTTGGGAAGGGAAGAGGGCAAGAGTCAAGTGGGATAAGCTGATCCTCCCAATAGAATAAGGAGGTTTAGGAGTACCTCATTTGAAGGAATATTTTAGAGCTACACACTTAAGGATCTTACACATAATACAAGCAGAAAGCTACAATTCAAAGTGGAAAGGTATGATGACGAAGCAGGGGGAATTAAAGAAATAAGGAAAAAATGAGATTTTGGACGCAGATCCTTAAGGAGAACAGTCATACAAATTATATTATATTCACAAAGTAGCAGAAAGTATTAAGAACTAAGCCAACAGGAATGAAGAAAGGAGATTTTGCTGACAGAGATGACTGAAATTAGGGGTACAGAGAACAGGCAACAGGGGGCTGACATTTACTGGAAGAAGATACATACAAATATTTCAAGCACGGGCATTAATGCCCTTCTAGCTTGTCAATATACCAAAACACTTGTTCTCATAATAATTATCCAGGCTGTTCTTAAAAATATCTAAACTAGTACTTGCTTTAATGTAATTTGGTAGTCTGTTCCATGCATCAGCTGCTCTGTCAGAGAACCAATTAGTACACTTCTCATTCCTATAGAATCTCCTATATAGGGTGTCTGATGACTCTCTAGTACTTTTTGTTGAGAGAGAGACACACACAGAGACAGAGACAGAGAAGACATATGGATTGCAGGCTACTGACTGCCTTCCCTATCAGGGACTGATAGAGAGTATAGAGAAAGAGGTAGGGTATCCTAAGTGAGACCCGCACTGTGAGTTTTTAGCTTGAATCTAGAACAGAAGCTTCTGTTAAAAAAAATAATAAGTAGGGCATATAAAATATTGCACAGTAACTATAGGAATAAATCAGAAGAGATCAGGAAAGATTGTGAATTGCATGTCTAATCTCAAAACATGGGAGGACAATAGTATGTCTCCTAAATATGCAACAAAATCCAAAAGATTTAGGATTTTTGCCTGGAAGTGTTTGCATAGATGCTTTTATTCCCCAAACAGACTCAAAAGAATTTTCTCTTGGGTAGATGGCAAATGTTGGACAGGCAGCACAGTGGCACAGAGGATAGTACTTTTGTCTCACAGCAAGAGGCTCCATGGTTCGATTTTTATCTGGGGTACCTTTTGTGCAGAGTCTGCGTGTCCTCCCTGTGTTTGTGTGAGCTTCCTCCGGGTGCTCAGATTTCCTCCCACATTCCATAGACACGCAGTAAGGGGATTGGGCAATCTAAATTGACCATAGATGCAAGTGTGTGTCGTGTGGAAGAACTACTGCAGTAGATAGCTGTCAGGTGGTGTAAACCCTGGCTCTAGATGACTGTCACTGTTGAAGTGACACCCCGACCCCATATTTAAACTGGGAAAAGGAGTTGTAGTTGGATGGGATGGATGATGGAGAAGAAAGAGGTAGCTAAGAACATATGTTCTTGGAGTGTGATGAGTTGGCACACTTTAAAATTTTCCCTACAGAGTACTCTGTCAGGAATATGGGGTGAGCAAATGAGTGTAACTAAGGAAATGATTTTTTTTGATGTGATACAGGATCTGATTTTTTTTTTTTTTTTTAGCTGTGATACAGGATCTGAATTGCTTAGACATAGTAAGGCCTTGTTAAGTTTACTTCTGGTGTCTGCCAAAAATGCAATTATTAAAATAGAACTCAGAATCTAAACTGACTATACCTGAAATAGTGAATAATCTAACAAGAGATAAGAGAACAAGAAGTGGTATATTTAGCAAAAGCTAGAGGTAAATTACAAAAAAAAAATTGAACTTGTAAGAATATATGCAGAAAAATGTTTTTAGAGGAGGAAAAAGGTTTAAGAGAAGGGAGGCATTGAATAACTTATATAATGTTAGATTATAAGATATATGACAATATGTGATGTATAATGTTTGTAAATGTGAACTTATTAAAAGTCTGATTGCTTCTATACAATTGTAAGTTTGCCTATGTCACGCAGCAGCCAACACAACTAGTGCCTGAGGAGAGAGGAGGTAAACAGCAAGCTCTGAGCTGCAGGTGTGTGCGGCTGAGTTACGGAGGAGACTGACTAAATTTAGCACTTCAAAAAACAAGTAGGGAAGATACAAGGTCCAAAAGAACGGCTGTGCTTTTTTGAATACTGTGGAAAGGACCCAATACACTCAGTGCACAATGAGACATGGGGAACAGTGGGCTGAGAAGGTAGAGTCACTGTACAGCTAAATTTGTCAGGGAAAAAACTGGCAATGTTTTTGGAGTCAGAGTAGACGTGAAACCATTAGATATAAGTTCCATGTTGCAACTTTCCAGCTTTACTAATATAACTAAAGAAGGCCTTGTGATTGGGTTTTACTGGTAGCAACCTTAACTTCATAACTGGTCTTGCACCTTTTAATGTGTAGTGTAGTGTGTAATTGCTTATTAGGATTTACCTCCATTTTACATGACGTGAAAGGAGATTTGTTATAGCTGGCTTGAAGCCTTTTTTACCCTACTGTGCTGGAGTTTGCTGATGCTAGAATTTCACCATGCAGATTTAATTTTTAAACCACTATGTTTTAAAGCAGTTAAAAATTGGCACCTCAATACAACTATAAAGAGAAAAATTTAGAGCTGTAAACAGCAAGCTCAGAGCTTACTAGCATCAGGTTGGGGTCATTTGGGAAATGATGTCATTTAGAATTAACAAGATGGGCAATGAATAGTAAATAGGCAATTCTGGAATCATTTCTAAATACTGTGGGATTCTTGTGGATTGTAAAAGAAATTTTAAGGGAGGTCACCCAAAGATAGCCAAATATGACAAGGGAGAAAATGTGAGGAGTAATTGAGACTCATATTTGTGAAGGCAAGATCTAGAAGTTTAGCAGCTCTGGTGGGAAGGGATAATATATGGTCCAAGAAACTGGCAGTTACAAAACTGGAACAGCTCTGAGTATACATGTTGTATTGCTAGTGAGCACTATCAAACTGATGGAGGGGGTAGTTAACTTGACAGTAAAAAGAGCATTTGGATAACCAATTAGCTTTTCAATGTGGCTCATTTTCTGAGTGGGTCATGGGTGAGGATTTTTAACTGGCAACGATTTGAGTTGGTTTTATTAAAATGCCATTTTGACTTCCATAAAGTTCCACATTGGTGTTATGCAGAATTTGATGCAAGATGACAGGGCTAGAAATAAACGTGCATATTTCTCCTCTTTTCCCAATTCCAGTAAACTTGAGAATGTATGATTAAACACAGATAATGAGAGAGCACTACCACTGCAATGGAAAGAAATTCTAGTTACTACATATTTCTTCAAGCATTAAGGTAGCCGTAGGCCTCAAGTTCTGGCACTTTACTGGTTAATTACGGAGCAGGAATAGCTTGGCCCCACAACATCCTGAAAGTACAGTTGCTTAAAATCTTGCCCCAACAGCAGACGTCCTTCTTTTTACTGTTGCAATATTCATTACCTCTGGGATCTCCTGCCAATAACAGCCCAATGTCGGCCAGCATAGCAAAGCTTTTATTACCTATGGAGTGTCATACATCAGATGTATGATCTCAACACACAAGATTAGGGCACAAAGGTGATGTATATATGCCCCTAACTCAGAACTGAAATGCTCCATGAGAACTAGGACCCAAGTGAAAAGGAGGACATACACATCCAGAAAAAATGGAGGGAATGGAGAAGACAGGAACCTCTCAGCCAGTACAAAAGTACCACCCATGCAAAAGGAAGAGAAAGGGGACAGGAAGGAGTGAATACTGTAACAGTGAAAAGGAGGACATCTACTGTTATGGTAAACGATTTTACACAACAGTACTATGTCCTTTCATATCAGTGTTGCAGTACTCATCACCTCTGGGAGAGTACAAAAGCTAATGTGAAGGCAGGGAAGAGCCCTCCACAAACCCATGCAGAATGGCCTTGGCAAAACCTGCCCTGGAAATAACATCCGATTTGTAATATTTTGTGAATGTGTGAACCAAAGACCAAGTAGCAGCTTCAAGGATGGAGATGGTGTGCAAACCTTTGAAGAAAGCCCTTGAGGAAACCACTGCTCTAGTAGAAGCTCTCACAGAAGTAGACAACTGTTTACCATGAAAAGAATGACGAAAAAATGGCCTTAAAAATCCAGGAGGAGATGGCTTACTTACAAACTGCCAAACCAATGTGCTGTTATGAAAAGAAACAAAAACCTGATCATATTTATGAATGGATTTGCATGCATTTGGACAAAACAAAGGCCTAAGTATGAAGAAAAGAAACGTCTCATTTGAAGATTGTGGAGAAGGGGGAAGAAAAAAAAAAGGAAGCTAGATAGACTGATTAAGGAACAGTTCATTAACCACTTTGGCATAAAAGAAGGATTTGTACGGAGAGAACAGAAAAGGAGGGACCACCATCAAGGCCTGTAGTGCAGATACCCTTCTGGCAGAGGTTAAGCAACCAGTATAAGTCTTACAGGTGAATTTTTGCAAAAAAAAAAAAAAAAAAAACAGCAGGCTCTAAGGGACAAAATTAAGATCCCAAGAAGGAATGGGTTTTCTTGGGGATTTAATATGAAGGACACATTTAAAAAACTGTTTGACCTCCAACCTAGAGGTCAAAGAGGAGTAAGTGGCAAACAGGCAGAAATGGCTGACAAGTGGGCTTACACCGAAGAATATGCCAAGCTGCAATGTAGTAATTTACACAGGTAGGAAAGAACAATGGAGACCTCCAATGAAAAGTGACACTGGTGATGCTTAAAAAAACAAGCATATAATCTCTTCCATTTTTAGACATACAACTTTCTGGTATTGGGTTTCCTGACCTCCTGCAGGATCCCAAGCACAAATCAAAACTCTAATCACCCAAACCATCAGATGAAGAGTGGATAGATGAGGGTGAAGAAGAGTTCCTTTGCTCTGTGTGTGCAGATCCATGCAGGGAGTTAACTTGTAGATGACTGTCCATGGTCAGATGGAATAAGAGGGGGAACCAGTGCTGTCTGGACAAAAAGGAACTTACCAACAAGTTTTTGGAGAGTCCTTCTCAATTTTGTGAATGACCCTTGGAAGAAAAAGAATCGGAGTAAAGGCATACTGGAACATTCCATTCCAAGAGGGAGACATGGCATCCACCTTCCAAGCTAAAGGGTTTGGGACTCTGGAACAAAACTACAGAAGTTGCCTGGTCAGAGAGAAGGCAAAGTAATCTACTTGAGGAATACCCCACCAATGAACTATGTCCAGGAACACATCTCTGTGAAGCATCCATTTGTGAGGCTATGTCCTAGACCTGCTGAGGAGATCTGTCCTAAAAGTACACTCTGAAGGTATGATTGAGGGCTACTTCCCATGCTAGAAGGGATAACCTGCAAAGAAGGTAAAACCTCATGCTCCCTTGTTTGTTGATGTACCACATGCCTGTGGTGGTGTCCGTATAAACCTCTAAGGGACCTGGGACCTAGACATATGGAAATCCTGAAGGGCCAGAATAACAGCCCACACTTCCTGGATACTGATGTGATATGCTCTCTGTTGAGGGAACTAAAAGTCCTGCAACTTCAGGATGCCTGAAGCGGCTCCCCAACCCAGCTCTGATACATCTATGGAGAGTTCCTGAAATGGTTGAGGAGGGCAGAAAGGAACCCCTGGATTGAGAGACTGCTGCCAAATCCACCACAGAGGTGTTGAAGCCACACTGATTTTAGGTACCACTGAAACTCTCAAATGAAGTCTAACCCAGGGAAGAATGGAGATAGTGGAGGCCATGAACACCAGAGCTCTGAAAAACTCTCTGGCTGGAAGAGAGGACAGGGGAAGCAGGGAGTGAATAAATTTGTGAGGAATGAAACCATTTTGGCAGGAAAAGATGTCGATTGGAACACAGTCTGGAACCTGCAACTTAGGAAAATGTGATCCTGCGATGGAGTTAATATTGACTTCTGAAGGTTGACAATGAACTTCAGGCTGTGCAAATGAAGCAGAGTACAATGAAGACCTTGCACCAGCTTGGAACAGGACTGAGACTGAAGCAAGAGGTCATCCAGATAAGGAAATACTTGAATGCCCTGAACCCTGCAAAAAGCAACTACAGGGGCTAGACATTTAGTGAACACCCTTGTGGGCTGTTGAAACCCCCAAGGGCAATGCAGAGAACTGAAAATGTGAGGTAGAAACAGAGAAAATACAAATATTTCCTGAATACAGGGTGGACAGGAATGTGACAGGGTGGACAGGAATGTGAAGGCAAGTGTTCTTTAGATCACAGGAAACCAGAAAGGCCGGGGGGGGGGGGTCAACAGAGGAAACAGTCTGAAGAGAGAGTGTTCAGAAGGAAGGCATTATGAGAAAAGGTGTTCAGAAAGGAAAGATCCAGAACAGGTATCCAAAGACCCCCTTTCCCGGGGCCAGAAACATCCTGGAATAAAAAAGCAAACCCCTCTCTGTTTTTGGAACCGGATGAATGGTATCGTGGGACAGCAGACCCTGCAATACATCTGGAAAATGAGGAAGCTGTTCTGCAGAGGGTTGATGAATACAGCAAAAGGAGGAAAGGCTCTTCCAAGGTCATAAATTAACCCTGATGAATAATGGAGAGAATCTAGGTGACTGCAGTAATCAAACTGCCAAACTGGAAGAGAAAGAGAAAGTTTCTGTTCCCTTGTCCCTCAGACCATGTCTGTTAACCTGAAAAGGGTTGTGTAAAGTCTTAATTACTATTCTGTCACATTGTTTAGGACATTGGAAGAGGAATAACAGCAAACTTCCTCTTCGTGGGTAGCATCCTTTCCTGACCTAACTTACTGAAAAATCCAATAAACATGCCTGCTGCTTCTGAGTCCTGTGAAGAAGGACCTGTTTATTTTTTACATTTGTCTAAATCTTTAGGATACAGCTTGTAAGCAGAACTGTTTGCACAAAAAGGAAGTATGCAGCAAAGTGAATAAACAAAATTAATATTACAGTTAAAGTGCTATTTACATTACTACTGTAAGCAAAATATACTACATTCAGTGAATAAAAGTACAAGCAGAAATGTTGTAAATTAAAATATCACACAATCCAAATACAAATGTAAAATTCTGAATCTCACTGCCGACTAATAAAAAGGCAGAATAGGTCCCGAACACATCCCTTCCTATGAAGAGTCCAGCAGATGTTAAAAAAAGTTGCCAAAGCAACAGTTTCTAAGACACATGACTTGCAACTGCATACATCTTACGAGGTGCACTGAAAGGCTTTAAAAGCATTGCCATTCCAATGTTAAAATACTGTGAGTTGCAAAACTCAGGATCAACCCAATACTCACACTTACATGACTAAAGATCATCAGAAGTTGCCATACATTTAAAAAGTCAACGAACATGACATTGGATTAGGAAGACTTAAGCGACACTCAGGTTTATTAGAAGTCAAAGTAAGTTGAGTAGAAAAGTACGTCCTCGAGAAATACAAAATGTGACTGTTATTCATCTTCCTGACTCACATACAACGTGACAGAGTAATAATTATTACTTTACAAACCCCTTTTCAGGTTAACTTAAATATTTCCAGTCAAACATAACAAATTATGCAATGCTGGAAATCTGGTTGCGATAATACGCAAGTACCACTAGGAATAGTGTTTTATCACACAGCCGGAGGCAGCAGCCCTAGAAGATACATTTGATAGTTCCACTTCTAAGCTTGCCCGTCATTCTAAGTAAGGAGAGATCCGAGACCTTATCCTTAGAGTCAGATATATCAGAAAATCTTCCCAAAGTGAGAAAGTGGAGACAGGAAGTACCTTGTCATATGAGCAGAGTCAGATCCAGCATAAGGCGACCTAGGCAGTTACCTAGGCCCTGTGTTGGCTGTGGGGGGGGGGGGGGGGACGACCATGTTGGTTTAAAACAAAACCGTTTATGATTAAAAACTATGAAGACATCCATTAAGTCTGAAAGAAGTAAAGCTTGGAGGGGTTTAGGACCTTGCTGGAGACTTCAATAAGAAAAGAGCAGCAAACCCCAAGAACCGCTAGGCAACCATTAAGCATCCTACTGTAGGACATTACATGCTGGCACCAATTGATAGCAAAGCCTGCAGAGTAGGACATTTGATTTGTTGGCCATCCGGAATGAAGCACGCCCGCCAAAACAGTAAATGCAGCTGGTGGTGTAACCAGCTCTGCAGACAGGATGGGTGTGTGTGTTTGTCCATGTGTCTGTGTAAAATGTCCCAGTTAGGGATGGCAGGTTAGTTAACTTTTCCAGGTTCAAACCCCATACTTTAATTACAGAAACAGACAACAGCCTGAATCCTCTACACCAAGTAAGCATAAGCATTTTTAAGGACAGTTGAGTTTCTGTACATTTTCAAGGAATGAGTTTATGTACAAAATTTGAAAGCAGTGTTAGTAGCACAACAAGTAGCATACTTGCCTTTGGTGGAGATAGATGGCTGTGGGTTTTACCCTCACACCATGTACATGGAGTGCTGATTTTGCAGTGCCCTTTAAAGGGAGGTGGAGGTGTTGCACTCGGAGTGTGTCCTACTTTGGATGAGATGCCTAGTAACTATGAACATGTTGCCAGTGTAACAGCCATTCCCTATTGCAATATTACCAGCTTAACAATTTTTTAAATGTAAAATGGGCAATTTATTCTACAAGGGCAGTAGGCACTGGATTTGTACATGAAACAGTGAAATGTAAAGTTGTTTGCCAACAGCAAACTCTTCATTAGTAAAATATTTCTTTAATGTGGAATTATTCAGATGACTTACTACAGCAGAGATTGTGTATATCGATTGATATTGGTGGATTGTAATGACAGAAAAGTTTGAGTGACCTTTTGTGGTTGAAATGTTCTGTAAAGGGTAGTTTTGTCATTACTACTTAATAAATCTTGTTTCATTGCTTACTGGAAAAATGTTTCAAATCTACAAATGTTAAACACACACTAACAAGTGGTGCTGTAATACAACGAATATAATTTAATACAATCAGGATGATGCATCAAAGAAAGCATGCATGGTTCTAAAAATGCGTGCAAGGGGTCTATGGTATGAAAACAGCCCAAAAATAAACAATCTTTCCCTGGCCTGATGCATTTTCTTTGAATGTGGGTTTCAATGCCATTTAAATGGATGCGAGTTTCAAGGGCAGAGAAGTTTACTATTCTTACAAAGTCTATTTTCACTGTGACGCTGTATTGTTTTGTTTAGCAAATGGCTATCGGTGTTTCTGCTATAAAATCTGAAATAAAAGTTTTAATGATATCAAATCATTGTAGAAGTAAAGAAAATAGTCTGTACACTGACAGGTTTAACAGTGTTTATGGTAACTGGGGAGAAATAGCCAAGTAATAGGACAATGGAACGGCTGGGGGAGGGGGGGCTGATCCATTACCCCTGCCTAGGGGGCCTATTTGACCATGATCCGGCTCTGCATAGGAGTCTGATAATTGATATCCCTGAAGGCTAAAGTAGCAGAAGTGTGTACCTTCTTAGCAATCCTCTCCATGGCTTTACTATCTTTACTATCCTTATCTGAAGGTGGTGCTGCGGTAGCGTTGTCACCTCACAGACGTTGCCCGTTCGATTCTCAGTTAGAGCGTCTTCTGTGTGTCGACATGCATGAATGGGCGTTCCTTCGTTGAAGGTTGTGCGTTAGGCCCGGCAAGCCAGCGCGTAAAAATCTACTGCCAATCATTAGCGGACCGGAGTTCCGCTGTGGCGACCCCTAACCGGGAAAAGCCGAAAGACACAAACAAACTATCCTTATATGAAGGAAGGAGCTTAGAAGAAGGCAACACCTTAAAAGGTTTATCCGTAGCTACAAAAAATCACTGCAAGATCAGAAGAAGGGCATTTATTCAAGAATTTGCAGGCATCTGGCACCTTACAGAATCTATCAGGTTTCTTATGAGGTAGAGGCTGAAGGTATCAAACAGAGCAAACAAAACAGCACAGACAGCTGAAGGTTTAGGAGAGTATCTGTAACAACTCATAATACCTTTTCTGGACACCTGACATTTGGGAGGAATCCCATTTAAATGCTCCATCACATGCAGGACCATGTCACTAAACGAAAGCTCCTCCAAAAGAGAATCAGGAGTGACATACCTCCTCCTCAGAATCACAGTCCAAAGATGAAGGAAATTGAGAGTAATAGGCTACAGTCAGCCTCAGAGTCAGAATCCTTGTCTGAAGACTCTGGGTCCCTAACCTTCCTAGGGGTAAAAAGACCAAGGGGCTACAGGAACCGACCCCCCCCCCCCCCAGAGGAGGCTTCAATGACATCAAGGCATTGAACAAGCCTTGAGTCAAGTCTTGGAGCAGACATCACATGCTTAATTTTCTGCTTTTTCTTCACTGGGGCATCCGCTCTAGCAAAACATGGAGGCTCAAACCCCTGTCTGGTTCCGATTAAGGTACCTGGCACATTTTCCCGAACAAGGATCGGAGGAATCCCTTTAGGTCCCTAGGAAATAATCAGCTGCAGGTCCCCCTCAACATCCATGGTGGATATTTGCAAAGCCTTCAAGACATGAGTAGCAGGTTCTGTGCTGGCCTCAGAGAAGATCATGGCAGAAGAAACCAGCGACAATACCAGGCTGTTCTATGGGTTCTCATTCACCTCAAGTGAGATGCCCTGGGGAGGATGGAAAACAGTAGCCTCAGACCTAGATTTCTTGGCTTTCTACTGGAGTAGAGGCTGTACCTCAGGACGTGCAGATTCTGCCATGGCACTATGAGCCAAAAGCTTGAGATGTTGGTTCTCAAGGTAAATGGAAAGTGAATAAAGGCGCCTACGCAAAGACTTGGGAACAAAAGCCTGACAGAGGGAACACTTGAGTGTGGTCATGGGATACACTTAAGCAAAACATACATCTACGACTGTTTTTATGGGGAATCCGTCTCCCACACTGACATTTCCCTTTCTTGGATGACATGTCTAAGGTTGGGTGGCACGATGCCAGGGTAATCCTATGGGCTGGGCTTGTAAAGGCTCCAGGGCCATTAGGCTAGTACACACCTATGAACCTATGTAACCCAATAAACAAGAAAAAGAAAAAAGATCTCCAACTGGGTACCTAGCCGAAAAAAGTAGGCTCAGTATAACCAAAGTGAAGGGCATTCAGACCGATATACCACAACAGCATTCGGATTATCTGCAACAAAGTTCTCAGCTGGGAGTGTATGTATGTTACCTGTATGCCTTACACTTGTGTGGGAAGCATACGTTTAATGTATGACTGTCCCTATGTAATAAATGCTTTGATATACTGGCTGGGCATTGGGTTATCCTTGGCAGGACATCCTAGACGTGATGAATACTCTAACAGGGATATGGAAGGGCATAAATTATTTCATTCAGGGACAGAGCAGGGTCAGACATCACAGCAGCGGAAGGGTTATTCCACATCCACACTCTTAATGGGTGTAGTTAAAGAATCAATTTCTTAAAAACTATTACTACAGCAAAAGTTAACTTTCTCAAAACAGGACTAGTTAAAACTAATACACAGTAATCTTTGTCCCTTAAGTTTTTATATTTATCAGTGTTCAAAACAGTCTACCACAGATAACAATGGTATCAAGTCATGTTCTACACAAATTTATTCATTTACTTATTGCCTTCCTTGCAAATCTGCAGTATTTTAGCCAGTCTCCAAACTCAGGTAAGCATTCAATTGCTAATTTTATTTATTTTATTTTTTATTTTACATTTGTTAACCGGAAAGTCCAACTGGACACATATCCATTTTCAGCGGAGGCCCGAGGAGAAAAGCTCCAATAGCATGTCATAAAGAAATTACACAAGAATATCATACAGAGATATAGGTTCCATAGAAACATAAGTTATGTATAGATTAACAATTCCTTTAGTAAAGTCAGCATACAGCATTCTAGTAGTAGGGTTTATATAGAATATAAAATATAAACAAGAACTTTTTTTTGTCTTTCTAAATTGAGTACTCTCAATATTTTGTTATAGAAATAACCAGTGATTATTAAGCTTTACAGTGAAAGGAATTAGGGGACCTTTAGTAGAATCCTTGAACATGGTATTGGTGCAAATTAACCTGGGAGTAGCATGAACAAAGCCAATTGTTTGAGAAGTGGGTTCTCAGGAGTTTCTTAAATTGAATAGTGGAGGTACTGGAGGTTATTTGGCTAGGTAGTGAGTTCCAGATTTTGGCAATAGTGCAGGCAAAGAGAGATTTCCAGCATCATTTTTGTGTCTGATAACACCTATTAGGTTCTGAGAACTAGATCTTAAGGCTCTGGTAGGGATGTAGGAGTTAATTATATTTTGAAGTGAAGTGCAGATTTTGTTTTCTGGAAGGTAGAAGAGATGCATGATTGTGAGTTGATTAAACAGAAGAATTTGAGGTAGCTTGAGCCAACTGAGTTGGTTAAGGGCGAGACAGTGGTGGGATTTTTATGAGGTTTCAGTAGCAAACTTGGCTATTTTGCTATGACAAGATTCCATTTTGTTCAGATCACTCTGGCAGAGATTAGTAAGGATGGGAGAGGCATACAGAAGGATGGCTAAGAGAGGGGTTCTTGCAATAGTAGCTTTGGTTTGTTTAGTTATAAAGTGTTTGTTCCTATAGAGAATTCCTAGTTTTTTTATTAATTTTCTTAATGGTTTGTGCTATATGGATGTCAAATTTGAGGTCATTGTCTATTTCTACACCTAAGAGTTTAGTGTGCGCAGTTGGAGTGATTTGAATGTTATCTTTGGAGTGAATGGTGAAAGTGCTGTTTGGGGGGGGCATGACCCAGGCCGAAAATAATTAATTTAGTTTTTTTGGGGTTAAGAATAAATTGAATGTTTGTGAACCATGTTTCGGCTAGAGTAAAAGTGATTTGTGTGAGGATTTGCAGTTCCTTTAAGGTGGGGGCGGCACTTATAAGAGTGGTGTCATCTGCGTATTGTACTACTGATGCTGTGAATGAGGAGGAATTGATTTGGTTGGTGAATAGTGAGAACAACAGTGGGCCAAGGATGGATCCTGGAGGTACACCTATGGAAACTGGTAGCAGGGAGGACAGCTGGTTATGCCATAGGACTGCCTGCTGTCGACCAGATAAGTAGCTAGTAAACCATGATACAGTGGAGAGGATGAGCCTTAAGGTAGATAAAGTTTGGAGAAGAATGTTGTGGTCTACCATGTCAAAGGGTTTAAGTCTAAGAAAATGGAAGATACAAATAGTCCCTTGTTTCTATTGTGGTTAACTATATCTGTAAATGATAGTAATGCTGTGGTGGTGCTGTGGGATGGTCTAAAGCCATGCTGAGTTTTGGAGATTAAGTTGTTTTGTAAGAGGTACTGAAGTAGTTGGGAATGTACAACTCTCTCTAATATCTTGGATAGAGGTGAGAGTATTGCGATTTGGCGGTAGTTGGTGAGTTCTAAGGAGTTGCCCCCTCTGTGCAGTGGAATAATGTGTGATGGTTTCCACAGGGTGTGGTCTTTGAATTCTGCAAGTGACCCGTTTATGAGGATGGACACGGGATAGGCAATGGCGTCTGCTGCCATCTGAATTAAATCGGCTGGTAGGGTGTCAGCAGCTAGTGTGGCTGGTTTGAGTTTCTTAAAGAGCTTTGAAATAATTTTAGTGGGTATAGGAAAAAGTTGGTGGTATTGTTTTGAATAGAAGGGTGGGTTTTGCTAGCACCTGGTATAGGGCTGCTAGTGGTATTGAGGGCATTGGTAAGGGTTTGGACTGTTTCGGTAAAGAACTTGTTAAAATTGTGTGGGAATTTTGTCATGGTTGTTTGGTAGTACTGGGGTTGGTGTGGTGGATTTACCTGGGTGGATTATGCCATTTATTGTAGCCCAAAATTTCTTAGGGTTGTTGGCATATTTGCATGTTTTTGTAGTAGTTACTTTTGTCTAGTTTGATTTGTTTCGTAGTTCTTGGTAGGTTTGCCTCAGATTACTGGTTTTGTTCTTTTGATATTGACTCCAAGCCAGATCCATCTCTTTCATTGTAGTCTTAGTATCTTTAATTAGCCATGGAGCATAGTTAGCTTTTAGTCTTATAGTTCTGGAGGGGGCATGACAATTTAGGATTTGCAGGAAAGTGGAGTAAAGTACTATACGGCGTCATCTACAGATAGTAGTTTTAGGGGTGTCCAATTACAGCTTTGTAATGAATTGATGAAGTCAGTTGTTTTAAAGGTCTTTTTGTTGCATATTACTCTGAGGTTGGGTTGGCTTATATAATGGGGTCTGTTCCGAATTAGGTAGGTTGGTTGATGATCACTTAGACTGTCAGGTAGACAGCCAGTGTGCCATGCTAGAGTGGGGTCAGATAACAGAATCCAGTCTAAGATGGATTCGCGTTTTGAGGTTTTGTCTGTTCTGGCTGCGGTGGATATAATTTGGGTAAATCTATGGAAGTTGGAGTGTGGCTACAGCAGTTCAGCCAGTCAGTATTAAAGTCACCTAATAGTACATTTTCTTGTGGCATGGAGTTTGAGATCCAGTTTAGCAGGTTTTCCATTATAGTAGTGTTGTTGCCTGGTGGAATGTAGCCACCTGCAATAAATGATATGCTTGTTTGAGTTTAGTTTTAATTTGGCAAGGATTAGTTCAACGTCTTTGATTTCTTGGGTGTTATAATCAATTTGTTCAATGGGGAGATGATTTTGGAACAGTATTGCTATGCCACCTCCCTTTTTCTCTACTCTATCTCTGCGTATTATGTTATAGCCAGAGGCTATAATCTCATTATTATGGTGTTCTGGTTTAAGCCATGTTTCAGTTAGCACTACTATTTCTGGTTTATATACAGCTAGAAGGGCGTGAAGGTCCTGGATTTTGTTAAGTATACTTCTTGCATTTATGTTAATTTAGAGGAGAGAGGAGGTAGGTCTATAGTATAGGGGGTTTGGCTGATTAGAGTCTGTATAGGGTGTTGTGGTGGGCCCTGGATTAGGGTGAATGTCATCACAGCGAATGAGTTTATGGAGTAGGTGAAGATATAGTTTAGTTAGTTTGCGTAGTAATTTAGTATGTCTTAAATGAGGAGTGAGGGTTAGTTCTGACTGACAGTTTGTAGTGAGAGTAAGAGACTGATCTAGAGGAGGTGAGGTCTAGTGATGTGATAGGGAAGTTACAAAGTTTCAGGGGGGTGGACAGAAGTTCAGTTGGCCATTGTGGGGGGGGGGGGTACTGATATGTACTCGAGTGTGGTAAGAGGAGAGGTAGAACAGCAGGAGAAAGGTGATGACAATAAAAGCACTACTCTACCTATGTACTAAGTGGGACTGTTTATAGTTCATCATGTCTGGTAAAGAGTGTTTAAGGGTAGTAACAAAGTAAGTGGGTTTGATATACTAATAATGAGTGATAGTAAGTAAGTGTGTGGTGAAGGGTGTTGGTTTGTAAGTGATATGTATGGTGTGACACTCTGGGTGGGAGGGAAGTGATAGAGGGTGTGGTGTATAACTATAAAATTGATATGAGGGTGGATGGGAATGGGGGTATGGTAGGGAGCAGAGTGAGCGTAGCAGAGCCAGTAGTCCAAGACACTGGAGAGTTTGGGAGACTTCAGTGTTATGTGAAAGAGAACCTATTACTGCAATATGTATCCTATATGGGTGGAAGGTAGGTATGTGGCAGTTAAGTAACCTTAGACTAAATTCAAACAAAATAGTCAGTATATCAGAGATGTGTTGTGTAATTCAGGGAGCTGGAGTGTGGGCAGGATGGGTAGGAAGAGGCAAAGGTGCACACTACATTATAGAGGAAAAGGAGTGCAGTATAACTAAGACGGTAACAGATATATGGGGAGGGGTGATGCCTGCTGCTAATCTGTGATGCAGCGTTTTGACCACACTAAAGTCAGTCAGCTGTCCTTAAGGGAGTACACTATGTAAAGTGCACTAAATCAAGAAAGTTAACATACATTCACTACTTTCAGGCTATGGTTCTCTCAAACATTTTTGCTGGGTCCACAGTATTTTCTGGGCGATTCTTCTTAACTGATGTAGGTATTTGATGAGAGAGGGGGAACCCTTAAATAATGGCTACGAATGGTCTGGAGGAGGGAAAGAGATAGTTAGTACTCAAGGTGTTTGCATACAGGCTAGGACAGGCTTTTTGTTCAAATTTTGCTTTCTTTTTGTGTTTGCACTACTACCATAGGTATAAAAGGTTCTAGCACAGCAAGTTGGTCAATCGGTGTTATATTTAAGCAGCTTTACCTTATAATACAGCAAAAAAAAAAAACAGTTCAGGTGGTGTTCACTTATCTTACTTAAAAGGTGCAGTCGTCAAACAGCAAGACCAATTTAGAGACTGCAAGGTCCCAAGCATGTAGAAATATCCATGAAACAGTAAGCCAAGTGGAGCTATGGTATCTGAGAGTACATTTAAATGTCTCGGTACAATGAGAGGAG